>NC_056594.1:22401290-22748790 GCF_018340385.1 Cyprinus carpio | reverse complement strand
GCACTTTTTCCAATTACTGTGGCCCTTTTTCCTCTCACTGCACCTCTAACTGCTCCTGCACCTCTCACTGCTTCTCTCACTGCTCCTGCACCTCTCACTGCATCTCTCACTGCTCCTGCACCTCTAACTGCATCTCTCACTGCTCCTGCACCTCTAACTGCATCTCTCACTGCTCCTGCACCTCTCACTGCATCTCTCACTGCTCCTGCACCTCTAACTGCATCTCTCACTGCTCCTGCACCTCTAACTGCTCCTGCACCTCTCACTGCTTCTCTCACTGCTCCTGCACCTCTCACTGCATCTCTCACTGCTCCTGCACCTCTAACTGCATCTCTCACTGCTCCTGCACCTCTAACTGCATCTCTCACTGCATCTCTCACTGCTCCTGCGCCTCTAACTGCATCTCTCACTGCTCCTGCACCTCTAACTGCATCTCTCACTGCACCTGCACCTCTAACTGCATCTCTCACTGCTCCTGCACCTCTAACTGCTCCTGCATCTCTCACTGCACCTCTCACTGCATCTCTCACTGCTCCTGCATCTCTCACTGCATCTCTCACTGCTCCTGCACCTCTCACTGGCACCTCTCACTGCTTCTCTCACTGCTCCTGCACCTCTCACTGCTCCTGCATCTATCACTGCATCTCTCACTGCTCCTGCACCTCTAACTGCATCTCTCACTGCACCTGCACCTCTAACTGCACCTCTCACTGCTCCTGCATCTCTCACTGCATCTCTCACTGCTCCTGCACCTCTCACTGCTTCTCTCACTGCTCCTGCACCTCTCACTGCTCCTGCATCTCTCACTGCATCTCTCACTGCTGCTGCACCTAACTGCTCCTGCATCTCTCACTGCATCTCTCACATCATCTCTCACTGCTCCTGCACCTCTAACTGCATCTCTCACTGCCCCTGCACCTCTAACTGCTCCTGCATCTCTCACTGCATCTCTCACTGCATCTCTCACTGCTCCTGCACCTCTCACTGCTTCTCTCACCTCACATGCACCTCTCACTTCTCCTGCATCTCTCACTGCATCTCTCACTGCTGCTGCACCTAACTGCTCCTGCATCTCTCACTGCATCTCTCACAGTCATCTCTCACTGCTCCTGCACCTCTAACTGCATCTCTCACTGCCCCTGCACCTCTAACTGCTCCTGCATCTCTCACTGCATCTCTCACTGCATCTCTCACTGCTCCTGCATCTCTCACTGCATCTCTCACTGCTCCTGCACCTCTAACTGCATCTCTCACTGCTCCTGCACCTCTCACTGCTTCTCTCACTGCTCCTGCACCTCTCACTGCTCCTGCATCTCTCACTGCATCTCTCACTGCTCCTGCATCTCTCACTGCATCTCTCACTGCTGCTGCACCTAACTGCTCCTGCATCTCTCACTGCATCTCTCACATCATCTCTCACTGGGCCTGCTCTTCTCCCTGGGCCCCTTGCTCTTACTCTTCCTCACACAGACATTACAGTGTTTTTCTTTTTCTGTTTCTGTTTCCAAAAACATCACTTCTCAAAGTCCTCCTTTTACTGTATAAGTGTCAGTGTAATAGAAAAAAATAACCCCTGCCACTGAGTCTAAGCCAGACTGGAATCAGCTGTGGTTGGCCCAATTTACCCAACATAAATCAGCTATGTGTAAATTATTCAATTGTTTGTTTATTATCAGCTGAGATATATTGTTTTTTGAACTGATATCATTGCAGAAGCAGAGGTTTTTATACTGTATCTAAGGTTTGGAATATTGTTTTTGTTATTGTGGGATGTTGTGTGTTAACATTCGTAAATACTACAAAAACAATCCATAATTTTGTTGGGAGGTATAGCTTGTCTGTTAAGAAAATGTAAGCATTGTGGAAATGTGTTCACTGACTGCATATTGTGTGAAAACGACATGAAATGTGTGAATGGTATGGCCACAAAAGACTGATGCTGTGCTAATTGTGTGTAGAGTTTTGAAAATGTGACAACTGGTTGGACAAACGCTTGTTAGCGACTGAAAAAAACTGTAATGAAATAAAATGATGAAGGATTCTGAAAATCTGACAGTAATCAGTGTTGAGTACCATTGTAACCCTTACCAAAAAGTAGTATACTTCAAGTTTATTAAGTAGCTATACTGACACTATTTTTAAGTATATTTTATGAAGCAAGGATACAAATATCAGTGTACTAGTAGTATACTTGTAAGTGTACTATTTCAATACTCCTTGGGACTAAATTGGCCCACTTTCTAGTATATACAAGTATACTTTTAACAGTAGTAAACTTTGAGTACACAACTAGTTTACATCTACATTTTAGTTTGTACTGCAACTAAACTAAAAGTGAACTTATAGGTATACTGATAGTTTACTAATTAAAAACTTGTAGCATTTTTAGTACACTTTGAAGTATAGTCTCAGTAAACTTCTAGTTTAGTAGTTTTATACTACTAAAGCATACTACAAGTGAAGTGCATCAGAATTCTGGAGATTGTGAACAAGTGTGAAGTCAGAAGTCCTTTAATAACAGTAATGCAGTTTCTAAAAACTTCAAAAACAGGGGCACCATTCACTGCCGTTGTACAGCTTGGAAGAGCCAGGACAAATTTTAATATAACTCTGATTGATTTCGTCTTAAAGAGGAATGTCGGATACGCTTAGGATGCCCTGAAGGTGAATAAATCATGGGTTAATTTTCGTTTTTGGGTGAACTATCCCTTTAAGACTATATTGAAATCTTGGATTTTCTTATTCGAGTTTGTATATAAAGAACAAGGTTTTTTTTTTTTTTTTTTTTTTTTTTTTCATTAGAGCACAAAGTCTCTTAAGAACATTCTCACTTTTGCTTCTGTTAGGGATAAAATTTTACATCTGCTGGATTACTTTTATTTGTCCAGGAGTTAGCACACAAATATTGACTGTGTTTGACCTGAGAACTGTCTGAGGTTGAGAACATCTTATCCTACATTTCATTTCCATAATTTATTTCTCTTGGGACAAAGAAATCTACAATATCTCAGTCAAATCACACTTTCACTGTCACTATTTTGCAATAAATTTGCTTCTTGCTTTGACTTTTTCAGTCTCAAAAAGCCCCAGAGCTAAAAGGCTTTTTCTCTCTCTCTCTCTCTCACCACAGATAGGATTTGGCCAGAAGTTTGTCAAAAGATGGAACAGTCTTTTATCCAAAACTTAAAAACTCAGTCACACAGAATTTAAATATTTTGCGTACCCAATTTCAGACCTGGTGCCTCAAGATGAGTTTGACATCAACATCACATGAGATTTAAGGGCTGTGACCATTTTCATTGCAAACTACAATTTCTCTATAAACTGGCTTCAGAAGAGTAGAAATAGAGTGCACAAGTCATGTGGACTACTGTTATGATGTATTTATGATGCTCTATGTATGATGGGTTTCAAATGAGCATTAAATGATGACAAATTATTATTCCTTTAAAAATCCTTGCTCTTTTGAAATAAAATGACAAAGAGGTGATTAACCTTTAGAAAATACCGCCTGGGTTTAACTGTGCAACTGTTGCAATTTTTGCAACCCTGTTATGAAAATACAATTTAAAACAATGATGTGTCTTTTTTTTCGATCACTAAAACTAACTAACTAACTAACTAACTAAATAAATAAATAAATAAATAAATAAATAAAATTAAAAAAAAAAAAAAAAAAAAAAAAAAAAAAAAAAAATAATAATAATAATAATAATAATAATAATAATAAAAATAATAAAAAAAAAAAAAAAAATGTAAACACTTAGAGTTTCAACCTAATTCTGACAACCAAAAGCATAACCACATTATAATGAATTTGATGATGATGAATGCAGGTTTCGCTAAAGATTATAAAATATTTAATATTTTAACGTTTAATGATCTGCAGTAAAGAAAAAGGATTAATTGTTATTAAGCTGATATACAGCATACATACTGTATGTGCTGTAATTGTGACAAGAAAGTTTAATCTTTCTTTCTAGCAGTTCAAAGATAAGGTGAACCAGCAACCAGAAATAAATCCTTCCAGCATATTTAAAACAAGACAAAAATAAAAACTTTTCACTGCTATAAAGCCAAGTCAATCATTTATTTTAAGTCTTTCTAAACCCTAATAGTCAAGGACCCACATCAATCGCATATTCTCAACTTCAGATTTTCAGAGCTGGTCAGAAGGAATGCAGATGATCACACCTGCTCTGTTTGGATATAATATCCTGTCTGCCATCAGACCTGCCATATGCTCGCTTCACACACGCTTCCAGTTTCAGAGCGATGTGCTAGACATGTCAATATAACACTTGGTCATGCAGGTATACGAGAGGAGAAAACTGATGTGTATTAATTCAGCTATTAGAAATTCATGATATGACTTGATATGATACGCATTTATGAGATGTGCACATGATTCAAAGACTTTTGACATTTTAATTCTGTATGAAGAATTGTATTCATATATTCGCAACATACCTCTGAATGTTGTGAGATTTTCTTTGACGTCTACAGTTTAATCAAATGGGGAAAAAATTACTCTTTTAAAAGAAAGGATTGAACAAACAAAACACATTTCTAGCAAAGAAACAGCAAGTAACAATAAAATGTCTTTTTTTCATTTCAGTTTTACTTATTTTAGTACAAGTTAAAAAGAAAAATGTGGCATCTAGCTAAGATAAAACCTTTATATATTTTCTTTCTCTTCGTTTCTTCCTTACTTTCTTCCTATATTTTATTTTTATTTATTTGCTTAACACTATATAAGAACACTAAAATAATCTTCCGTTTATTTACAACATTGAAAAATCATTAACCAATGATTTATAGTGTATTAGAGCAAATCTGCAACTTGCAGTTATTTGTTTCACATTAAAAGGTAAGCCAATCAAAACTGAGGCCATTTACATAAAGTCTTAAAGGTACAGTATAAAGAACACCCGGCTTAGCTTTAAAGGTCAGAAAAAACGTGTAAAATTGTAGTGCAGAACTAAATGAGCAGTGTATGAGGCAAGAAACCTTCACTAACATTATAAGTGGACAGCATGAGAACAAATAAAATGCTTCAAGTGTGCAATATGAGTCTGTTGAGTGTCCTATAACTACTAGTTTAACCACTTTGAGCATGTACTGTATGTGGAGAAGGCGTTAAAAGAGTGACTCGAGATAACATTACATTCAAACAAGACATTTAATGGTTTGAGCGAGGATTTCTCAGGATGCGTTAACTGGTGTTGAACTCGGATATGCTGTTGAATGAGCAGTCTTTGATTAAATAAACAACAGAAGAACAGTTAATGCAGTTTTTCAAGCTCAGAGATGAAAAATCTTCTTGAACTTGTATGGCATCTTGATGTCCTGTGGTAAAGTCGAGTTGTTGTTGAATCAGATGCACATTTGTTAATTAGCCGTGCTGAGAGGCAAATCATTTTTCAGTTTGGCGCTGACAAGGCAGATATTAGCAAAAACACAATACGCATCGTGAAACATTACAGACATCAGCAGCTCAAAACAAACAAAGCCATTCAGGACAAACGTCAATGAAAAATCAATGAGTCATACAGCTCTTTGGAAAGGCAGCAATCTTCAACGGTACATTAAGTTTTTCAGCACAGCAAGTTGTAATCAAATCAATAAGTCAAAGTTGCAACCCTGAAGAACTGAAGTAAATAATAGATAACTAAACGGCTTACAAAGTACACTTCAGTGCAGCTTTAGTCTTCAGCAGGACACAACAGACGATTCATAAGAACAGAAAGCCAACAATTTTCCAAACATTTCCGTGCCACACACTCAAAAAAGCAACAAGCGGTCACTATATGGTACACTCAGAAAAAAAAAAAAGGAACAAAATCTCTCACTGGGGCAGTACCTTTTTGAAAGGTACAAATATGTACCATGAAGGAACTGATACACTTTATGCAATATTATGTACCTTTAATGTACTTATATGCACCCTTTAGGGGGTTAAAATCCTGGGATAATGAGTCCTTTGGGTCATTTTTTGGGGTTATTTTTTCAGTGTTTGGGTAGTTTTTGTGTTACCAAGTTCCTGGGTCAGACGTAACCCAGCAGCTGAGTTATTTATCACGGGGTTTTATGCGTCCTCTTCAGGAGAGAGCAGTTCTAAGTGCCATAGAACTGATGCATTTCTTCCGTAAAATACAGCTTTGTGTACATTTTATTTGATCTAAAATCATTACAGTGCTTTCACGTGATGGAAAGGCCTGCCTTGCTTAAAATAAATGATCTTATTCATAAAGATACAGAATATAAATAATTTTTTCCTTGGAGTGGTTGATTACAGGTGAATTACTTATAAAGGTTTCATTTTTTACTTCTAACAAGTTTAAATAGGCAATATGGCCCACATATTAAAAATTATTTCAAATGTGCTATACTGTAAATATGATATATATAAAGAAAAACAAAGGTTAAAAGTTATCATGCAAACCAGTGGTTGTGTGAAAAATTTTACACAAGTTTAGAGGATTTAAGTTAATATGTAAACATCAATTCATTTATGAAGTAAAAAATAAGTATAGCAAAACGAATCAATCTATAATGCTGGGTTAAATAAACAACCCAATTTGCTGGGTAAAATTAACCCAACATGTGTTCTATCCTATATTTACCCAGCCCTTGGGTTAAAAATAACCCAATTTGGGTTGGTTTTTTTAACCCAGTCTTTTTTATGTGTACCATTCTAAAGGGTACTGCCCCAGTAACAGCTTCTGTACCTTTTTTTATGAGAGCACTCAAAAAGGTAAAATTTTGCGCCTTACCTCTAAATGATAATATTAGAAATTTAAAAGTACATGTTGGTACCTAAAAATGTATATACTGGTAGCTTTTGAAAGAGTACGACCACAGCAACAGTTTGTAGAAAATAAATACTCAATAAAAAAAAAAAAAAAATTATTATTGAGACAATAGACATCTTAATGATTGATTTGCATTAATACAGAGTTAAAAATAAGGCTTACAATTATTAAAAAAAAAGAAGTCAATCACCGCTCTTTTTTGACAAAAGAGGTATTTAACCTTTAGAAAATGTAGTTTGTCAACTTATTCTAACTTTGTCTGCATTTTCTGTACCCTGTTCTGAAAATACAGTTTTAAAGTGACAAATTCTGACAATTAAACAAAAACATATGAATTTAATATATATATATATATATATATATATATATATATAGATAGAGAGAGAGAGATAGAGAGAGAGAGAGAGAGAGAGAGAGAGAGAGAGAGAGTTGAAACCAGATATTTGCATACACTTCAGAAAAAAAAAAAAAAACACAACTTTTATTTCTTTACTGTCATACATTAAAATCAGAGTAAACTTTTTCTGTTTTAGATCAATAAATATTAACATAGTTTTGCATTTGTTAAATGTCAGAATCGAGCAAGGGAGATATATATATAAACAACAAATAAAAATGTGAACATCACATAGTAGGAAGTAGTTAGTTTGGACCAAGTTCTTGTTTGTAGTTATTGATTTAAAAAAAAAAAGATGTATATACTTATACTTTCATGCCATGTTCATTTTAGGTCAGATACTATTTTATAAGATATTTCATATTTCTCTCTCTACACAAAGTAAGATTTTTATATTGGCTTTAAAATAAGTAATGGGGCTTGTTTGTGAAAAGTGCCTTTTAAGAAAAAAAAACCCAACGTGATTTAATGGTATGACCACAACTGGCAACAAAAGCAGAAGAGCAAATTAAAAACACTTCAACTTTTGATTCTTGCAGTATGGCAATCACTTAATGGATCAAACAGAGCTCAAAGCTGTTTTCAAGTCATCGACAACATATGTGTAATCGCTTTGTAAACCTTGTTTGAGAGAAAGAAGTACGGCTGGGATTCGGGAACAACAAACTCTTTGATTGAGTTCAGTTCTGTCTTTGGTTCAGCCTACAGAGTCTCAAAGAGCTGAAGTCCTGATGAATATAAACTCTTTAATGTTTCTTGCATCAAAAACGCAAACAAAGAGGATTTGTAATGTTATGGCAATTCCCAATTAATTTCAGTCTCCAAAAACAGAGTTTGTTGAGGCCAAAACGGGGCAGATTTCAAATCCACACTCTTTCTATGGTTCAAAATGTTACATCAGTCACATGATGGTTGGATAAAGCCGATGAAAAGACTCCTGGGTAATGTTGTTCATGTCATATTTGCAGCTCCAGGGCTTTATGAAGGTCCTTCAACGTTGATGGTGGTGACCGTAGCCATGAAGCAGCGCTGGAACAGGCGGTCCGGGTCAGGAGGCTGGTTGTCACAGTCTAGTTTTCCCCTTAGGAAATGTTTGCGGAAACCCTGCGGTCCCGACGGGGCGCTCAGTGGACTCGGACCCTCCTGAGGACTGGGCCCAGTTCCTGAGAAACACACAACAGAAAACATTAGACATTTTTATGAAGAGTTTTCTGCTGCTTATCTTTGCAAAACTCACTGGTAAATACGAGTCTACAAGGATGCATTGAAAATACTGAAGGATGTATAAAAATACACACACTATAAAAATAGCACGCATGGATGTGTCAAACAAATCTGTTAATTCCTTGTGAAAAGGGATTTTCGATTTAAGACCAGTTTTATTATTGTACACCATTTCATTATTTATTTATTTTTAGAATTTGCTTTTATTTATTTGTTTATTTTTAATTTTATGTTTTAATAATTAAGCTTTGTGCTTTGTCATTTTTTTTGTTTCAGTAATTTTGGTACTTTATTTTTTCAGTTGGTTGTCAAGTTAAAATTTTACATTTTTGTTTCAGTTTTTTATATTCCATTTTAGTATTTATGTAATATTTTTAATTATTTTAATTTTGATTTAAGTTGTAATAATTGCATTGTGGTTTTGTCCTTTTGAATAGTATTATATTTAATATTTAATATTTTGAATTGCATTTTAATTTTAGTTTAAGTTTTAATAATTAAAGCTTGTCTTTTTTATTTTATTTTATTTTATTTTTTTATATATATATTTCTATTTAGCTATTTAACTTAATTTTAGTACTTCACCTTAATTTCAGTTAGTTGCCAAGACAAAATTTCGGAATTTTTGGTTCAGATTTTTATAGACTTATATATTATTTATATAATTAGCTTTTATTTTTAAATTTTAAATATTTTATTTTAATTCTAATTTATTAATATATTTTTATTTTAGTTTTAGTCATTTTAGTACTGCAACTAATTTTCAGTTAGTTACCAAGGCACCATTTTTGTTTTAGTTTTTTAATATTTATATAATAATTTAATATCAAATAATGATTAAAAATTTTAATAAGCAAAAAAATCTCAATAAAAAAAAACAACTCAAAAAAACCAAAAATAAAACAAAAAAAAAAAAAAGAATTTAAAAAAAAAAAAGACTTTCATTTTCAAAGACGTCACAGCTTATAAAGATAAAACACACACACTGAGACATAAAAGCCTTCAATACTGCATGGAGAAATCTCACACTGAGAACATTTATGAACTATAGCAACACCTTATAAAGACTCAGCGTGATATTTTCCCAGTGTGAGTTCCGGGAACAGTTTTTTATGTTAAATATGTATCTTGGCATTATGATGCATTATCAAGAGCTTGTTGCACAGCTCTCATGGGACATTTCAGAATTTATAATACAAGACGTACAAGGTGAAATTGCCTTTTAATATTTATATGCTCAAATATTGCCATGCATGCTAGCAGGACCTTATTTGCAAGGCTTTATCATTTGTAATAAAAACAAGAACATGACTAAATAAAATGAGTTATCTGTGCTATTAGATGAGTTATTGAGATATTGAGATACTGAATGAACTATCTAAGCATGTTTGATCAATGGCACCCTGAGCTACAGAACAATGATTTATTATGAAATCTTCAAGACAAAGTGACTCCTCAAGCTCTCACGGATCAGTACATCGATTCAAATCCATATCTGTTGAGTGCTGAGAAAGGACAAATGAGATGTTTTTTGTCATTTCATGCAAGAGAACAGCTCAATAAATGTCCTCAAAAGTACTCTTGAAATATTAACAGAAATATAAAAATGGGTAAAAACAGCACAGACTTGCATAAAAAAAAATGCACTATTCATTTTATTTTGGCAGTATGCAACAGAGCATACACATTTTAAATGTGATGAATGAACGTAAACTGCGATAAATAATATAATGTTAATTTATTATAATATAAAACTCCAGTTTGTCATCTCCTGGACTCATTGGCTGAACTTGGAATAGCATACACTATTAATATTTTTGTAATATATATATATATATATATATATATATATATATATATATATATATATATGTGTGTGTGTGTGTGTGTGTGTGTGTGTGTGTGTGTGTGTGTGTGTATGTATGTGTGTGTATATATATATATATGTATATATATATATATATATGATGTACTAAATTAACTAAAACTAAAATAAAAATGAATAAAATTATATACAATATAATATATAAAGAATAGTATGCCATTCATTATAATCCAACTGCCAAAGCTTTGACACTGGGATGCAAATCAGAATTAAATATGCAAAATAATGATGTCATGTGACAGCTGCTTGCACCGCTTTCTTCCTTGGGTGAATCCCTTCTACTTGTATTGTTCTAATTTGAAAGTCGCTTTGCATAAAAGCACCTGCTAAACAGAAGAGATGCAAATGCCGTGCTGTTTTTGCAGTCGAGTAAATCTCTCTGAGGAGAAACAGGCTGTCAAGTATTCTGCTCGTCTCTGTAGTGTTACGTAAAGACTCCTGTTCGAGCACAATTGATCGCTTTGCAGTGCAGACTCTCATAAATGACTGGGAGGAACGTCTTTGATGTTCACTGTATCTTTAACCTTTATGTTTTTTTTAGTTTAACAGGTAATCTTGTACAATACATACTTCACTGCCTCGAATCCTTAAGGGGTTAGCTTTAGAAAGACTGATGCTACGAATGCACACTGTTAAGCAATGAAAGGTCGCTTTGATTTAAGAGACTGCATAAAAAGTGAAAACGATGAGGGAATAAGAATAAAAAGTATAGTTTTAGTAATATTATTTATATCTTAAATTTACCAGATTAGTCCCTCAATACAAATTAAAGGTAAAACTCCTCAAAATACTGGATAATTAAAAAAAAAAAAATTGTAGTACAAAAATAAAACAATGCCAATATTACAAAATAAAATATGAAAAAGTGTATAAATCACTTGTTTTTCTAAAGCAATATATTCCTGCGGTGACACCAAACTTTGAGGACTTTGCCGCTCTCTCTTTCTCTGTCTCTCTCTCTCTCTCTCTAGATAGATAGATATGCATATGTATACATATACTGTACATACACATGTGTATGTATGTATGTATGTATGTATGTATGTATGTGTATATATATATATATATATATATATATATATATATATATATATATATATATATAAAATTTATATCGTTTATGGATTTTTTTCTGAAACTTTTTTTAAACATTAGTACTTGCTTTAGAACAGACAAAATAATAAAATGTACATTCTATATACTGTATATAGAATAAATAACATTCTTCCAGTAACATTAATAGAATGTTTGTTCAAAGTTGTTTGTTCTTTAATATTGTTTGCAAAATGCTAGCACAAATTTATATATTTATTTATACGTTGTTGAAATTTAAATTGTAAAATTATAAAATTGAACATTCCATTAATGTTTTCTCTAAAGTTCGCATAATTAAGAAAAATGTTTTTAAACCACTTAAAAAGTTCAGAGAACATTCAGAAACAACATTTTCATTACTTAATGGGAACATTAGCAAAACGTTCTCAGAACATATTTTTGATAGTTATATCAGGAAAAGACCAAATGCAAATGCGCTCAAGTAAAAAAAAGAAACCAACTGTATTAATGCATCTGCTTATTCAGGCCACATACACCACACAAGTTTGACTCCATCCAAAATGCAACTACATCAGCAATCGCTGGAGAGATTTCAGCCACCTCCTTTTGAAATTGCAGCAGCACTAGATTGGGGATAAATATCACACAAAAAACAAGTATTCTAACAAATACTTAAAATTCAAAACCCAGAAACATAATACAAGAGGTGATTTTGTCTTCAAGTAACACTCTCTGAAAAAAAGGCACAGTTGGTACCTTTTCAAAACGTACAGTTTTTTATTTAATGCATATTAGTACCTTAAAAAGTACATATTAGTGTCTAAATGGTACATTTTAGTAAATGGTGCATTTTAGTACCTTTTGAAAAGGTATCGCTCCAGTGGCAGCTTTTAACTTTAGATACAGAAGATAAAAGGAGTAAATTACTGATGAAATAAATTTAACTCTGTAAAATAAACTTTAATTAAATGTGGTGTGTAGATGAGGTGAATGGTCATTCTCTAAATGGAAACTAACGAAAAACCCATCTATTAACCATGACACCGTATTTCACAGGAGTTGCATTATCTGCTTAAATCAGAAACTCAAGTTATTGTGGAAGACAAAAAAGGTCAGAGGAGGCAGAGAGATGAAAATATGAAAGAAAAGAAAAACACCCATGGCAATACCTTTACACATTGATTTCTAGATCCCCTCTTTTCATCCTGAAAACAAAAAAAGCGTCATGGGGTCTCTGTAAAATAACAAAAAGGGTCTTTTTGCAGGGTTTGAGAAGAAGAAAACACGAGACGCTAAAGGCCACGGGAAGAGGTGACACTGCAGATGACATGACATTAATTATTTGTGTCACAGACAGAACGGTGTGGGAAAGACCAGGATAAACGGAGGCAGTGAGACCGTCCTCGTCCTCTCATTCTCTAGCTGAATGAAGGATTGTTTTGCGGTGTATGTTTTAAAAGTTCATTTGTAATGGGTTGAGGTGTAGGTTTAGGATTAGGATTTCCAACAGTGTATGTGGTTTCTTATTGGTTTAAGTCAAAATAAAGCCCATAAAGTCACCATAAAGTCTCTGCAATGCAAGTTTGTGGGACTTTTTATTGTCCATTGGGCAAAAACTGCCATTAAGTCACCATAACATTTCTGCATTTGTTTGAGATGTAGGGTGAAAAACACCCCCACAGCATGATGCTGCCAACACCATGCTTCACTGTTGGGACTGTATTGGACAGGTGATGAGCAGTGCCTGGTTTTCTCCACACATACCGCTTAGAGTTAAGGCCAAAAAGTTATATCTTGGTCTTGCCCAAACGAGAACCATCTCAAGGATGATCAGAAGAAATGGACAGCACCTGAGTTAAATATATGAGTGTCACAGCAAAAGGTCTGAATACTTAGGACCATGTGATATTTCAGTTTTTCTTTTTTAAGTTTTCTGCAAAAATGTCAACAGTTCTGTGTTTTTCTGTCAATATGGGGTGCTTTGTGTACATTAATGAGGAAAAAAATGAACTTGATGATTTTAGCAAATGGCTGCAATATAACAAACAGTGAAAAATTTAAGGGGGTCTGAATACTTTCCGTACCCACTGTGTGTGTGTATATATATATATATGTATGTATATATATATATATATATATATATATATATATATATATTTATATAAATAATTATTTCTTAAAATAGTGCATACATCATGGTTATATCTGTTGTACTGACATGAATTTTAATTTGTATTACTTGAAACACAATTCTATGTACTTCTTGCATGTTTTTCATGAGTTTGGATTACAGACGAAAATGTGCAGAAAAATATTGGGATAATTGTAAAATGAGTTGGTTTGTAAAGAGTTAATTAAGCAAACACAAAACAAGCACACACATCACTGACAAATTGCTTAAAGTGGGTGCTCAGACAAAAATAACTTGAAGCAGAAAAATGAGAGGAAGTCAGCACACCATGACACCAAAAGTGTAGACATTTACACAGAGTCATTTTGAGCACACCAGCTCTTCATCAGATCACCTAATTAAGTTGACATTTAAGATCAAATAAGAGCCATTTATATTGTCATAATGATAAAGAGTAATAAAGAGATGGCAAAACAAAAGGATTTTTCTCTTGTGCTGAATCACAATGAGATCAATACATTTGACTTGTTTATCTGTTTAAGTGAGAGTGTTTACATTGATTGCTAACACAAAATTCATTAATCAACAATTTTTTACAAAGAGTGAAAAACAAAATTTGACAAGTCTGAATACTTTCCGTACCCACTGTGTATACATATATATATATTCATTTGTTCACCCGTACCCACTATATATATATATATATATATATATGTATACATATATATATATTCATTTGTTCATTTGAGATTAATCTGTTTGGCACTTATACACAGACAAGGCATAAGCCAAGTCCCAGACTAAAACGCATGTCTGGGCTGTTTTGACTGAAAGAAACTTGCACTGACTGACCTTAAAATATGTCAGTGCCATTGATTTGTCTCAAAATGCACATCAGTAGTGTTTTTATCTAAGGCACATTTATAAAAGCTACATAAATGTCCTAATTGAACTATGGCCTAATCCTGGTTTAACCTAAGCCTTGTCTTTGAAACCAGGCCATTCAGTATGAAGCATTTTATGAACATCTTATGTTTGATTACTGATAAATTACAGGCCATTTATGCTAATGTGCTTCATCATGCTACAGTCTGTTTTCAGCTTGTTGTCATGTTGTACAGTATTGGGCTCTCTAAATCTCTCACTCTTATAATTTGTGTAGTTATCATGAGTAGACACTTAATTTTGACAGAGTAGAGAAACATGTTCTCAAGTACGTGTTAATGAGCTAGCATAAGTAATTATGACCATTTGAATCTTAAGTGAACATTACTCCTTAACACAAAGAACTGAATGTCATCTGATTGTCTCATTAAATCTCCATCTCCGAATCTTTTAATTTTTTCTTTCAAATCTTGACCTTTTGCCAGTCAAGCATTATAAATAGCAATTAAAAATCAAACCACATTCAATCCATATCACCCCAATCTAAACACCGCATCTCCTCAGTAAAGCCGGTTCAGTGATTAGTAATAAATCTGCATCACCTGCTTTCAGATGGAGTGGCATTTAATATACAGAGCTGTAGATCACTGACAAGCTATGCAATATCGCGTTCATTATCGCAGGCGATTTGATCTGCGATAATGAACAAGATATATTTACTACTAATCACGGAATTGGCTTTACTGATGAGATGTGCATGACAATCGCATGTGATTAATTGCACAGCCCTAGTTATAATGCATATTTTTTATATAGACTTGCATTAAGTGCATGGATTCTGAACCCTGTGTAACTAAGTGTGCGTACAAGATGGGTCACATTTAACCTCAAAATCAAAAGAAAGAAATCTGTGTTATGAACATGAAGCCTGGTTTTTGGACCATTAAGATTTCTTTGCATTGTGACATAACCAGAGGTCCTTTAAAGCACTTAAGCATCAAGTGGGGAAGTTTTATAAAACTTAATTATCCAGAAATAAATTTGTCATCTATTTAATGATCTGTTATAAACTAAATAATTGGGGGGAAATCTGCTTAACTTTTGTGCTGTGCTGAAAATCGTTTACTTGGTCACGGTCAAAAATGGTGGGCAGTGTGAATGTCTTGTGATGTATTATCACCAAATCTTACATTTACATTTAGTCTTTTAGCAGATGCTTTTATTCAAAGCGACTTACAAACGAGGACAATCGAAGCAATCAAAACCAACAAAAGAGCAATAATATGTAAGTGCTGTGACAAGTCTTGGTTAATCGTACGCTGTACACATAGCAATGTATATTTTTAATTATAAATAAAAATAACAATTAGAACAGAAAAATAATAGAGAATGCTAGTGTTAGAGCAGGGGTGCCCAAACTCGGTCCTGGAGGGCCGATGTCCTGCAGAGTTTAGCTCCAACCTGCCTCAACACACCTGCCTGGAGGATTCTAGTATGCCTGTTAAGAGCTTGATTAGCTGTTTCAGGTGTGTCTAACTGGGGATGGATCTAAACTCTGCAGGACACCGGCCCTCCAGGAATGATTTTGGCCATCCGTGTGTTAGAGGGTCATTCTTTATAATAAATAAAAAGAAAACAATTAGATAGAGTAGGCTAGTGTTAGAGGGTCAAGTGTGGATGGATAAGGACTCAGCTACTCAAACTGAATTTGGCAGGTCATTCCACCTCGAGGGAACAGTTAAATCCAGTAAAAAAAAAAAAAAAAAAAAAAAAAAAAAGTAACGGTAATGGGGTGCAGAGCCAGTGGTTGTTTTGTGGGCAAACATCAATGCCTTGAATTTTTTGCAAGCAGCTATTGGTAGCCAGTACAAATAGATGAACAGAGGTGTGGCATGCTCTTTTCGGCTCTTTAAAGACTAATCTTGCAGAAGCATTCTGGACTAGTTGTAGAGGTTTGATAGAACTTGCCTGGACAAAAGAAAAGCTTGAACAAGGAGTTGTGTAGCATATTCCGATAGAAAGGGCCTGATTTTCCCACTGTTGTGCCAAACAAATCTGCAGGACTGGCCAGTTTTAGCAATGTGGTCTGTGAAATTCAGCCGATCATAAATCACAACTCCAAGGTTCCTGGCTGTCTTTGAAAGAGTTATGGTTGATGCGCCTAGCTGGATGGTGAAATTGTGATGAAGTGATGGTTTTGCTGAAACCACAAGCAGTTCTGTCTTGGCAATGTTGAGTTGAAGGTGATGGTCATTCATCCAGCAAGAAATGTATGGTTATACATACTGGGATGCAAGCAGCTATGGTCGGATCATCAGGATGGAAAGAGAGGTAGAGTTAAGTGTCATCAGCATAGCAGTGATATGAAAAGCCACTTTTCTGAATGACAGAACCTAGTGATGCCATGTACACAGAGAAGAGAAGTGGTCCAAGAACTGAGCCCTGAGGCACCACAGTAGCTAGATGTTGTGACTTGGACACCTTACCCCTCCAAGTTGCCTTGAAGGACCTATCTGAGAGGTAAGACTCAAACCACTGGAGTGTTCCTGAGATGCCCTTGGCTAATAGGGTTGACAGGAGATTCTGGTGGTTCAAGTGTTTTTGCAATGAATGGAAGAAGGGATACCATTCTGTAGTTCTCTAAAAGTGCTGGGTTAAGAGTGTGTTTCTTATGTAGTGAGGTTATCTGAGCCTGTTTAAATTATGAGGGAAAGACATCGTTGTGAAGGGATGTGTTAATGAATCAATCTTTTTATCAACATCTTTTGGTTAGCACAGGTTTTGTATTTTATTTTGGAAATGACTGATTGTGGACCTCATTGATCTGAGCTCATGCACCTCAGTTTCTGAGTGAAAATTGCCACAATACACAATTTATAAAAAAAAAAAACACAATCAGGAAGAAGTTGTTATAACTTGTGTGAGAAAAAGTCACTTTCTTTTTTCTCACACAATTTATACATTTTTTTTCTGCTTTAGTTTTTGGCAAACATATCTGTAAACTTGTGTCAATATTTTGGCATATTAATTAATTAACTTTAGTACAAATTACTTTGAGTTGAATGGAATATCAATTTTAGCAAATGTAAATTAGGTTGATGATAATGTGCACAAAATAATTTATATATATATATATATATATATATATATATATATATATATATATATATATATATATATATATATATATATATTGATACAGTGCATACTTTATTCAAGGGCAAAACACCTGTCATGAACAAACACTGTCAGTAATTTAATTGAGTGTAATACTGCTAGTAAAAGACTAAATGCAAATGTCATTTACCAAATAAAGCAAACTCTCATCAAACAGGCTCACATCAAAGGTTTTAAAAATATACTAAGTGTGATATTTAAGTCCTGAGCTCCTCTCCTGGAACTCAAGGACTTTCCTCTGAAGATGTGTTCTTATGTAGAAATTAATCTTTTGTTGAAGCTGTTTTCATACCTGGTGCTCGTAAAGGCAGCCCGTTGTCCAGCCCTCGTGGTTTAGTGGCGATGAACAGGTAGCAAAGCACACAAATAGTGATAATGAATGCTAACAGCACCACAGCAGCTATAGATAAACCAACCAGGGCTCCCAAACTAAAGAAAAGAGACAGAAAAAAGAGAGAGATTAAACAGTTTACATGTGGATCATGTTGATATCAAATGCCCAATGAAATGAATTGAAAAGAGCAGTTTTTTTTCCTATTCATGTCACCATGATGTGTTGATTAGTTCATTCTGTTCACCTGTGTTCTATTTATCTAGTGATTAGACCCTTGTTTGAGTGAGTATAATTACTCCATGTTCTGTTCCTTATGTTGTCTGATATTGTTGGTTACCCTGTGTGTGAGACCTTCTTCGCTCTGTGGTTTAAAAGGATTTGTTTCTATTATCTTCGTCGTGCCTTCATCATTATTATTATTGCATTTAGATTTCAAAATGGTGTTTGAATATATACTGTATATAATAATATATAATATGTACTGTATATACATATATATATATTATAAAATATTTTTTATTTTAAATATTCTAGAAGAAACAGATCTATCTGTATCTGTCTACGTATCTAACTTATATGTATATATAATGAGTCAGACATGTATGTTTTAGTTATGATGTTGGCCACTAATGCTGAACAGAAAAGATATCTAGTAAAAGCATATCTGTTTTTCCACACACATACACACACAAAACACATTTGCATATTTCTGACTTCAAAAAACCCATTATGTGATTGGAATAAAAGACATTCATTACTTCCAACTATTTGGTTAGATGTTTTTCCACTTTAAAAGAACTCACTTGAAACATTCTTCTCCTCCCCCACAAGATCATGGGGTTAAAAACGCAAACAATTTTTGCATCACTTCTGCATGCTTGAGAGCAAATTAATCTGAGCTTTGAAAACAGCAAATGAGCTCTTACATAAATCAATGAATGTTAATGGATGGTTCACATCAGGGGCGGTTCTTGTATCTCTTCCTAGAGAGACCATTAGATACAAAGATACAAATTACCTAAATAAACTTAACGGTGCTTGTGAAAACTCTATTACTCTATGAAGTAAATACACACAAATACCCAATAAAGCTATAGAAGTTAACATTTCTTAGTTAAGACAAGAGCAGTGAGTGATTCTCTATTTTTCTTTTGTTGTTTGATAAACATTTTTAACATAAGAAATGCACAGATTCATTATACTGACTTACATCCAATATTTTCTAAATGTGTGTACCCCATTTAGATCTTTTTCACGCTGTCATGCACTTGAATGGCTTAATTGGTTTTGATTGTTTCTATTGTCCTCATTTGTAAGTTGCTTTGGATAAAAGTGTCTGCTAAATAACAAAATTGAAATATAATGTAAAATGTAAATAACAAAACTAAACTGAAATTTCAAAACAAGCCCAAAATCAAATAAATAAGTAACACACACACACACACAAAAAAAATCTCTTCATATAAACAAAAATGAGGATTTGTCTGTGCTCTTTCCATTTAAAATTAAAGGCAACCACTGGATTTTAATCATGATCCAAAAAAAGATGCTGCATACATGCAACATGAGCAGTTTTTAATCTAAATTAGAGTGTAGAAATTCAAAAATTGAAGCAAAAACAGAATGATTTGACTTCAGTTTTATAAAACTATACATAAAAATATCTGCATGAAACAGAAACAGCACACGAGCTGAACGAGATGCAGATTCACTCTCTGCCAGCAGGTGGCGCTTAAAGCGTTTCCTTGGTTACCGCTGTATACAAAGCGCACTTATGAACTTTAATGTGCATTTTACAGAGGCAAGATGAAAAGAAAAAAATACCATTTAAACTTTTCTAAAGATAGTAAGTTCCCCTCAGACATACATTCATATAAACTCCTACCCTTAACTGAATCACGATTTGTTCAACATCTCAACCGATTTGAAACATCACATATTTGAATCGTTACATCCCTACTTAAAAACACTTTAATGTTTAAATTGACAAAACTTAAAACGTGTGAGAATGGTAAACTTTCTTGAGGAAGCAGCACTGGTCCTATCGTACAGATAGCTAATTATAGTTTCACTGGGGCTGAGATGACGGATGGGGGGGGGGCTGAAGCCCACTTAAAAAGGATCTAGATCCGCCCCTATTTCATATTATTTGGAATGTAAAATTTGCTGATCAGCAGAGCTCACCTGCGGAGAAATTGCAATTAAATAGCTGCAGTGGGTAATTTAGACTTAATTAATAAAGAGACAAACTAACAGTGAACTGCTCATTAAAGGTGAAAAGTGTCATTTCTGCACCAGCGAAATTTAGATCCATGGCGGTTTTAATTGGCCATGAGTGAGAGAAAAGATAAATCTCTGTGTTCAATGAGATTACAAAGCAGAATATTTTGGTGGGTCATTTAGACAACCATCAACATTGGTGGGTCATTTAGACAACCAATAAAAACACATAATAACACATCAAAAGTCAATAAAGTAATATCTTCAAAATCAAGCACCAGATCATCAAAGGTGTAGTGTGTAATTTCTGCACCAGCAAGCCTTAGATTTTCACATTTTCTGAACAATAGAAAACTTGCTGCCACAATGCTAAGGTGATTTGGGTGGTTGCAGTGAAGCGCTTTAAGATCCATTGAACCTTTCCATTTCGCAAAAGGTGGAAAATGGCTCTTTATTAAAATGTTCTCCTTTACACTAAGAAAAAATAATGGTAACTTAATTATTTCCAATGTCAAGTAAATGGATGGGGTTCGGATTGTATGGCCAATAGTTGGTATAGTGGCAAAAGCGCAAACACACGAGGAAAGTGCAAGGTTCTTTGGGGACCCAAAAATGGTTCTTCTAGGTCATCGCTGCGAAGACGTCCATTTCAGAATCAGAATCAGAATTAGCTTTATTCGCCAGGTGTGCGCAAACACACGAGGAATTTGTTGTGTTTTTTTTTTTTTTTTTTTTTACATAGACAAGTTTTGTGCACCTTATACATACATACATACATGCATACATACACATCTGACATGAGAACAGAAAAAATAGAAAAATAAAATAAAAATAAAATGAAATTAGTAATACTTAGCAATAAATAATGTGTATGAATCTGGAACAGTGGATTGATTTATGAACAAATTTGTGCATTTTTACTCTATATAGAACTGTATAAATAAAGAGATATGCATATATATTTACATAATATTTGACAAAGGCAATAATTAAAGATGCAGAATGATTTACGGAAAATAATTACAGAACACAGGTAATGATTCATATGTTAGCTGTTTAAGCTGGAGATGGCTTGGGGGAAAAAAGATTTCTAGTGCACTGAGATCTGTTGCCTCTGCCTGAGGGGAGAAGTGCAAACCTTTATTTCTATGGATCAGAGCTTAAGGTCCTCATCACACTCTCTTAAAACTCTATAAAACTTCAGTAGGGCAGCATGAGCAACCCCATATGTGAATCACCTTTACAGAGAGCCTACAGACTTCTCTGAAATGTCCTGCTGTTAAATGTCATGTCACGGTGGAACATGAAGAAAAGAGTCATCATTGAGTTCCCTGTGAAAGCGATGAAGATGACTTGATCCAACCAAATAAAAATAACAACCACAAAAAACAACATTAATCAGTCATAATTAACCAACAATGAGAGAAAAAAAATACATCTGTTCATTAATAATTAATATCACAAAACAGAATAATAATTTTAGCCTTGTATCACCAAGAATATCTCTTTTAATAGCAAAAAGCATGACAGAAGCCTCGCAGAAATGCATTCAGATCATTTTACACCCAAAAATAAAAATAGAAATTAGGCCTATGTTTTGCATAGCAATTGGAGAATGGGAAATTTTGCATTCAAGTCATGAAGATTTAGGGGGGATATGGTGAACTGTCATGAAACTAATTTCACAATACAAAAAAAAAAAAAAAAAAAAAAGAAATATGGACATAAAACAGGCTTCATTTTTGTATAATATCATCATCCTGCCATTTTCATTAGATTTTTGGGGTGAAATAGACATGTTCTCAACAGGTATTGTGAAATTCATGAATATTTATAATGAATGCAAATTGTTGCCCTTATCATCATCCCTCATCAGAATATTCAAGAACCACACATTTCTTAACCGAACATTTTTTAACTGAAAAAGTGACTGTTTACTATTGTCTTCCTATTATCAAAACACTGTTTAACACTGCTTCGTCAGAATTTGTATTGTATAAGGCACTTTATAAATAAAGGTGACTTGACTTGACTTGACTTGACTAGATTTCTGCCATTTGTGACATAAATTGCAGCTTTAATGTTACTGTAACAATTTACATATGAATGGATCTGCACTGTGTACACAAATTATGCAATTCTTGAATCTTAAACGTTTTATTCTAACTACTGACATCGATAAGTGCAACAATTTGCATGAATTATTTACTCATTTCAGTACAGTTTAATCGATCAGTCAGTGCTCTGGAGCATTTCTTCAAGTCTTGTGAGATCATTATGAAGTTACTGTGCAGAAAGTGATAATCAAATTAAGACCTGGAGTGTAATCGTACCACTTAACTGAAACTTTTTGCTGAGATTAATACCACATCACATAAGCACTGATCAACCTTGATGAAGAACTCTTGTTCTACCCTGTAACGCTTTCTCTGATCAATCAACAATTAAACCCATTCCGTGGCTTAATGAACAAGTCTTATTATATTATACAATTTCTCAACATCTCGGGTATATTTTATTCTTCTTTGCTGTTCATTTTCCTTTTGTGTACGTGCCTACATTTAAAATAATTTTAAAGAGGTTGTCTTGTGAAGATCTGTTGTGTTTTGCTTTGCACTGGAAAGACTGTATTTAATTAAGGTAAGAGCACATACTGTCTGAAAATTCCTGTTCTTAAAAAATATAAACATGCTTAAAACAAGATTAATTTACCTGAGAAGCAAAATACAGTGTCAGTTTCTCAGCTTCATGGGAAAACTTTCCTCTGTTTTACTGCCTTTTCTACACTCCCTTTTGCACTACAATTTTTCCATGTTTTTTTTTTTTTTTTTTTTTTCAAACAATGTTTGTCTTGAGAAGATCTGTTTTGTTTTGCATCGTAGCTCTGGGAAACACTGCATTTCATCTTTATCTTTCTTTTTCTTTGTTTTGCAGAATATTTATTATCCGTATAACAAGTGAATTCACACTGTCAAGAAATCACTATTATGCACTAGTACAATGGCTTCTGAAGCCATACAAAAGCTGTGTGTGATCAAGAGAACAAGTCTCATTATTCAGTCATTTTTCTCTGAAAATCATGCTGTGGATGATGAAGACATGCATGGATGAGATTTACAAGTTATATCATATGGTCTTGAAAGACTTGAAATAGCCTATAAAGCATGAGCATTTTTAATGTACTGTCATTTGTCTTTTTCTGAGCTTGACATTATAAATAACCACTGTGTTTTGTTGAATGGAAAATGTTTATCTTCCTATATGTTCAAGAAAATAATATTTAATGACCTGCAATGCATTATGAGCAAATTTAAATTTTGGAGATTGAAAATGAACACATTTTGCGCTTTAGTTTAGCTCTTTAGGTGAATTAGATGATAAAGTGTTTTTAAACTATTCTTATAAAATGTACGATGATGAGTTTCACGAAATATCAATTATTCTTCCAAAAAAAAAAAAAAAAAAAAAAAAAACTTTGTAGTATTAGCTACGTTTTCTTGACGGTGACTATAATATATGTCATATACAGTAGAATAATTATTTTAAATTAGGGATCCATGATAAAATACACACAATCTCGGTGTTTTACCTGAGCCACCACATATATCCATACTCATAAGGGAAAAAGCTGTTGGGATCGTCGCAGCAGTATTTGACGTCATTGAACCCGCAGCAGAAGATCGCGAGCGCATCGCTGTCGTGTTTGGGGCACGTGAAGCCGCTGACAAACACATTGTCCGCGTTGTAATATCCCGCACAATCCGCGCTCATGCTGCTTGCGACTCGAACCCTAAACCCGCCACCTGTTGAAGCCTGAAAACCCTTACAGCATCCTCTGGAGTTTCATTAGCCGGCTGAGCGTTACTCCAGTCAGTCTAACAGTGATGTGACTACCTCCAAAAAACACACAAAAACACACACACTCACACACATCTCTCTCTCTCTCTCACACACACACACACACACACACACACACACACACACACACACACACACACACACACACACACACACACACACACACACACACACACACAGATTCAGTCACTTTGTCGCTCTCTTGTATCCACTCTCACTTTCTCCCTTTTTTATCCTCTGTATACATATAGGGTTTATTTTATATTTGAGGTTTAGTTGTAATGACTAAAAGATACAGTACATAGACAGATAAGTTAGAGCTAGATAGATAGTATAGTTGTAATCTGAGTATTTTCCAGCAGACTGCAAGTATTGTGCAGAGTTTTATCTTAAAGTGCACAACGTCATTCACACAGACACTAAACACCATCATGGTAACACATGATACTGAAATAATGCAATAAACATTAAAAATCAACCCTATTGAACATAACTGGTGAAAAAAAAAAAAAAAAACTAATTAAAAACAGTTATTTCAACAACAAAATATATATATATATCAAATATGAAAAAACGCTTGGAATTCTGGGAATTTAATTTAACCCTAAATGTGCATTAAAGGGGTCATATGAAGCTGCTAAAAAGAACATTATTTTGTGTATTTGGTGTAATGAAATGTGTTTATGTGGTTTAAGGTTCAAAAAACACATTATTTTCCACATACTGTATATTATTGTTTCTCCACTATGCCCTGCCTTTCTTTAAGGTGTCATTTTTTACAAAGCTCATCAGCCTGAAAAAAGAGGTGTGCTCTGATTGGCCAGCTATCCAGCGTATTGTGATTGGCCGAATACCTCAAGCGTGTGATGGAAATGTTACCCCTGTTTTTACCGTGTTGAGCAGTGGGTCTCAATTCCACACTGCATCTGAAAACTCTAAAATGCTGCCTTCGGAGACAACAATCCAAGGTAGGAAGGCATCAACGCACGTCTGAACTCAATGTTAGCTTCAGTTCCTGTCTCCTGAGATGCCTTCATGTGGTCAATTTTTGAAGCCAGCATAGATGTATCCTTCACTGCCTTTGATATCCCACATCAAAGCTCTGTGCGTTCAATTCTGTAAATCAGTTAAGCCAAAAATGCTGCCTGCAAAAAGTCGTCCCTAAAGCAGTTTCATGAGGTGCCGTTCGCACAACAGTGAATCCATTCTTAAATAATTAAATTATTGAAGTTTGATGGTGGTCTAACTCTCATGCACAACAGTGCAATAAGTTTTCAATAGAGAAAAGCGTGTCATTTTCTTCCTGTCAGCAGTTTCAGTCCATTTTTCAATAATTGAAGTTTTGAACAAAAAGTTTTATGTACTTGCTCAAAATATGTACACAATTTATTGTTGTTTTTACCTAAAAATCTTTAATCTTCTTCAAATACTCACAGCCTCATGTTATGCAGTGCAAGTTGGACTGTAGGTGGTTTCTGAATCAAATTTGTGCTAAAATGTGATTTTTCCTCCTCATATTTTCTTGTGTTTGTAGATACCAGTTTGAATACTGATGCTGCAGTGTTTTTCACTAAAGACCAGTGCTTGGAGTGGAAAAAAATAAGTACCCACCCCCGTTTATTTATTTAATTGTTTATTTATAATAAATAAATAAGTACTTTTTAATAATTCACAGTGTATGTATAGTGCCACATGAATGTTTTCAATACAAATTAGCACAAGTCAAGGTGCAATACCAAACTAGACCACGGGGAGACGCCAAAGACGACTAAACCACCTGCCTTTACGGATCCATTCAGAATCACTAAATCTCTGACCACTCTCATTATAAAACACTCTTGCTTTTAAGCCAAATACACGCTAAAAAGAATAATTTTACTGACATCTGGACGTAAGTCACTATTCTTTCCGCAATCGCTGATGAAATCAGCCGTGTTTTCTCTGCATTAGCGCTGTTTTGAAATTACTGTTTGAATTTGGACTTTCCAGGAGTTTACCGGTTAAAAATTATGTGATCTCAAAAGCCTGCTTCTTTTCATTTTAAGATATTATTTTTGTTATAAATCAATAATAAATTATTATTCTACTACTCTGCGCGCCTCACCTGACATGCTCTCGCGACCCACACACTCCGCTTCCATTCATTCACGTGATTGGTCGAGATGAGTCCTTTCTAACCATATGTAGGATCATATAATCACCCAGACCCTGACGGTTATACTCTGAGTACCGGTAACATGTCAGTGCAGGTACTCTAAAGGCTAAAATATTGCCCACTTCAAGCACTGCTAAAGACCCAGCTATATGCATCCAGATACCTGAAGCTGATACAGCGTTGCCACAGTAACATGGCAGAGTCCAGAGCCTCAGGTCTACTTCCACACTTCCATCCAGAGGAAACTGAGCCCAGGTTCAACTCAATAATAATAATACCCTTTTATCACCTAGGCAAGTAAAGGTCTCTCAGACATGTAACATATTTATGTGTGTCAATAATGCATGCTGGCAGAGAAAATATTTTTACTCATGGACCTGTCTGAGCTCTAATGTTAAAGTTCTACTCCATCTAGAACTTTAGTAGAACTTTAGATTTAGATTTGGTCATATATGATTAGAAGAATGTGGAGTAAAAAAGAACAACATAATGAGGGTCAGCAAGGGCACGGTGAGGATGACAATGGATAAACCTAAGCAAAAAGCAAGGCAAAATAAGGAAATGTTTGGTAGAGAAAGGTCAGCAAAAAGGACAGAATATTAACATCATGTTAGAACAACAGGAAAGAGCCAGTGAGCGGAGTGATTGAAACTCTCCAGAGATGATGACGATGTGACCTTGTGTTCAACCTCTGCTTTTACTGATTCATGTCACTAAAAGCTTTTAACACACCTTATCAAAACAGAAAGTGTCTTTCTGAATGCCTTTTCAGCTGATCCGAAGGACTGTGCTGGATAGACTCAGCAGGAGAACGGGGAAAGCCCATTTCAGCTTTTTTCCTCCCATCAATCACATAATAAAAAACAAAAAAAATGACTCCTATAAAAGAACATTTTAGGAGCAAACAGTCAACTTTTGTTTTAACAGTCAACACAAAATAAAATGTAAACATATCTCCTGTCTTATAATTTTTATATGCAGATTAAATAAGGAAACTTTTGTCTCCTGAGGCCACAGGAGGGCGCAATGAGCAAAATGATGCTCTGCATTGAATGCCATTAAATAATGACTTTTCAAGCGTCTAAACTAACATTTATAAATTTAAAAATAATTTAGTAAATTGCTTAAACAATTATGAACAAAACCTATTTATGCATAGTTTAACACACTGCTTAATCACACTTAATCAAAAAAAAAAGAAGAAAAAAAAAGAAAAGCCTACTCATTCTGTGAATGGCTTGGTTTGGTTTTAACCTAACCAATATTAGATTTAAGAAAGGACACACTACTCTACACTGCTCAAAACATTTGAATAGTCAGTGGCAAATTCTTTAAATATGAAAACATACTTGCAGGCTGTGAGTCAGATGCGCCAGACTATCTTTGCAAAGTTGTAATTGCCCCACTTTATACAAACAGCCTTTGTGCAAAGCCGGCATTGTAGGCTACTCTCCCAGGAAATGGTCCTCCATAAAATGGGCTGCACACATCTGAATATTTGGGTTGAACTGTTCTGGAACAGTGTTTTAAATACAATTTAAATTGCCTTTTTGAATATTAACTTTCATGCAGTGTGTCATGTACAGTAGCTGTATGTGAACATAAACTCTCTATCTACTAAGTTATGAAGCCAACAGTGCAAGATAAATAAAGTTATTGTCGATCAAAAAAAAAAAAAGGAGTCGTCGGGAATTTGAATCTTATTCTATAATGTCTGCCCACATTCTACGTCGCCAACTTGCCCACCCACAAACACAGTAAAATTTCCATGTGGTTAACATCATGTCAAGAAGACACTGTATCCTAATCTGTGAGAGTAAATTTGTTTTAGCACATCTTATAATTACCACAGATCTTACCACTGAATCAGACTCTTGTCCCGTCATGGCAAACACCCGTCGATCAGCCAGTTCAACCTTTTCATCATCAGACTCCGGCTCAAATTTTTAAGGTACAATCCAAACCATCATTTCTATGTATTGACAAGTCTCCAGGGCTGTCATTCCGTCATGGCAATGAGCGTTTCGTTTCTGACACGCAATGTATACGCGGTAGACCAATCCAGAGCCAGTCTCTCTACGGCTCTGGACCAATCACCAACAACTGATTTCTAGTCGTGTCCTCTTTTGGAAGGCCAAACAAAGTAGTTTTGCTTTCACAAAGAAACACACAGCATCTCTACAACACTACAATGAGATTCAAACTTATGCCTTCTTTATTTGCGTGAACATTTGGGCGGTGTTTTGCAAATGCAAATATCCCCACACCGTGATGTAAACATGTGGGGGTGTGTTTAAACAAGTTGTTTTAGGAGGGCGTGGACGAGTCTTAACTTTATAAAGAATATCTCTTTGGGTTTGAGACTTTAGGGATCTTATCTATGCACAAACAACTTACAACACTCCACAGAGAAAGGAAAACTTGAAATTGCATCATATGACCCTTTTAAACTTATTTTGACTTGAGCGCCGAGTCTTTAAAACACTGAAAGATGCAAGGTGTGAGTGCAAAGGTGTTGCAGTGGAGTGGAAAAATGCGTGAAAAACCCTTAATGTGGCTTAATGTTGTAAAACAACAACCAGGGCAAATCAATTTTCTCTCACATTTCACTTGTCATAAACACTATACTGCTAACAACCGGATTTTACCAGGAATGGAATAAGATGCAGGGTATTATTAAGTCAAAAAAAAAAAAGAAAAGTGGTATTGCACATCTTTTTATTAAACAGTAGGTGAGAACATTTGAATGTTCGTGAGGTAGATTGCCTGGGGAAAGAAACTTGTGAAACCAAAAATCATAGCTCTCTTGGATGTAAGGGATCCAGTGATTTTCGGAGCCCTTTTCTTAACACTGGTTGTATACAATTCTTGAAGGGTGGGCAGGGGACTCACTCTGGATATAAACAGTTCTTGGAGAATGCTCGAACTAACTTCTATTTGTCCCATTCTAAGAGAACATTAGAACAACCTTCTGTCTGTGCCGTCTTTATTTTCTTGCTCGTTTTCATCACTTTTGCTTTAATTCTCATTCACTGACTGAACATCCAATCACAGTTCCCATGACACCGGTTTAACAAGTCAAATTGGGCAAACTGCTGCCAACGTGTGGAATATGCCACAAAAACTAGCCTGACAGACGCTCGCCGATGGCTAACACTGGTCAACGGCCAACCGTCAGTTTGGTGGGTCAAGGCCTTAAACCTAATCCTAAAATCTGATCAGTTGATGGGAATGTTGTTCCAAGACCGACAAGGATGTGAAACCACACATCCCATTTGGAAAAATCAAGGTAAGCATCAGGTTGTGGACTCCATGATATGTTAAGGTGTGCTGTAGAGCCATTGTTGTAGATGCCACCATCTGTTCAAGTTAATCGCAGGTCATTTCATATGAACATCTGCTAAAACTGGATTAACAGTGTAACTTGGATTTGCATAGAACATTTCTTGCAGTACCATGCAAGTAGTCTTAAATTTCTTTTAGAATGAGAATCTCCGATATTTAAGTGGTGACATGGATCATTCACTGTGTATGATGAAACTACCTTGTTATTGATGACAATGCCATTTTTCTCCCGATTTCCGAACAGCCTGTTCTTTTATTTCAGATGACATAAAAAGAGTCTCCCTTGGGAAATCCAGGAAGCTAAGTGGTTAATGCATAAATTCCTGATACACTGAGCTGTAGTGCTAACAGAGGTTGGGCAAAGTGTTGAATGGATTGAATTGGTTATGGACATAGGATGAGAGGAAGAGGAATTTACAGACTTCAATAAAATTCAACACAGTCACACAACAGAGGATTTTGGTTAGTCCAATACCTTTTTTGTGGCTAAGTTATTACTATTCTTAAGCACTACATAGTGTCATTCCATTCCACATGAATTCTACATCACTGGAATGTCAAAATCTGCTAAATTAAATTCAAACTCATTGTTAGATTAGTTCCTGAACCCATTTTCTCTCCCTTGTAGTTTCCTGTCACTCTTTTGTTGTCCCGAGGCATGTGGGAATGATTATAGTGTTCAAATGGACCAGAAAACTGGGGTAATTTTGAGAATTGGTTTCCTACTCACCAGTCTGTTCAGGCTAAGCCTCTTTTCTAGCTGGAGTATTAGCTTTGACGATGAACAATAGTGTCCAATCCCTGTGTTGCAACCTCCTCCCATAGTAAGTTTATTTTGAGTCACTGTCCATCATTCAAAGTTCTCTGCTAAAATGACAGATAATAGATCAGCTGTCATGACTATTATTTTCCAAAAGCATACAATTTATCAGCCTGGTGTTCCAGGCAGTGTCTTACCCAACCAAGTCTATTCTGGTCTCTAGATATGGTTTGAGTCCATATTTCAATGTTAGTCAATGGGATTTACCAGGTCAAAGTCCTGTTTGCATCTGGAGCACAAATGGTGCATGACAAGTTGCACACCAAAGTTGAATACAAAAGGACTGGGGTTGAAAAATACAGCAACAGAAATGTGATGTGCTGCCATTCTGATGACAGAAACATTAACATCATTAATGAATGAGTGAATGTGCACACCAGCGGCTGGGCATTTGACTAATCTCTGCTAATCCTGACCTGATGAAACCAGATTGAGCAGAAATATTGGCAAAAGAGTGGGATTACTGAGCATGGAGTCTGGGCAAACATGTGACGTGAGGGATGACGAGACAAACCAAACACACAATTGCACAAATAATCACATATGCACACACAACCTTGCACACACTGTGGTATTGTTTCACTTTTTGTCTATACTTGCAAAATAGCCCTAAAACACAGGCACAAAGCTGCTAAAGAGGTCACGTCCATTGTGTGTCAAAATGGGACAGTACATCTCAGTGTGTGTGCTTGTGGGACAGCCAGACTGAGTCAGATTACTCTACTGGTAAACATCCGCTGACGGCTGTCCTGACTAAAACACGACATATGACGCACAAGTCTCATATCAGAGTTTTCTCCATGTACTGAAAATCTCTCCCTCTGTGCCTTTCATCAAACCAGTACATCAGCCTCTTCCATATATGTAGATTTCAGGCAAAAGTTCATCAAAACTAAATAAAAGCTTTAAAGTGCACAAAAACATGCAGGTATGGCAGAACATTTGCAATTTATTCTATAATCATTTGAAATTTAGGATTCGGAGTGTAAATTTGCACTAAGTATAATATAATAAGTATAATAAATAGCCCATCTTGTTGGCAAAGGCTGTTTGCACTTTAAGTGAACTTTAATGAACTGAAGCTTTAATGATGTTCAGTTTATAAAAAATAAAAAATAAAAATAATTATTGCAATTTAATAATGAAAATATAAAGTAACCTAAAATAGTGAAGTGAACAATTGGCCATTATCAAAAGATATATTCGTGTAGTAACCCAGAAATCACTGTAGAGTCACAGGTCTGTTACACAACAGAACAAGTCAGAATTATGTGATAAGAAGTTGCAATTACCTTTTTTTGATTTTTTATTCAGTGGTGGAAATGGGCTTCCAAAGTTAAACACCTGTCTCTTAGCACCAATTCATCTGACCTGCAGAAGACAGCACAGAGTTGTATCTTCTTTGTATTCTGTCAAAAACAATTACACAAAATAAAGATGTCTTGTTGACAAAAGTATGTCAAATTATGTCTGACACTTGAAATGTACACTATCTGGTGTTGAATCTTTACCATTTTTGAAGATGCAGTTGGGAGAGCAATGCTGTTTGTTTTGGCTGCTAATGGACCTTTAGTCGTCACTTTGGTACTATCATCATGAGTAATAAGAGGCTAGGTCATGTACAAGTCTTCCCTCACAGCGGTTCAATGAAGGGTTTTAACGACGCATCTGACAGACACACAGATTTCCTCCAGCTCGTGCTCCATTAAAAGCTCTTTATTTGTTCGCGCTGTGTAGCAAATGACCCAGCGCTTTATCTTCTGAGAGTCATTGATGAGTAAGACAGCTGGAGAGCCATGCTTAGCCTTTAGTGCTTCAGATTAATTGTGAATGAGGACTGGAGATGTGTGTGGTGTGTTGGGATTATGTCATCTAACGCTCTTGTGATTCTCTGATATCATAATATTTATTTATTTATTTTAAATCACTGACTGTGCAGATTGTCCACATTACTTTTCATACATATATTATTTTAGTTTGGCATTTTGTTTCTTTTTTATTGATTTACACTACTGTTTAAAGTTTATGGTTGGTACAATTTTTAAATGTTTTTAAGAGACGCTGTGAAATTTGATTTATTTTTTACTTCTGAAAGATGAGGGTGCAAAGAATCAGTGGTTAAAATTCAAAGCAGTACAACCCCATTTTACTGCTGGCTGCTTCTCTATTCTCAGGGAATTCAACGCAGGATTCACAAAACGCTTGCTCTTGAAAGATGGCTCAGTACCCAGTTTATTTGGACCAGCTTTCTATTCTGAATCACAACCTGCAAGTATGATAAATAATAGATTTTTATGGAACTATGGCAATGGGTGAATCGTTTCCGACATGTGCTGTACGCCAGTGGTTCTCAACCACATTCCTGGAGGACCCCCATCTCTGCACATTTTGCATGTCTCCTTAATCAAATACACCTGATTCAGGTCACCTGCTCATTAGTAGAGACTCACAGACTTGAAATGGGTGTGTCAGACAAAGGAGACATGCAAAATGTGCATTGTTGGGGGTCCTCCAGCAATGTGGTTGGGAACCACTGCTGTACGCGATAGACCAGTCACAACAGACTGGGCCATCTGACCAATCAGAGCAGAGCAGGCTCACGGAAAGGAGGGGTTTAGAGAAACTGAATCATATGGTGCGTTCAAGTCCTCCTGGGAATTTCGTACGTACGAGGAGGGAAGTCGTGCTGAAGACATGAGGTGCGTTCAAGTCAGTTTCGTCGGAGCAAGATGGCGCTGTACCTTCTTTTAATGAATAGCAAGAAATTACAGCAAGGTTTAATAACTCTGCTTATAGAAAAATGCTAAACGGAGAGATAAAAAAAATGTTAAAGCCATGTGCAATGTTGCGTATCAAACCATTTCTCATCTAAAGGTGCACAAATGTTAGGATTTTTAGTTGTAATTCATTAACTTACTGCTTATAACAAGATTAATGATGATCATGATAAATGACAGTTTATAGACTAGTAAACATTGAAAGTCAATTAAAATTTACCATCAACTACAGACGTTGCATCCATTGATTCCGCCATGTTAATCACTGACACGCCCCCAACTTTTACAGATCGGGGATTAAAGAAAATCCCGAGCTCCCCACTGGTATTTACAATATTGTAGTATGGAAGCAGATTAGTCTCAAATATAATTCACGCAAAAAACACGATTCACACATGCGTAGACACAGTGGCTTATGATATGAATTACATGCATGAACCTAATTCACGTACAAAAAAAAAAAATGAAAAAAAAAACTATATTCACAAAAAGCATTCACATGCGCAAAATAAAATTATATATTCATAAAATACATTTCACAAATGCAAAACACACATTCGTAGATATACAACTGTGCACAAAAAACCTTTGAATGTTTAAAATGTACGAGTGTCTGAATGTACAAATCGTCATTTACTTATCCCCTATTTGTGTGTGTGTGTTTTTGAACTTTCCTGGCAGAGCTCTCTTCCCAAGCTCTGTCATACTGATTGCGAGCTTAATTCAACCAATCATATCATAAGCCACTGAGACTGCATTCAGACCCGCAACCTTTTGCGCAATATGGATTAATTAGAACGTAAATTAAGCCTTTCCATCAGTAATCCCATAGAGGGAAATTAAGCCTTTACAGAATCCCATAGACAGTCTGGACACAGCAGGAATTGAGTCCATTTTTAGCGATTTTTAGCACAAACTCACAAACTAAGCTTGGATGACGTCAGCAACCTGTCTGACAGATGTAAATTCTTCTAGTAGCTGTGCGTGCAAAACTGCCATCGTTAATCTTGCAGAGACGGCGAGCTTGAGCGGGAGTTCTTTGGTGTGAGTGAGCAGGAGTAAGTATTCTGATTAATTATTTTGTAAGTATTTTAAAATTGACGCCAGGGCTTCTATTTCTCTCTTGACGTCCTCCCCGACCTGGGAGCTTCTGAATGCAGTCTCAGTGGCTTATGATATGATTGGTTGAATGGTAAGCTCGCATCTGATTGGCTAAAGAGTAGGACAGACCCATGTGGGAAGAGAGCTCTGCCAGGAAAGTCTCAAAAACACACACACACAAATCCGAGTTTCGTAGTAAATGACGATTTGTACATTCAGACACTCGTACATTTTAAACATTCAAAGGTTTTTGTGCACAGTTGTATATCTACGAATTGTGTTTTGCATTTGTGAAATGTATTTTATGAATATATAATTTTATTTTGCGCATGTGAATTGCTTTTTGTGAATATATTTTTTTTTTTCACGCACGTGAATTTTTTTTTTGTGTGTACGTGAATTAGGTTTCATGCATGTGAAATTGTCTACGCATGTGTGAATCGTGTTTTTTGCGTGAATTATATTTGAGACCAATCTGCTTCCATATTGTAGTGGCGTTCATGTGCATTCAACTCGTAAATACGATCGATACGAGATGACTTGAACGCACCATTAGAACTGCTTCGAACGAATCGTTTGTATAGAAGCCCGTTTCCGCCGCTGAATAAAAATAAAGGTAATTGCAACTTTTTATCTCCCAATTCTTTTTTTCACAGAATTGTAAGAAATAAACTCTCAATTGCGAGTTATAAAGTCAGAATTGTGAGATATAAACTTGTAATTCTGATTTTTTTTCTCAGAATTGCATGATATAAACTCACAATTGCGAGTTATAAAGTCAGAATTATAGTGCGAGTTATAAAGTCAATTTAAAGTCAATTTAACTCGCAATTGAAAGTCACGGGCTTCCATACTTTTGAGAATCGCTGGAAAATGAGGTGATTAAATTAAATGCATATTTTGGGAAAACAAAAGCATTTTTTGACCTTGCATGCATGTAAACCTATTGTAGGAGACTCCCAAAACTATTAGGAAAATATTAGGAACCTTAAAAATGGCATAATAGGGGCACTGTAACTTAACCATTTTGAATACATGTTAAAATGTAATTTATTCCTGTGATCAAAGCTGAATTTTCAGCATCATTACTCCAGTCTTCAGTGTCACATGATCCTTCAGAAATCATTTTAATATGCTAATTTGGTGCTCAAGAAACATCATGATTAATTTTCTGCCAGGATTCTTTGATAAATATACAGTTCAAACGATCAGCATTTATTTGAAAAATAAATCTTTTGTAACATTATAAATGTCTTTACTGTCACTTTTGATTAATTTAATGCACCCTTGCTGAATAAAAGTATTATTATTATTATTTTTTTTTAATCTTAATGACCCCAAATTTTTAAAACAGTGGTTTACAATTTTTTTATGTCCATGATTTTTGGTTCATATGTGCATCGTGTCCAAGGCTATATTCTCACTCTTACATCCCTTAACATATCTACATTTATTTTGCAGATTTCTGAAGAATTGGAACTTAAATTCTCTTCCCCTAGTTTAGCTCTTAAAATGGTCATGATGCTCAAACAATGTCATTCATTTTAAATCATTTCTGAATCTCTACAAATAAAGGCAAAAAAATTGTTGCACTTTAACCCCAAAATGCACCTGATATACATATGTAAACATCCACACGGCCATAAATATGACAATCAACGTCATTTATGAACAGATCCAACCAGTTTCATCTTCATTTGATGCTCTGTGCGTGTAATCCAGGCCACAGACCCCTTTACACAGTGTGCTTTCACTAATAGGATTGATGCTGTGCACTGTGCTCAACACTGGAAGGTGGGCGGAGCTGATCTGTCCTGAATGGGCTGAAAACAGTGGATGCTTGAAAAGTGTGGTGATCTTCTTAGTCTATCGCTGCATGGTGAAGGAAAGAATGAGAGTATGAGTGTTTTCTCCAGATCCTGAGCAAAATCACACTAATTTTCTGCACATTGTTATCTGTCAGTCCATTCTTTCTCGTCCATCTGCGTGGGACTTTCTCCCATCTGGATCTGGGTGGTGGATATATGGAGATCTGCTAGTGTGGCTGGTGTTTTGTGGACGTGGGACACACGATGGCCGTGGCGCTGGATGCAGTGTGGGTGCGAGTGAAAGGGGTCTGTAAGCAGAATGGCCTGCTCATCCTCTCAGTGTTGGCCGTCGTTATCGGATGTCTGCTCGGCTTCTTCCTGCGCTCCAAAAACCTCTCGGAGCAGGTTAGTGTTCCTGTCGACCTCCTATACGGACAACAATGAATGTTCACTGCAAACACCACCAATACAATGTAAAATCCTCCCCAAAAACCTCCCATAAACCCTATTCTATACCGTGTCAGTATGGTCCAAACTTCTCCTTATGGCCTCACCCAGTCCAAATGACCTTTTGGTTTCCTTTTTTGGGGGTGGGGTGTCTTGTCTTTTTTATGATTATTGGTTGATCAATATGGGTTTTTCGATTCAGTTATGATGGTCAAGTTGTGTTATTTGGTCCAAATGATCTTTGAGTTTTATTTTTTGGATAAGTTTCCAGCAGGAAGCTAAAAATCCATGATTTTTTTATGATTAGTGGTTGATCAATATGGGTTTTCGATTAAATTATTACCATCTCATATGGTCCAAATGACCTTTGGGTTTTCTTTTATTTGAATGGCTTTCCAGTAGAAGGTTAAAATCATTGATTTATGATTATTGTTTGATCAATATGGGCTTTCTGATGACTATTATGGTCTCAGTTGGTCCAAATGACCTCTGGGTTTGCTTTTTAATGGATGACTTTCCAGTAAAAGCCTAAAATTAGAGCTTTTTATGATTATTGGTCGGTCAATATGGGTTTTTTGATTATACGTTGACTCCATCACGTATTGAATCAATTGGATAAATGTTATAGCATCAAGCCCTGTTTTTAATGATTGGGAAATGTATGTATTGGGATTGAGAGTTTTTTCCTCAATATTAGGATTAACTCTGCATTGCAACATTTTTGAACATTCTCAAAGCAGTATGTAATTACTTGAGAAGCAAAGTGACTTTTAAAAATTAAGTGAGTTTATGGTTAAAACAAGAAAAAATATATTTAATGGTGCAAGGAAAATAAACCTAATTCAAAAGAAAAACATGATAATTTGTCTTAGTCCACTGACAGATCTTTTGTCTTGTTTTAAGCTTTTTTTGCTTTTCAGAAAACAAGACTTAATACCTTAATTATTTTACTTCAAGTAAATCTTGATTTAAGAATGTTGAGATATTTGTACTGTACAAAATAAGTCATTTTTTCGCAGTGTGTTATTTTCTAGTTCTTCATTAGATTAAAACAACAGTGACTGAATGAACGGCAAACAAAAGGTGGCGTTTCTCCCTTTTTCATTTTATGTCCGCATTGACTAAAACCTCTGATATGATTCTCAAATACGCCTAAAAATAAAACCTCCACAGGCCATTTGTTGAGACGGCCGGGGATTACTGTCCAATCATACAAATGCTCTTAGTAATTGTACATTAAGCAAGTGCTGCTTAGCCTCGCAGCATTTAAAGCAGGTCGGTGATGCTATTTGCCGTTTCAGTTAAATTGCAATGGGTTCTTTTCAAAAAAACAAAAACAAAAAAAACAAATTGCCTTATTTTGCAAGAGAAACCCAGTTTGGATCTTAAAATAAAAGATGTTATGTGCATTTATGCATTTGGCATCTGTTTTTATCCAGAGCGGCTTTTATCCAGATGTTTTGTCAGTACATGCTTCACTGGGAATTGAACCCTTGACCCTGGTGTTGCGAGTTAAGCTCTAGTTGAAGTACAGGAACATGGCAATTTCATTCATTTAGATGCATATAAAATAGAAATTTGCAGTATCTCTGGCATAGTGAAATCACATTGCACCAAAATCTTAAAATACATTCCAATTGGCTGTGATTGTTCGCCATCACAGCATTTTAGCTTTCAATATTGAGAGATTATTTGTTGATGGGAATTATCTGCTTGAAACACAATGCAAACAGGTCCATTGCTATCCGTGAGAGGAAATGATCAAAATAATGTTTGCCTCACTACATACACCACCCTCTCTCTCAGTAGCAAGTCATATCAAGGATGCAAAGTACTTGGAATACCTTCCACAAATATCCCTCATGACCATATATATGGTCATGAGGGATATTTGTGGAAGCTATATATATATATATATATATATATATATATATAATGTGTGTGTTTGTGTGTGTGTGTGTTTGTGATATTTATATAATACACTCTGTAAATTCAGCTATATATGTCTATTGATTTCTTTTTATACAAAAGCAAACAGAAAAATCGGTCAAGAGCCTATGATGTTTGGTGATTTTGTTTGAATTATGTATGAGTCATGAGAGGACAGAGAAAGGACTTAACTAACCTGAAAGCACTAGTCTCTCTCTCTCTCTCTCTCTCTCTCTCTCACACACACACACACACGCGCGCATTTATACAATTTTCTACATGATATAGAAAATAAATGCAAGTGCAGATAATACAAAATGGCAATAGACCTAAGTAATGAACATCAATAAAAAGTATATCTTTTTTTCATTTTACCTTTGAAGAGCTCAACTTTTGTTACATTTTTCAAACAGTTTTGTTCTTAATGCAAATGCACTCACCTATACTTGGAATAATTGGAATAATTAACATTTTTTTATGTTTTTGAAAGAAGTCTGTTATGCTCACCAAGGCTGCATTTATTTTATCAAATACAGTAAAAACTGCTAAAAAAATTGTGAAATATTAAATTGAAAAATTAAATTGAGCAAGGCGTAGTAAAACATTTATAATATTTTAAAAGATTTCTGTTTCAAATCATGGTTTCCACAGAAATATTGAGCAGAAGAAGAAAAAACAAAACACTGATAATAATAAGAACCATTATTAACAACTGAGCACCAATAATAACTGAAAACTGAATAATTTAGCAGCAAATCAGAATATGAGAATGATTTCTGAAGGATCATGTGACACTGAAGACTGGAGTAATGATGCTGAAAATTCAACTTTGCATCACAGGAATAAACTACATTTTACAGTACATTACATTTGAAAAAAAAAGTGAGAAAAAATGCAGTAGTGCTTTTGTGCGTGAAAATCATGAAAATATCATAACTGATCTGTTTATGTGTACAGTTTATTGTGTCTTTTTATAAGGGAACAAACAATTTTTTTTTTTACTGACTTTGACAGTTTTTTTTTTTTTTTTTTTTTTTTTCAGAGACATTGGACATTTAAATATTATTTTTCCTTCAATACCTATAATTCAACTTTGACTAGTTTTGATAAATGTAAAACCCTGCTGTCCTTCTCCTAGACAGATTTCCAGACTTATTTCACAAAGCCCTGTCACAATACAGACTCTCACACTCGCTCTTTTGCTGTTTGTATTGTGGAGAGCAGAAGCTGAGCGCTGCATCTGTTGGAGTGGCTTCGTGTTTGTGTGTAAAGCTCGGCGACAGCGATGTTTTGACTCCACGTAATCTCAGCACTGGCAACTAACAAATGCTGCAGGCTGCGAAGAGGTGATCGCGAGCCATGCATCGCATGCGTCTGAAGCACTTCAGTGTTTATAATTTTTTTGGCAAAGCAAATGAGATATATCACGTTTATAGGAAACAGTGAATAAAAAGATAGTTTTCTTTCTTTCATGAAAATGTTGAAAGTCAATATTAAGTTGTCAAGCAAAAATTATAAAAAGCAGTCAATACAATTTGTGCACCATTTTCCATGTTCCTTTAGAGTTGTATAAGGAAAAGAAGCTGTTGACTGAAAATCTGCTTAATGTGTTTCATTGAAATATATGCACTTCATGCTTTGGGGTGAATAGTGGCTTGAAACACACAGCAATCATGCAGACGTCTTCAATGATACTTAACTGTTCTTTTTGTCATTTTTTAGCATTATTGTTCATTAAATGGAAAAAAGCCATGCAAATACTGCAAAAGGAGAAAAAAAAATCTAATTTTGCTTTTAACAGAAACCATACAAAAACCACAAGTTTGGAAAGACATTTGAACTAATATTGGTAGCTGGTTTTACTAGTTTCTAGCTGGTCCAAGAAGGTATTTTGTGTTAATTTTTCAGTTTTCATTGTTTTTTGAACAACCTAGTATGAAACCCTGTTCTTGTACACCCCCAACACTAAATCGAGACTTTGTAGAAGAGCATAATAGGACCCCTTTAAGTGTGAACTGAATGTGTCACCACCATGGACTTTTTTTTCCTCTCATGTTTCACTTGACATACAGTAGTTTCTGTTGTCTTTTGATTAGTTAATTATGTTCACCTGTGTCTAGTTATTATCTTAATTTGTCTGTGTACTTAAGTTCATCCTCTTCAGTTGTCTGGTATGGTTGATGTTGTGATGTTGTTATTTTGTTGCATGTTCCCTTTGCCTTCGTGGATTATCATCTTCTTGGATTATATTAAACTCTTGTGTAAATGACCTTAGTCTTTGTGTGCCTTTCCTCTACATGTAGCATCACAGAATACCAGACCACATAAAAGAAAAGTTTAGCAGCGTTATCTACCCCCATTTATTTTCCGTTTTTGATATATATTTTTTTTTTTTTTTTTTTTGTATAACCCACCGTCCCGAATTCCTCCTCCACCTGCTTGAGCATGGGGAGCTTTCTCTTGAGGTCCACACGGCAGTCTTTGTGGAGATCACCAACAGTTCCAGCTACCCGGACAACATGCTCTGCTCATTCTACATAGCGAGCCAGAACACTGCATGCAGGGTGCAGTTGTCCAGATGTGGACCTCAAGGGGATTTCATTCACCATCTCCATTCACCACGGAGGAATGCTCACCCACTGTACCACCGCTGAGGGTGAACTGAGGCAGGACTCAGGGGATCTTTATTCAGAACTAACCAGTTTCCCATCATCTGAAATCTCTGTCTGTCCTGTTATGACCAAGGAGGTCATTTTCGAACTCTCTATCTGTCCAGAACTGTCTTTCTGCCCCATCACGACCATGGAGGTCATGCCGAACTGTCTATCTGCTCTGAACTGTCTGTCTGCCTCATCATGACCATGGAAGTCGCTCCCCTATCTCTGACACTCCCAGTGCTGGGAGTGGCCATCTGGCGTACAGTATGTAGGCAGCACACACCATTCCTGCTCCCCCTCAGCCCACTATCAGTGATGTGGGTTCGCTGCGTGTCTGTCAGTTTCCATCGGCGTTGTGGCTGGAGGATCACCTGTCTCCGCCACCAGCCTCCGAGGCCCGGACTCTGCCTGAGCCCATCAACCCAGCGGCTCGTCCATGGCTCCTAGCTCCCTCCTCTTCACTGTGGCCCGTCAGTCCACCAGCTCCGCCAGACTCCCTCGTCCCTCCAGCTTCTCCGTGGTCAGTCGTTGACCCGCCATCGCCTCAGGACTCCACTCCTCTGGTTGCGCCTCGACGATCCATCCCACCGTCTCCGTTGGGCTCCTTGGTCCTCTGTCGCTCCGGCTCCACCGCGGCCTTCTAGATCCCCGTCTACGCCTCGGTTGCCTAAGCCATCTGCACAGCCTTGGCCCTCCGGATCCTCCCCGTCACCCTGGTTCATCGGCTCTCAGTCTCCGCCTCGGACTCCTCTCCCACCTGCTCCACCGCTGTCGGCCGCCCCCTGGAGTCGTTAGCCCTTCCTCCACCAAGGCTTCTCTCTCCATCGGCTCCACCATGGGCCGTATTCATGGTTGCCGTCTGGGTCCTGCCTGGCTCTCCATGCTCCAAGTCTCTCCTGTCTCCTCCCTGGCTCCTCCCTCCATCGTTGCCACCCTGGTTATCTGCCTGCCTCTCTTCCTGACCTTTGCCACCACTTTGTCCTCCTCCCAAACCCCCTCCCTCCTTTGTTCGTCCCGTCACAGCGTGAGGTCGCGCCTTCCGGGAAGGGGGTTCTGTCACCACCATGGACACTGTGATTCCGGCAAATACACGGGTAATGTGTCCCGGTCCTTTGATTAGTTAATGTTCCCGGCTGTTCACCTGTGTCGCTAGATTATTATCTTCAATTTGTCTGTGTACTTAACACACACCTCCTTGTGCACGTGATCAGTTGTGACTGTATGGTACGATTGTTGTTAACGCTACTGCACGTTCCCTTTGCCTTCATGGTTATCATCTTCTTCAGCTATGGAAACTCTTGTGTAGATGACCTTAATGTGTTCCTTTCCTCTACCCGTAGCATTAAATTTAAAGAAAAACAAAAACCAACTTAATTACAATTAAATTACAAAAATATAAATAATGTAAAAATTAAATAAGTCTCAAAAATCAACAAATAGCAATGACAAGCATTTAGTCCACCGACCCGGGTAAGTAGGATTCAATCAGGGACATCTTTATATATAACACAGAAGTAATTATATTTGCCTTTTAAAGTGTTCAAGGGGTAATGACAAGCATTTATGCTAAACTGTGTCTAGATATACTTAATTGTAATTTACTTATTGAAACCTTTGCATAAATTTGTATGCTGTTTACATTTTTTTTAATTTACACACAACAAAATAAGATGCAACATCAAATAACATCAAATAAAATTAAAATAAGTTACAATACAATGTAACATCAAATGTTAGTCAACACATGGAAATAAGTGTATGTCTTTAAGGGACAACAAAATTTTTGTTCATTTGAATTAAGGCAATATGAAATAGTTTAATATGTCTTTAAGGGACAACAAACAATTATTAAAACAATGATATAAAATTTGTAAACTTTTACATTTGACATTATTAGACACTTTTTAAAAGTGTCCCCTAAGCATGTTAAGAAACAGTCATGAAAGTTTAATCTCTTTAAGTACACTTAAGTTGGCTGTGTATCATTAATATCATCTGCAAGTACAGTTTTTTTAAAAATAGATGTTTAAAATTTGAAGCACACTAAAAGTGCACATTCACATTTTGCTTCAACAGCTGTGAAGCTGACCCGATGAATTTTGTTTGCAGTTTGCACCATTAAAAACCTCTGAAATCCCCTCAAAATATTACTTTTATTTTTGTGTCTCAACACCAAGACAGATTTGGAAAGCTCTTTTGCTTGCTGTTTAAAGAGAGAATGCTTACTGGCACTGGACTCTCTCGGTCTCGAAGCAGCTGAACGTGAGCAGAAATGCAAACTCTCACTGAAGCTCAGCTGGATTCTGCTGTGTGTGTTTTTTTTTTTTTTTTTTTTTAATGCTGGTATAAAATGAATCCTGAGCTTGGTATGATGCCTGTGAAGTGATTGGGAGTATCTCACACATTCAGAAAGCCAGCAGGAGCTTTTAAAGGTTGCAGCTTGTGTGGCCCTAAATGAGATTCTGCTGCGATCCTTGAGCAAGACACTTGAAGGAGTGACATGTCCAACTTTTTTTGTGGAGTTATACAATATACTGTATGGGGGCTGTCATGCTTAAAAACTAACTAAAAGCACCTTAAAAGCATCATGAAAGTGGCCCATTTACCTGTTGTGCTGTACAGTATATGCACTCAACACTACAGAACAATTCTCAACAACATATAAAATGCATTGTTAAAGGCAGCTATACAATGTCTTTGTGTGAGGAACAGGCTGAATCTACACACCTGAACCTTCAAAGTGCACTTTAACTTGACTGGTTCTTACGTGCATCATTAGGGCCTTTCGCACCGCAGGAACCTTTTCACCTGCCATTATTTAAAACACAGTGTAACATACTGTAAACATTGTGTCAACTTATTTTGCAAGTATGACGAACAGCGATAAATATACGGACGATGAAGTGCAGGCACTTGTAGCAAATGTAGCACTGCCAGTTGTCATTGGAGATTCTTAGTCCTCCTTTCCGTTCTTTCAATCGCTTTACGTTATACGTCGACATTCCATGTCCATTATTGTGAAACCCGCAAGACACAACAAAAACACAGCTCCGATCACAGCACCCTCCGTCCTCCTGTTGTTAACGTTGTTCTTCTTTGTTTCCGTTGTTGAACGCCACGCACAAATGGCATTGCTGTCAACCGGCTTACTTCACGTCCTAGTACACACTCTGGGTGTGAATGGAACCCTTGCATGGTACTGGGAAACAGTTCACACAAAATCGTCCCAGTACTTTAGTACTGTACATTTAGTTCTGGAACTAAAGCGGTGCGAAAGGCCCTATTCATGTGCCAGGTCTGAATCAGGACTATTATAATTTACCAAAAAATAAAATAAATAAATAAATAAATATTAAAATAAAGTAAAAGGGTTAGGTTAGGTAAAAAACAAAAATATAAAAAATAAAATAACTTAAACTTATTTTATTTCAACATTTCTCATTTTATTATTAGTTTAACTTAATATACTAAAATAACTAGCCCCATGGAAGCCTGTTTCCACACAAAATAATTATTATTGGGTAAAAAGGTAATTGCAACATTTTATCTCACAATTCTGGCTTTATCACAATTCAGAGATATAAACATGCAATTGTGTAATGATGATACCTTTATTTATTTATTTATTTATTTATTTATTTATTCTGTGGCAGAAACAGGCTTCCATAAAAAAAAAATAATAATAATAAATTTATAATATACAGAAATAAATAAATCATACATAGTATATTAGTTTAACTATTGAAATAACTAAAACAAAAAAAATTGACAAAAAACAATTTAAAATAAAGAAATATTTTTAAAAACCATATTGAAAAAAAAAAGACAAAAACACAACAAAATTACTAAGATTAAAACAGAAAATATAGGGGAAAAAGAACAGAAATTTCATAGTAGCTAAATTACACTAAAATAGCTCTGATCTGAATGTCTGGGAGAATTAACGTGATTTGAGAGCAAGGGTTGGATGGTAAGATTTAATTCGATAACAAATTACATTTTAATGTGTTCCTCAGAAAAAGATGTATGGATTTAGAGGAATTATAAGATATAATCCAAGTCTGCTTTATAGTGGCTTTTTGTAGCTGGACAATGCTAATGCTAATGCTGCCTTTTTTCACTGTATTGTAAAGAAAGAAAGAAAGCCGTACATGTTTGCAAACAACATGAGGGTGAGTAAATGATGACAAAATGTTCATTTGGATGACTTATTCCTTTCAAGACAAGCTGTATTTCAATATTTGCTCATCCTGAGGGCATCACCAACGATTAAGAAGGAGGCTACCGACGTCACCACATCTCCAGATGGAAAACATAGAAAAGCCTGTAGGAAATTTGAATACTCATCTATTATCTATTTCTAAAAACAAAATTTGAGGATTTTCATTTTCATGAGCAGACTTTATGACCACATCATATATATATATATATATATATGAATTGCTCTTTTGACCCAGGTAAAACAACATGAGAAGTATTGAAGAATGCATACTGCTCTTTTCCATGTAACGACAGATAATGACCATCTGTCAGGCTCCAGAAAGAATAATGATCTTTATTTATTTATTTAGTTTTTTATCTAAATAAATTTGTATCTTTTTATCCAACCTCATTATCAACTTAGAATTCAATCTGTTCATCATGTAGTGCTATTGTATAATTTCATACAACTTAGTGGGCTTTAAAATGAGTCAGCTTCAAAGTTCTTTATGTGAGGAAATGCATTCTTGGATTCAGGAACAATATTACCTGATTAACCACGGATCTTCAGCTCCACTTGTCTCATGAGTAATTAGTGGGCTTGTTCCACTAGATGGCAGGATTCAAGCAGGTGTCCTGAGGTCTTGAGGAAGCACTTGATGGAAAAACATTGTTATGTTTGTACTCTTAAAGCTAACTATACAATGTACTTTTTATTAAGTAAAACTTTTTTGCCAGTCAAATCCCCCCCAATAGATAAACATCCATTTACAAAATCTGGTGTTTGTAACACTAACACTATTTTTTTTTTTTTTTTTTTGTAGTGTTTCAAACATTCTGGTATGCCGCAATCATTCAACCAACCAATCAATCAATCAATCAATCAATCAATCAATCAATCAATCAATCAATCAATCTAGTTCTTGTCCATATACAGTGCGAAGCTTAGTTTCTACCAGCTCCAACTTTGAGAATGAGCGTTCAAACGTGGCTGTTGAGACTCGTAGGATTGCAAAGATTTTCAGCAGCTTGGAAACACAACATGAGCATCAGACTCCTTGAATGTTTACAAAATTGCATGGGCACTCTTTTATAAGTATGTGTATGAAGAGTGGAAAACTCTCAGCTTGTAGCTGTTCCTCCTCCTCTTGAAATCAGTAAAACTCACAGAGAGTATGGGCAGCATTTGCAGTGTCTTTCCACTTCAATGGCTCAATCAAGCAATGCAGTAACATCACAGTTTTGTCAGTGTTCCCTTTACCTTGAACTCACCTGTGGAGTTCCTGAATCAGGGAATCCAAAAAAGTGAAGTACATCCTTCCTCATATACTCCTCTAAAGTCTGTGGCTGGTGGTCCTCTGTTACTGATGTGGAGCAGTACTTAATCTCTGTTGGTTCTTTTCACCATCTAGCTTGTCCTGGAATCTCTTCAGACACATTGATCCCTCTGGTCTCTGCTTGAATGGTAGCTCTTCAGTCCTCAGTGTGTTCATTCTGTTAATGACACCATTTACAACAGTGTATGCTGTTGCCAAGTCCAGGTCTTGCTGCTGAAGAGCATTTGAAGCAAAGAATAAATTCAAAGTTAATGCTGTGCAACAGCGTGTCTGCTTCCCCCGCAGCTAGATCAGGTGGCTCAGACTCTGTCAGATCTTCCAGGAACTGGACAACTGCAGGGTAGCAATTTCTGAGAGTCCTGAGGGTTGTTTCCCTGCAACTCCATTGGGAGAGCTTCTGAAGCTCAAGAGCACGCTGGCCAGGATTCATGACTTGCTGTGTTTGGACAAAAGCTGCATGTTGTTTTGTGGATTTGGCAATACTGTAAAAAAAAAAGCTGACAAAGTGTATGCTAGACTTTGCACTCTCCACTAATACAAGATTCAAGCAATGAGCATGAACATACATTGCCTTTTCATTTTGCTTGTGTATTCTGGACTGTAGTCCTTTGTAAAGCTCGCTCATTTTGACTGCTCCATCATAACCTGGCCATGGATGTCCTCCGCTTTCAGCTGGTTGTCCTTCAGCAAGTGCATTACTAGGTTTTCAAGCTGTACTCCTGTTGTTAACTGAACATCACACAGCTGAATGTCATGTGCATAACGCACCACAAAGCACATCTGTTCAATGTCTGATTAATCAATAGTGAAAATATTGATGCTTTCCTCACCCCCCACAATAACACCTTTCACACAAAAATACCCTTCTCTAAAAATATGATATTTTATACTATATTAGAGTAGAGACACACCAGATTTTTAACAACATGCTTGTTTTTTCTTGATGTTGTCAAGATGAAGCTTAAGAACACTGTCATATTTGCTAACCAGCGCTAAGAAATTTCCTTTGTTTAAAATAGAGAGGTTTTCATTCCCTTACGAAAAAGAAGTTTATTCAAGTGTGCTATTAGTATACTTCTTTTAAACTAAAAATAGGAAAGTATGCTTTTAGTTTACTTTTTATGTACTTCTCAGAAATGGGCTTAATGTACTCCTCAGAAATATACTTAAAATGACATTTAAGTATACTTGACTTATACTTACAAAAAGTCTAAATATACTTGAACTTTACTTAAGTATACTTAATAAAATAAACTTGAAGTATACTACTTTTTGGTAAGAGTTGTCACCTCTGAATGCCATGCCTGTTTCGCCAAGTGCAATATAATATCAGTCAGTCATTAGATAACCTCCCTGTTGTTTTGCCTTTCTCTTTCTTTGGCTGCTTGCATTTCAAAGTTGGCCTTTTCCAAAGCTTTATCAAATGCCTTTCTTTTAAATGCTTTCCACCGAATGATGCCTAGCATGTGTTTCGCTGTCCTGCAATGCTCCTTCATTTTCCCTTTAGCCACAGACTTATCCCCACTGACTTCCAGCCTTTCCTGCTCTTGTACTTTTCATCATTCCTGAAAAGCCTGGAGCTGAAACAGTACATTGCATCATTCTCAGGAGAATAGCCTAACCAGGGGTGTCCTTCATGTCCCTGAAACAAACGTCCTTGTTAATTTTTTGGGGAATGGCAAAATTGGACGACAGGGTCCAGCTGAATTAGAAAATTCAGGAAAGGCCACATTGTACATTATATTATATTTCTTTACATGGGCAGGATCTGATGGATTTTGGAACTGAAACAAAAATTCAAAGTCTTCTGGCTCTTTTTCTCTTATGGAGATGGGTGTGGCTGCCTCACTTTTTTTTTTTAATGAAAAAGCTGTCAATGATTTGAATGACACTGATAAGAATAAAAAAAAAGAATCTGATAAAGAATCAAAAGCATACAGCGAGACGACTTGACAACAATTGACTCTAAAGAGCTGTTTAATACATAAAGAATGAATAAAGAAGCTTAAGGCGCAGCCACTGAAGTACCCAAACGAAGGATACTAATGAGTCGGTTCATCTTAATGAATCAAACACATATACCCGTAGCTTACTAACTCTGACACCTAGTTGCTGACAGTTATATGACGAGTAGTTAAATGTGCAGTTTTTTAAGATATATCAATACATAAATAAAAAGAAATAAATTAAATCTGTTACCACATTTGCTGTTAAGGCAAAATACTGGGTTGCATTTATGCTCTAAAAAGTCATTGAATAGCCTAAACTGTTTAAACACAGTTTGCAAGAATAGTTTTATTTATTAATGAACGAATAAATGAATAAGTGCATTTCATGCACTGAAATAGAAAAGTTTTTTTTTTTTTTTATACAGCTGTCATAACTATATTATACAGCAATTATACAGCTGTCATAACTAAATCCATTTATTTTCCCCAATAAGTTATTTGTTAGAAGTATAGGCTACTAAAAAATAATAGGCTGAACAGTTAAGAGGAACAAGAAACAAATCATATACCAAATAAATTCAGAATACAGTCATAGACTCAAAAAAGGTGAAACTGAGTGAAATTCATTAGTTTGACCCACAGCGGTTCATAAGTCTGAATGAGGCTCTGCAGTGAGGGTTCAGATGTTCAGTGTTCAGCCTCTATGAGATTTTGCTCTTAAACATCTACTAAAATATCCCACTCAGCAAGGACACAGAGGCACTCATGCCTAAATTGCTTTTTAGAGTCTAACAAATAAAAACTGTGCTCTAAAACTTACATGGAGTGGCTTTTAGAGCACAGCAGACTGCTAGAAAGACTTGTTCTTGTTTTGCTTTGCAAGCATCCCATCAATTATGGAGAAACCAAAAGTTAAGATTATTCATAATGATTCATATTTTCAAATGTACAAATGTATTCATTTATTTGGCATCAGTGCAACGTGATTTCCTTGTCTACTTTCAGACTAGTGGAAAGTAAAAAATGTATTCCTAAAAATATGGTAAAATAAATATATATATATATAAAATTCTGTCTGTTCAAAGTATAATGGAGTGTTAAAAATAGATATCCAAAATTACAAGTCCAAAATCTAAACTTGTAATACAAAACAATAGTCTTCACCCAAAGTATAGTAGTTCAAAAAAATTATATATATATATATATATATATATATATATATATATATATATATATATATATATATATATATATATATATATATATATACACACACACCATTGCTTGAAGCTAAAATATGAATTCATAATCCATAATAACGCTTCCTCCAGTGAAAAAGTCCATCTCCTGTTGTCCTCTCACATCAAAATACACCCATATATTTGTTTAGAGCTGTTTTGTACTGTTTTTTGCTTGTTTCGTTGTTTTCTGTGAATATTTCTCTCCTGATTCAGTCGAATTGACTTTTTCACTGGAGAAAACAACATTGTGGATAAATTTTCCATAATCTATTCAGATAAAGTTACAAACTCATCTACATCTTAGATACCCTGAGGATGAGTACAAAACAGTAAAACTAATATTATCACAACGGTTGAATTCAATGTTAATGAGGCAAGTTATGATGCTGCACAGTAAACGTAACCAACTAAATAACTTATTCATCTGATTTGTTCGGGACATATTGTGCTCTGTATTTTCACATTTCATTATTCTTTTTCTTGTGTAACCCCCATCAATGTCTTGCGGTATGCTCTTGTGTTGTTGTTCAGTATACCACCCAGCCTCTGTTTAACCATATAATATAAGCATGATATTCCTTACTATGCTTTAGAAACACATGTGCAATCCGGCCTCTGCTATCACACATACAGTAGATGAGCCACTTATGCACAAAACAATGGCTAATTTTTAATCAGCTGCTTTGTAATTCTTCTCAGTGTGAAGGAACAAAGAGTATATCATTAAGGTATATCATTACAATTCTACAGCAAAAACTGAGTATTCAAAAACAAAGCACAAGATGTTCTTAAAGGAATAATGGCAATCACTGTTCCATTGTAAATTATGGGTCTGTACATTTTTCAACATGAGAAAAAAATGCAACAAATATGATCCAAACCTTTCACAATTTCTTCACCAAGACCTGCAGATACAGCGAGAACGTGGCTCCCACTATAATTAAAGTGACCTAATCCATATAGGAAGAAAGAGAATATCATTTTTAATACTGCAACAGGCAGATAGGAAATTTTGATGGGATGATTTTCTTTCCCAGCCATTGTGCTTTCTTAGAAATAATTGGCGTCTGTAAGGAGCTATTACATTAAAAGGGTTCAGAGTAATTAGAGAGACTGTTGTACTGGAGCAAGGTCATTTTGATATATCCAGCGCATTGACACACACCCCACGGAAGAGAGGGGTGGAGTAAGCAATAGCTCGTTATCATTTAAAAGGGGTCATATGATGCGATTTCAAATTTTCCTTTCTCTTTAGAGTGTTACAAGCTCTTGATAAATAAAGAAAATCTGTGAAGTTGCAAAGACTGAAGTCTCAAATCCAAAGAGATATTCTTTATAAAATTTAACACTCGTCCACGCCCCCTGAAATGGCTCGTTCTAACACTCCCCCACATATCTACGTCAGTATGTGGGAAGATTTCCATAACGTCGCCCAGATATTCACGCAAAGAAAGAAGGTGTACCTTTTATTCTCGTTGTAGTATTGTTGTTGCCGCCACCACCATGTTGTATAGACGCTGTGTGTTTCACTGTGAAAGCAAACTTTGTTTGGCCTTCCAAAAGAGGACAATATCCGCTTCGTCATGCCTGAAGCTGATCCATGCTGGTCGCTGAAGAAATACATCAACTTTGCACTGTGGATCGCCGAATCTGCTTTCACAGTGGATGAAGCGGATCCAGCCCGGGGTCGTCACATGTGGTTGCTGCAAGACCAAGGTACACCCCTTCGTAGAATCCGCCTGCTGCACCGTTCTCAAGCCGGCCGTGGCTCACTATAGACCGCGGCTCACTCTATGCCTCCGGCCTCCACTCACTCAAGGCCGCTGTGTGTGACACTGTTTCATTGAGAAAGCGAAACTACTTTGTTTTTGCCTTCCAAAAGAAAACACAACTAGAAATCATGTTTATATCACGTTTATAATGGGTTTTATGTTTTTGTCTTGTCGCTCCGGCCGGAGAAGGCATCACAATATGTTAAGAGGCGTAACATTTCCGTCACATGCTTGAGGCATTCGGCCAATCACAATGCGCTGGATAGCTGGCCAATCACAGCACACCTCGCTTTTCCGAGAGATAAGCCTTGTGAAAATTGACGAGTTTCAGAAGGCGGGGCATAGAGGAGAAACAATAATGTACAGTATGTGGAAAATAATTTGTTTTTTACCCTTAAATCCCATAAACACATTTCATTACACCAAATACACAAAATAATGTTCTTTTTAAGCACAGTTTTAGAGAGAAAGAGACATGCATTGAAACAGAATACTTAGTTACGGTACTTAAGTACAGTTTTAGAGCAAAGTCCTCCTTCAGACATAATTCACGTTTTTTTTTAAAGTCGTTATTCCTTTCCTTGTTTCGAAGAAGTCTGTGCCCCATCCTGGATCTGCATCGATTTAATATTTCCCTTTACAAAGGGAAGTTCAAGATGCTGACGCTAAAAGATATTCTGGCTCAGAGTTGTAGTGTTTCCAGCAAGGTGGAGGTAGATCTCTTTGAGTTGCAGGAATCAACCCAATGTCCCCTTTGTTTCTCCTTATGTCATCCAACAACTCTGGGGATAGATGCTTTTGCTCATCCATGGCTGGATCTCAGACTGTATGTATGACTGCCAGTCAAGTTGATTTGGACGGTCTTGTGCAGAGTGAAAGAGCACGGGGTCCACCTCCTGTTGTTAGCCCTGTTTTGGCCATCCCAGACTTGGTTTTTGGAGCTGGTCTCCCTTGTGGAGTGCGCCCCATGGAAGATTCCAGTCAGGAAATATATATATTCATATTTATAATTATGTATTAGTCTGTGAGCAGTCTATGGAGTCTACTCATCGCTCCGAGTTTTAAGATGGATTATTCAGTCCTCTGCTCTCATAGCATGACACAAAACCAGCAGAGCTTAAAGCAAAGAGGCTTTCTCAGAGTCCTGACCGTGGTCCAAACATCCAAGCACTGAGAGAGAGAGAGATTTGGGCATTAGTACAAGGCAGTTTCTTTAGTTTCAGACTGTGGTCTTGCTCAGTGCCAGTAAAGAGAAGTGCTGCAGCAAACTCAATATGTATTGCAGCTGTTTCCTGCTTAATTGTATCCTTTCTGCTCTGTTCAATTACTGGTTTGTGTTGTGTATCAAACTGCCAAAAAACAGCACCATGAAAAAACTTAATATATATATACATATATACATACATATATATACATATATACATATATATACACGTCGTGGCCAAAAGTTTTGGGAATTACATAAATATTAGTTTTCAAAAAGTTTGCTGCTAAACTGCTTTTAGATCTTTGTTTCAGTTGTTTCTGTGATGTACTGAAATATAATTACAAGCACTTCATACGTTTCAAATGCTTTTATTGACAATTACATGACATTTATGCAAAGAGTCAGTATTTGCAGTGTTGGCCCTTCTTATTTCAGGACCTCTGCAATTCGACTGGGCATGCTCTCAATCAACTTCTGGGCCAAATCCTGACTGATAGCAACCCATTCTTTCATAATAACTTCTTGGAGTTTGTCAGAATTAGTGGGTTTTTTGTTTGTCCACCCGCCTCTTGAGGATTGACCACAAGTTCTCAATGGGATTAAGATCTGGGGAGTTTCCAGGCCATGGACCCAAAACTTCAACATTCTGGTCCCCGAGCCACTTAGTTATCACTTTTGCCTTATGGCACGGTCCTCCATCGTGCTGGAAAATGCATTGTTCTTCACCAAACTGTTGTTGGGTTGTTGGAAGAAGTTGCTGTTGGAGGGTGTTTTGGTACCATTCTTTATTCATGGCTGTGTTTTTGGGCAGAATTGTGAGTGAGCCCACTCCCTTGGATGAGAAGCAACCCCACACATGAATGGTGTCAGGATGCTTTACTGTTGGCATGACACAGGACTGATGGTAGCGCTCACCTTTTCTTCTCCGGACAAGCCTTTTTCCAGATGCCCCAAACAATCAGAAAGGGGCTTCATCGGAGAATATGACTTTGCCCCAGTCCTCAGCAGTCCATTCACTATACTTTCTGCAGAAGATCAATCTTTCCCTGATGTTTTTTTTGGAGAGAAGTGGCTTCTTTGCTGCCCTTCTTGACACCAGGCCATCTTCCAAAAGTCTTCGCCTCACTGTGCGTGCAGATGCGCTAACACCTGCCTGCTGCCATTCCTGCTGGCACTCCGATCCCGCAGCTGAATCCTCTTTAGGAGACGATCCTGGCGCTTGCTGGACTTTCTTGGATGCCCTGAAGCCTTCTTTACAAGAATTGAACCTCTTTCCTTGAAGTTCTTGATGAACCTATAAATTGTTGATTTAGGTGCAATCTTAGTAGCCACAATATCCTTGCCTGTGAAGCCATTTTTATGCAACGCAATGATGGCTGCATGCATTTCTTTGCAGGTCACCATGGTTAACAATGGAAGAACAATGATTTCAAGCATCACCCTCCTTTTAACATGTCAAGTCTGCCATTCTAACCCAATCAGCCTGACATAATGATCTCCAGCCTTGTGCTCGTCAACATTCTCACCTGAGTTAACAAGATGATTACTGAAATGATCTCAGCAGGTCCTTTAATGAAAGCAAGGAAATGCAGTGGAAAGGTTTTTTTGGGATTAAGTTAATTTTCATGGCAAAGAAGGACTATGCAATTCATCTGATCACTCTTCATAACATTCTGGAGTATATGCAAATTGCTTATATTGCAAATTGCAAATTGCTATTATAAAAACTTAAGCAGCAACTTTTCCAATTTCCAATATTTATGTAATTTATATATATACACATATACATATATACACATATACACACATATACATACACATATACATATATATAAACATACATATATATATATATACACATATACATATATACATATACATATATATACATACATATATACATATACATATACATATATATACATATATATACATATACATATATATATATATATATATATATATATATATATATATATACATATACATATATATATATATATATATACATATATATATATATATATATATAAATAATGTTAGATACTATTTTAGGGTTTCTGCATGTTTGTGAAGATAAATTTAAAGACCAAGTTAAGAAAATTTAAGGTATAAATGGAAACAAAGAAATTCCAGAGTTTATGATTAAAACAAGAACAAGTATCTTCTAGTGGGTTTAGAAAAACATACCTTTCCAAAGCAAAAACAAGTTTCTGGAATTTCTTTGTTCCCTTTCAGTCGGTCACTCTCGACGCCACGTCGGTGACCGACGAAAATGGGATATCGCTTCGATAGACCAATCTACTTCGAGTGTAAACTAAACGAGCCAATGCACATTGGCATGCAATTATTGCATCCAGCTGCCGCTGATCACAGCGTGAGTATAATAAGGCAGCAGGTGCAATGCATACCAGCTTTTCATTTCGGAGCCGAGCGTCAGTATCGTTCTGCTCAACTGTGTCTGCGGTGAACTACGAGTTCAGCACGCTCTCGGAAGCTTCATGTGTTGGCGAGACGGCGCTTCAGCGGTGGTCGTTCCACAGCGTCGAGTGGATTGCACACTTCAGGCTGCACTACCCCCTGTCGTGTTGCAAGCGGCCAATTCCCCTGTGTGCCTCAGCACTAAAAGAGCATTTCCTAAAGAGCAAATTTCTCTAAAAGAGCTTCATGGGTGCGTCTTTGTAAAGACGACGGATCGTCCTTATAAGGATGCCGTTTCACCCGTGCGTTTCTGGGTGCGGTCGTTACCTGGCAACGGGTGATGGTCACGATTGCTGCCTCACGTGTCTGGGCAAACACGCTGAGGTAGCTTTCGTGGATGAGTCATCTTCTCTCTGCGGGAAAATGACCATCTCGGAGCTGCGAACCAGGCTCTGCTTCCTTCAAAAAAGGGGGCGGAGTCCCGTTGCCGCTGCCGCGATTTGGGGCTCGTTCTGGCGGCCGACAGACGAAAACCATTTCCAGCAGTAGCACGGGCGGTTTGAGGATTAAAGTGGTGGCAAACCCCGCAGGGAACCAACCCTCTGGGGACCATCACTCCTCTTGCATCTCCGATCCAGAGGAGTAACCCACGGAACGCGCTGGGCCCTCTTCAAAGAGCGTACCAGTGGTATCCAGTGGGCCTCCCCCTGACCAGATGTCGATATCAGCATCGGAGGGAGAGCTGTCAGATGAAGATTCCGGCGGTGCCTATATGGCTTGCGGGGAAGCTGCTTCTGCCTTACACGCTGTGGCGTTACTGCAGGTGCACCAGGCCAAGGCACTGAAGGACCTGCACGAGGGTGGTTACGATCCAGAAGTTCTGAAAAACTCAGAACCGCCACTGGCCTCGCGCTCCGAGCGACGAAGGTCACCGTGCATTCTCTGGGTCGTGCGATGTCCACGCTTGTGGTCCAGGAGCGCCATCTCTGGCTGAGTCTGGTTGAAATGAGGGACGCCGACAAAGATCAGTTCCTTAATGCCTGTGTCCCAGACCGGCCTCTTCGGTGACGTGGTCGAGAACCTGGCCCAGCAGTTCTTGGCTGCACGGGAGCAGACTGAGGTGGTCCAACTTTCTGCCCGGCGGGCAGCTGCTGCCTCCACCTGTCCGCCGGTTGCAACGCCCCAGCCTGCTCGTCGCCGAGGGCAGCCCCCCTGCGTCCACCCGCTCCCGCGCCGCATCCGCAGCAGCCTCCAGCAAGTGGCGCCGTAGAGCTGGGCATAGGCAGGCCGCCCCACCCGTCCTGGCCCCCGTCAAAACCTGGCGGCGAGCGGAAGAGCAAGAGGCCCCGGGACGGGTGGCCCAGAGAGAGGTAGCCGCTTTCTGGGGGATGGTGAAAGCACCTCTCCCTCCCCTGGAGGAGGGCCAGGGGAGAATCTGGAAATCTCGACGAGAGAGCGGTTTTCTGTCTCTGGGTCCCAGGAGGGCACGGAGAGTTGCGGACGGCCAAATACCGGACCTCACTCATCCTCCTCCTTCGCCAGATGGCAGCAGCGGGCGGTTCGAGAGCGTCAACAAAGGCCCTACTCACGCACCCTCTGCCAACCCGTGGAACCAGGTGAGCCCTGCACCCCACACTCGCACCACACTCAGGCCTGCTCACAAGCCGCCTGAGATGGGTCCCTGTGTTCCACCTCGCTGCCCCACTGCGGGTACGGCTGTGGTTCCGCTGGTCCCGCTTGTACGGTTTCTAAGCGCTACCCAGCCCGTCTCGCTGGCTCCTGCGGACCATCAGCCTCGGCTATGCGATTCAGTTCGCCCAGCGTCCCCCCAAGTTCTGCGGTATCCGCTTCACTACAGTGAAAGCGTCCGATGCTCCTGTTCTGCGGGAAGAGATCGCAGTCTTACTGGCGAAAGACGCGATAGAGCCGGTCCCTCCAGCCGATATGAGGACGGGGTTTTACAGCCCCTACTTCATTGTACCCAAGAAAGGCGGTGGGTTACGACCGATCTTGGATCTGCGAGTTTTGAACCGGGCCCTTCATCGGCTACCGTTCAAGATGTTGACGCAGAAACGCATCTTCGGGTGCGTCCGTCCCCGAGATTGGTTTGCTGCGATCGACCTTAAGGACACGTACTTTCATTTGTCGATCCTTCCATGCCACAGAGCATTTCTGCAGTTTGCATTCGATGGATGGGCATATCAGTACAAGGTCCTGCCCTTCAGGCTGTCCCTGTCTCCCCATGTCTTCACGAAAGTCACGGAGGCTGCTCTTGTTCCCCTCAGAGAGCAGGGTGTTCGTATTCTCAACTATCTAGACGATTGGCTGATACTAGCACAATCTCCGGATCAGTTGTGCGAACACAGGGACCTGGTGCTCCAGCACCTCAGCCTGTTGGCCTTCGGGTCAACTGGGAAAAGAGCAAACTCTCCCTGATGCAGAGGTTATCTTTTCTCGGTATGGAGTTGGATTCGGTCAAACAGACAGCATGCCTCACAAAGGAACGTGCGCGGTCAGTGCTAGCCTACTTGAATACATACAAGGGCAGGACAGCTGTCCCACTAAAACTCTTTCAGAGGCTCCTGGGGCATATGGCGGCCGCAGCGGCACTTACACCGCTCGGCCTGTTACATATGAGACCGCTCCAGCACTGGCTTTATGGCCGAGTCCCGAGGTGGGGGCGTGGAATCGCGGCACTCACCGGGTCCAAGTTACACCGGCCTGTCGCCAAACCCTCACCCCGTGGTCAGATCTTGCGTTTCTCAGGGCAGGGGTGCCCCTAGAGCAGATCTCCAGGCATGCTGTGGTTTACACGGATGCCTCCACCACCGGCTGGGGGGCCACGTACAACGGACATGCAGTCTCAGGGGTTTGGACGGGCCCGCAGCTGCACTGGCACATCAATTGCCTAGAGTTGTTAGCAGTGCACCTTCCCTTGAACCGTCTCAAAGGTCACTTACGAGGCAAGCATGTGCTGGTCCGAACGGACAACACAGCGACCGTTGCGTACATCAACCGACAAGGTGGTCTTCGCTCCCGTCGCATGTCACAACTCGCCCGCCAACTCCTCCTTTGGAGTCAGAAGGTTCTGAGGTCTCTTTGTGCCGTTCACATTCCAGGCCTGCTCAACCGTACAGCCGATGAGCTGTCTCGAGCAATGCTCCCAGGAGAATGGCGACTCCATCCCCTGACGGTCCAGCTGATTTGGAGATGGTTCGGAGCTGCTCAGGTAGACCTGTTTGCTTCTCCAGAGACCGCTCACTGCCAGTTGTTCTACTCCCTGACCGAGGGAACTCTCGGCAGGGATGCACTGGCACACAGCTGGCCGCGGGGCCTACGCAAGTATGCGTTTCCCCCAGTGAGCCTTCTTGCACAGACATTGTGCAAAGTTCGGGAGGACGAGGAGCAAGTCTTGCTAGTGGCGCCATATTGGCCCACGCGGACCTGGTTCCCCGAACTAGTGCTACTCGCGACAGCCCCTCCTTGGCCGATTCCTCTGAGGAAGGATCTACTGACTCAGAAACGGGGCACCATTTGGCACCCGCGTCCAGACCTTTGGAAACTCCATGTGTGGTCCCTGGACGGGACGCGGAGGTTCTAGGTGACCTGCCCCAGGAGGTAGTGAACACCATCACTTCGGCAAGAGCACCGTCTACGAGACACGCTTACGCCTTGAAGTGGAACCTGTTCGTCGAGTGGTGTTCTTCTCGCCGAGAAGACCCCCGAAGATGCCCGATTGCGGTCGTGCTTTCCTTTTCTGCAGTAAGGGCTGGAGCGAAGGCTGTCTCCCTCCACCCTCAAAGTCCAGGTTGCCGCTTTTGCTGCGTACCATGACCCCGTGAATGGGAAGTCTTTAGGTAAGCATGACCTCGTCATCAGGTTCCTTAGAGGGGCCAGGAGGTTAAATCCTTCCCGGCACCCCTCCATACCCTCTTGGGACCTGACTCTGGTGCTGAAATCACTACAGCAGGGCCCATTCGAGCCTTTGCATTCAGTCGAGCCAAAGTTTCTTTCATCGAACTCCCAGGCTCCTGTTTGCACTGGCCTCCATCAATAGGGTAGGGGACCTGCATGCATTTTCGGTCTACGATTCGTGCCTAGAGTTTGGGCCGGCTGACTCCCAGGTAATCCTGAGGCCCCGGCCCGGCTACATGCCCAAGGTTCCCACTACACCCTTCAAAGACCAAGTGGTGAACCTGCAAGCGCTGCCCCTGGAGGAGGCAGACCCAGCCCTAGCTTTGCTCTGTCCCGTCCGAGCATTGAGATGCTACGTAGACCGGACACAAAGCTTCAGGACCTCAGACCAGCTCTTTGTCTGTTACGGAGGCCGGGCAGAAGGGGAATGCCGTCTCTAAGCAGAGGATGGCCCGCTGGATTGTGGATGCCATAGCCCTGGCTTATCAGGCACAGGGTGTGCCCTGCCCGTTCAGGTTGCGAGCTCACTCAACAAGAAGTGTTGCATCCTCCTGGGCGCTGGCTCGTGGCACCTCGCTGACAGATATTTGTAGAACTGCAGGCTGGGCGACCCCTAACACGTTCGCTAGGTTCTATAGCCTTCATGTAGAGCCGGTATCCTCATGTGTTCTCACCTCAAACGGGTAGTGGCACCGAGAGGCCCCGGTTAGTGTCGGCTTGCTAAAACCGCTCCAGAGTGTCCGTACTGTAGACCCTGTTGAGATCCTCCATCACCCTAGGCAGCTGGACGCTGCGGAACGTCCGGCGCCAGGCCTTCATGATGAATCCGTGAGAACCATGGAAGGCTGGGTTCCATATTGAGACCTAAGCGGTACTCGTATGCGTATAGTCCACGGTATAGCCTTAGAGCCCGTGTTACCCCGGCAGACTTCTGCCTTTCCAGGAGGGTTTGAATCACCTCAAATTTCTCCATATACACCTAAACGGATGCTATATGTGTATTTGCTCCCGAGACCTCCTTCGGGAAGGATGGAGCCTCCGCAGCGTCCCTGTTCCAAGTGTAACGGGTACGTTTTCCCAGTGTTATCCAATCTCAACCAGTGAGGTAGTGCTTTGACAATGGTGAGTGGAACTACTTGTTCCGAGCCCCGGCCTACACCTAATAGGGGCGCAGGTGGCTCGCACAGGGCACAGGAAGGGGCAGCATCCATGGCGCTTTGGTAGGGATCCCATTTTCGTCGGTCACCGTGGCGTCGAGAGTGACCGACTGAAAGGGAACGTCTCGGTTACGTATGGTAACCCTCGTTCCCTGAAGGAGGGAACGGAGACGCCACGTCCCGTCGCCATGGTTGCTGTACCACCGCTGAGCCGCCGGGTCTCCGGCTCGGCTCCTCAGCGAAAACCTGGTATGCATTGCACCTGCTGCCTTATTATACTCACGCTGTGATCAGCGGCAGCTGGATGCAATAATTGCATGCCAATGTGCATTGGCTCGTTTAGTTTACACTCGAAGTAGATTGGTCTATCGAAGCGATATCCCATTTTCGTCGGTCACCGACGTGGCGTCTCCGTTCCCTCCTTCAGGGAACGAGGGTTACCATACGTAACCGAGACGTTTCCCCTTCCATTTATTCCTTAAATTTGCTTAACTTGGTCTTAAAGGTCTTAACAAAAACCTTAAATTTATCTCCACAAACATGCAGAAACCCTGAAATAGTATCTAACATTATTTGCATTTAGAGTAAATAGTATTTACTGCTATTTGCACATCCTGTCCCTTAATGTCTGGTTACCAAACCCTTTCGAGGGTAAAATGGGTTTCACATTCTTCTTTTCAGTGCTGAAACAGTCTAGTAACTGAGTTCCAAAAAAGAAACCAAAAACAACTTCTGACAGATTTTTGACTGTGATTTTTTTTTTTTTTTTTTTTTTTTTTTTATGATTTAGAAAATAATTCCCAAATTTCATAAATCCTCATGTAATTTATTTTATAGTTTGACAAGCTACATTTTTTTTTTTTTAAATAAACATTTTTTAAGAAATAAACAGTTTAATCAGAGTTCAAGCAGTTTGAAAATTGACCCCAACACAACAACAGCAGAGCCACCTGATTAGACTTCTTATATTGTAATTTCTCAATTGGCAACCTTATTGTCTTTGGATCATTTCTGGGAATGTTAAAATTCAAAACCTCAACTCGATGTCTGATGGCCCTTTCATATGAAAGCAAAATCTGATCATCTTGAAACAAGGCCTTGCCGATGAATATCGCTTTCGGGCAACCATATACCAAAGAAAGCCTGACTGCTTTTACACAATCATCTTTTCCAGAAAACTAGAAAAGTAGCCTTGAGGCCAAATCCACCAAGCCATATCAAGTATTCTCTCACATGTTTATATTCAACATTTTCTCCTTTGAAAGTTGTGACTGGTCAGTGTTTTGTTGATTGTTGTCTCTCTTTTCTACTCTAGGAAGTGAAATACTTCCAGTTTCCTGGAGAGCTGCTGATGAGGATGTTGAAGATGTTGATTTTGCCTCTGGTCGTGTCAAGGTAAGACTTGATAATGCTCTCGATGGACAACAAGCTGATTTTATGTCTGTAGATCTTCATTCCTAGCTTGAAAAATTATATTTATGTTTGTGCTACACTACCGTTCAAAAGTATTTGACCAAAAATACAGTAAAAACAGTAATGTTGTGAAAGCTGAATTTTCAGCATCATTACTCCAGTCTTCAGTGTCACATGATCCTTCAGAAATCATTCTTAATATGCTGATTTGCTGCTCAAGAAACATTTTGTGAAAAACATCAAGAAAACAGTTGTGCTGCTTCATATTTTTGTGGAAACTGATTTTTACTTTTTTTTTTTTTTTGATGAATTGAAAGTTATAAATACAAATCTTAGATAACATTATAAATGTCTTAACTGCCACTATTGATCAATCTGGTCAGCCACTTAAACTAGCTTGACCCTACTAGAAAACCATGTACAAAAACAAAGTATACTAACCCAGCGATCCTGGCTTCATCTCACACGCCTGCCATCAGCTCATTTTAATAAACCAATTTCTTTGTCATTAAACAAATTGGTACAGCTGTGCTAAATTAAGAGCCTTTCTTGATTTAGCCATGTGCATCATGCTCACAACAAATACCCTTTACACAAATACCCAGCTGCATTGCAATTATCTGCAATCTTACTAGAAAAATAAGCAACCAGATATGACAAAACAAGCCCCAAATAAGTGACCCCTGGTTTCTGTGTATTGGTATAGTGAAATATGGCTGGCCATGTTATGAAACTTTCAAAGCACATAATCTCAGAATAAAAGATAAAAAGTATGATTTGATGATGTGTTTAACACAGCCATAAACTTGAAATGTTAAGACATAAACATTGGTCCACTGATGCAGAGAGGAGTGTGAACTGCAAAGCAGTGTGGTAAAGGGTCTGGCATCAATGGAAACAGTCCACTGACACCATTTAGGAGAAAATCCCATTCAGTTCCTGGAAGCGCAGAGCTCCTGATATGTTTATATTTAAAGTATCTCACACAAGTAAGGAGAAGAGCACATCCTGGTATTCATATGACCATTCATATATCATATATATACAGTGGAGATCAAAATTAGAGAACAATCTATAAATACTTAATTTTTTTTCTGAAATATAGTTAATATATGTGCATTTTTCTGTTCAGCTCATGAAATGTTTTTTATCATGCAGAAAGAATGCCATACTCAAATCCAGATCATGTTCCTGCATAATAGTTCTCTAGTATTTTCTTTTTTCTCCTGATTAGATTAAAATGTGGCAGTATGTCTAGTTCAGTTAAGATTATCTTGTAACGAACACCTCATATTTATACAGAAATTCATTTCACAACTTCTGAGAAGCACTCATTAAAATCTCTGGTTTGATGTAAATAATCAATGTCTGAAAAGTTTCTGTCCTGATTTGAAGAACCATAATTGAAAATTGTAATGTTTTTGTTCCAGTATTTGGGACAAAATAATTTGTGGGACATGAAAGTGTCAGACTTTAAAGTCAACATGAAATGCATTCCCAACCAATTTTACTTCCATTGATATATCTTTGTAAAAAAAAAAAAAAAAAAAAAAAAAACAGAAATGGTAGGGTGGTAAGACTTATATTTTGATATTTTAAAATAATGTTTATCACTATAATTTTGAAATATCAAATTAATGACAATATTTTAGAAAGGCTGCATTACTTACATTGGTAACCTAAAACAACAAACATTTGAAGTCTTTGAAATTATATGCATTGATGCATTGAGCTTAATGCACTGCAGAAAAAAATAACATTTCTGATAAAATTATCAAAATGAAATGAATTTATGCCTAAAACATATATATAAGCATGTACATATATCTGTCATTAAGGTAAGAAAAATTACTTTTTTTTGTTAAGATTCACACTTATTTGTATAACACTTTATTCTTAAAAACATGATGAAAATGTTTTTTTTTTTTTTTTTTTTTTTTTTTTTTTTTTTTTTTTTTGCTGTTTTTTTTTTCTGGCTGTTGTAAAAAAAAATAATAATAAAAAAAAGCAGGGCTGTAACAAACGATTATTTTCGTGAATGTTTAATCTATCAATTTTTTATTTTCTTTTTCTTTTTCTTTTTTTTTTAATTACTATATTTTTACACTAAATCTACTTATTTTATGGTCATATTCTAGAAATTCAGTATGTTCTAGAAATTGGTGCATATTTAATTAATAATGACTAATTTGTATATTTAAGCACAACATTTACAAAAACTTGTAGTAAAAAAAATGTGTATAATTCTTAATCGATCAGCTGGGAAATGTATTTATTTAGTTTATGAATTCCATCTTTGTCTTGCACAAACCAGTTCAAGTGACAACCAGAGATGACAAATCATCCTTCACTCAAGTAGAAGTACAGATACTTATGTTTAAAAATACTCTGGTAAAAGTTGAAGTATTGACTACACTTTTTTACTCAAGTTAAAGTAAAGAAGAATGGGCTCTGACTTGTACTTAAGTAAAAAAGTAGCCATTACTACTTCCTGTTTTAGTTTCACACAGGAATGGGACCTCATGTCATATAAATACCTTAATACAAAAGAACTTACATTTTGTTAGCTAATGAATGTATGAGCAGGGGCATTTTTGTCCAGTTTGGTGGCATTTTTGCCTCAAGTCACCGTTAATTTCAGACCGGTGGCCAGGGGAAGGCAATATGATTCAGCGAAAGAGCGGTCCAAGTGTGTTTGGCCAGTTCATCGAAAAGAGAGAACTGACTCAAAAGAATGATTAAATCCTGAATGATTGGCATCGCTGGTTCATCCGACAGAAATACGGGACACAAAAAGGTAATTACTGCTAAAATATTCGCAAGGAAAATGTTTCTCGGCTCAGAGCACTCATGGTACGCACAGTGTGTACAGATGCAGGCACCACTGGTTACCATAGTTTACTATGGATGTGAGGCCATTTGTGGAATTTAGAGAGAGAGAGAAACTAAATTACATTGCCTCTAAAGATGCAAAAAAAAATACAAAAGAAGATGGAGCTGAAAAATTTACACCTGAAAAGAGACTACAAACCAGCAGAATACCTGAGCTATGTAAAAGAGCCCAAATTTAGAAAGACACAAATAAAATACAGACTGAGTGATCACAGTCTGGCTATAGAGAGAGGACGACACAGGCAGAAATGGCAGCCCCGAGAACAGAGACTGTGTTCACTGTGCTCGCAGAAAGAGCTGGAAACAGAGGAACATTTCTTACTGCACTGTGATTACTATCACAACATTAGATCTGCACATTTCCCCACATTCCAACAAATTAAACCAGAATGCAGAAAAATTAAGTCACATTTTAGGGGAAAATTCCAAAATAATCACAACAGCAGCAAGATATGTATCAGCCTGTCACAAACTAAGACTAAAACTGAAGCAAGATCATTTCTTACACACGGAGCCCCACATATGACATGCAAGAAAAAAATGTATAAATTGCATGTTGTTAACATGTTGTACTGTTGTGCTATTGTATTATTATTATTATTATTATTATTATTATTATTATTATTATTATTATTATTATTATTATTATTATTTTGTGAAATTACGTCTCACGGAAAGTTTTAAAATGACTGAACTGCTCTTATAATCTGTTTGGATTCAATCTACTGTATGCTATAGTGCAGAAATGTTTCCATGAAATTCCTGCATTATAAACGCAAAACCAAATCCTGCTCCGAAATTCAGGCGCTGCTTAAAGTCGACAAAGACAGAACTATAGTAGCCTATTTACAGATGAAACTGACCTACACTTGAAGTCCTGAACAGATCAGTAGTTTTGCCTCTCTGCTCCACCATTCTCGAGTCTCTCGCACTGATTACTCTGATCAAAAGCTTTTGGCAGAGATGTGGAGAGGGAAGCGTGCATGAGAATCAGAGCGTTGCCAGTCAAGACTAACCGATTTATGATTTATTAGTGATTTATTTTGGCGAAAATACAGATAATTAAGTAACAAACCTGTTTTGTAAAGGTAAGAAGTAGAAAGTACAGATATGTGTGTAAAAATGTAAGGAGTGAAAGTAAAAAGTTAGAAAAATAAATAGTGAAGTAAAGTACTGATACCAGAAAAATCTACTTAAGAACAGTAACGAGAATTTGTACTTTGTTACTTTCCATCTCCGGTGACAGCATTAAATACAGTATTGTTTGAACAGATAAGTTTACTCTTAATGGTAACAATTCAAATAAAAAAGAAACATAAAATGTATAACTTACATAATTTATCCAAATGAACTAATTCGGCAAAGTTAGTAATGAGTAAAAGCACAATTTACAAGAGTTTTGGCTATGCCAGGAAAAATTATCATGGTTTGTGGACAAGTGATGTGCAAAAGTGATACTCAGTCATGCAATCAAACATTGAGACTGTTTTGACCTTTGACTCTTTATCATCAAACACTCCATTAGAACTTTCACTAATATTTGCCCTGAGTTTGAAAAGCTCCTTTTTCTATCTCAGTCACAAAACACAGAATTTAAATACTGTAAAATATCTCCGGGTAATTTGATAGCGAGGCTTCCGTTAGCATCTGTCTGTTATTGATTTACGTAAATTTTGCATCACTTTTGTCCATTGTAGAGTTCTGTTTGTCACCAGTGAAACTGAGGGATGGAAGTAAACCAGCTAGGTTATTCTTACCCATTTTAGCATCCGTCTGATGCATTAGATGAATTATAAAGTCAATGTGAAGACTCTAAGAAAGAAAATTGTTTGATGCAGTTTGGAGTGTTTACTGCTTCTCCGGTTACCCTCTATGGTCTTGCTTATTATAGCCTCTAATAACTTCTCTCGGTTGAAAATCTCTCTTGCAAGTCTTTGTTGTAAACCACAAGTGCACTTGACGTCTTGAGACTGAAATGCCCATTATTTATTCGTTTGTTGGCATAAAAACATGTCAGATTGAACATAATTGTCTTCATACAATTCGTGTTGTGTCTGCATGCGTGGTCACGGCCGCAGGATGAACTTTCAGCTTTGGATTTGGTGAGTATTTGACATTATGGATCAACCGAGGACAGGGTTTGCTGGTTTTTCTAAAACAGGCTGTTTAACAGCGGTCTGACGTCAGTAATGAAGCAAGATCCTGTCAATTATCCATCTGTAAAGAATACCGAATGCTCTGAGGGCTTTAATTAGTGGGAAACAGAAAAGTTTTCACAGATTACTTTTAAATATGCATTACAAGTCATCAGACTGCAGTTTATTCTCTGTGTTCAATTTACAATTCACTCTTGGGGTTTAAAAGTCAGTTAATATTCAGAAATGTCCTCTATCTGACGGCACTGACACTATCAAATGAGAACAAAATTTAAATTGAATTGAGCTGGAACTGAATTTAATCAACACTGAAATGATTTGAGCCGAAAAATAACACTATTGTCTTCTGTAAAGTTGCTTATAGCTGAATTGAACTCATTTCATAATTGATGAACTTCATTGAAATTAACTTAAACAAATTGAGCTGAACAATTAAACTACCTTTTACAGAGCTGCTTTACAGCTGAAACTGAATGTGTTTCCTCTGAAAGCTGGAAACAGAAAAAGATACAGGCAGAAACAGTAAAACTGCATTATGTATCCCAATATGAAATGTACTTGACCTTTAATTTGTAGTGTAATGGATGAATCAGAAATAATGTCAGGCACGACTTTTAACATCATCTTGACTGGGTATTCAATCATAGTGTCAAATGATAAGATAATTTTACACAAAATTAGATTTTAAACAACCATGATTAACAAGAACATAACTTGATGCGAGGTCATGTGCCTGCTTAATTAATTTATTTATTTTTTTAAATAATGCAGTATTCTAGAATTTATAACTGAATGTATTGTGCAAGTATTTTTAAAGCAGAGCTATATTTATCATTTTTAATGGTACAGTGTAAGATATAAAAGTATCAGTTCACGGGAACATCATCTGGAAAAGTGCCTTTTTGTTAAAACTGAAACGAACTATTGATTTAAGTCTCATTTTTACACTAGACATGATTTTACAGCTCTTTTATTCTTTCTTTCCGAGTCTGGTATTGATGAATATCTTCTAAGACATAGTGAGAGCCAGTAACTGATGCCAGTAAATCTGATTTCAAGATCTTGGCAGTTAAGTATTTTTAATCAAAATACGCAAATATGACGCATTTCCATAATCTAGTGGCTTTTAGTCTTGTAAACTGTTTAACAGGCAATATCTTCCTCCACTGAGTAGATCAGATGCTAATGTAGTCGCTTGTTCTTAAAAGTGAAATGTATTTGGCACAAAAATAAATAAATAAATAAATAAATAAAAATGAAACTAAATATATATACCAATCATGTCAACTATTCAATACACAAAGCCATACTATAGAAGTGCATATGATGAACTTTTCAAATGATGCAGTATGACAGTGTGACCCCCTTAACAAAGGGAGAGCACTGGAGCCAGTGAAAACAATTTCTACAGATTCAGTGGGGTCTGACATTGCAGTGAACCTCTGTTCAGCCGCCGCCTTGAGTGGTGCATGTGAACGGTTTGTACTGCATCTGTGATTTTTTTCTACTGAGATTCATAAAGTATTATGAAAACTCTAATTTGCACGAGTCAGTTCACACTACATTTACACCACATGGAGAGTGCACATAAAAATGAGATCTGTAATGGCTTTTTTTCATCCTCATGTTGATCCAAATTAGCCTTCCTCTGTGCAACACACACACACACACACACACACACACACACACAAAGTGTATGTTGGTTGGTATGTACAGGTGCTGGTCATATAATTAGAATATCATCAAAAAGTTGATTTATTTCACTAATTCCATTCAAAAAGTGGAACTTGTATATTATATTCATTTATTACACACAGACTGATATATTTCAAATGTTTATTTCCTTTAATTTTGATGACTATAACTGACAACTAAGGAAAATCACAAATTCAGTATCTCAGAAAATTAGAATATTACTAAAGACCAATACAAAGAAAGGATTTTTAGAAATCTTGGCCAACTGAAAAGTATGAACATGAAAAGTATGAGCATGTACAGCACTCAATACATAGTTGGGGCTCCTTTTGCCTGAATTACTGCAGCAATGCGGCGTGGCATGGAGTCGATCAGTCTGTGGCACTGCTCAGGTGTTATGAGAGCCCAGGTTGCTCTGATAGTGACCTTCAGCTCTTCTGCATTCTTGGGTCTGGCATATCGCATCTTCCTCTTCACAATACCCCATAGATTTTATATGGGGTTAGGGTCAGGCGAGTTTGCTGGCCAATTAAGAGCAGGGATACCATGGTCCTTAAACCAGGTACTGGAAGCTTTGACACTGTGTGCAGGTGCCAAGTCCTGTTGGAAAATGAAATCTGCATCTCCATAAAGTTGGTCAGCAGCAGGAAGCATGAAGAGCTCTAAAACTTCCTGGTATACGGCTGCGATGACCCTGGACCTCAGAAAACACAGTGGACCAACACCAGCAGATGACATTCAACCCCAAACCATCACTAACTGTGGAAACTTTACACTGGACCTCAAGCAACGTGGATTGTGTGCCTCTCCTCTCTTCCTCCAGACTCTGGGACCCTGATTTCCAAAGGAAATGCAAAATTTACTTTCAGAGAACATAACTTTGGACCACTCAGCAGCAGTCCAGTTCTTTTTGAAGCGAGACGCTTCTGACGCTGTCTGTTGTTCAAAAGTGGCTTGACACAAAGAATGTGACAGCTGAAACCCATGTCTTGTATACGTCTGTGTGTAGTGGTTCTTGAAGCACTGACTCCAGCTGCAGTCCACTCTTTGTGAATCTCCCCCACATTTTTGAAGCCAGCCTCTTTTGCAATGGCCTTTTGTGTCTTGCCCTCCTTGTGCAAGGTGTCAATGATCGTCTTTTGGACAACTGTCAAGTCAGCAGACTTCCTCATGATTGTGTAGCCTACAGAACTAGACTGAGAGACCATTTAAAGGCCTTTGCAGGTGTTTTGAGTTAATTAGCTGATTAGAGTGTGGCGTCAGGTGTCTTCAATATTGAACCTTTTCACAATATTCTAATTTTCTTTAATCCTGTGAATTTTCAGCATCTTTATCAATCTGAAGTGTCACATGATCCTTCAGAAATCTTGCTGACTGAAAACGTTTATTGCTGCTTTATATACAGGTGCTGGTCATATAATTAGAATATCATCAAAAAGTTGATTTATTTCACTAATTCCATTCAAAAAGTGAAACTTATATATTATATTAATTCATTACACACAGACTGATATATTTCAAATGTTTATTCTTTTTAATTTTGATGATTATAACTGACAACTAAGGAAAATCCCAAATTCAGTATCTCAGAAAATTAGAATATTGTGGTTCAATATAAGGTTCAATATTGAAGACACCTGGTGCCACACTCTAATCAGCTAATTAACTCAAAACACCTGCAAAGGCCTTTAAATGGTCTCTCAGTCTAGTTCTGTAGGCTACACAATCATGGGGAAGACTGCTGACTTGACAGTTGTCCAAAAGACGACCATTGACACCTTGCACAAGGAGGGCAAGACACAAAAGGTCATTGCAAAAGAGGCTGGCTGTTCACAGAGCTCTGTGTCCAAGCACAATAATAAAGAGGCGAAAAGAAGGAAAAGATGTGGTAGAAAAAAATGTACCAGCAATAGGGATAACCGCACCCTGGAGAGGATTGTGAAACAAAACCCTTTCAAGAATGTGGGGGAGATTCACAAAGAGTGGACTGCAGCTGGAGTCAGTGCTTCAAGAACCACTACACACAGACATGCAAGACATTGGTTTCAGCTGTCGCATTCCTTGTGTCAAGCCACTTTTGAACAACAGACAGCATCAGAAGCGTCTCGCTTCAAAAAGGACTGGACTGCTGCTGAGTGGTCCAAAGTTATGTTCTCTGAAAGTAAATTTTTCATTTCCTTTGCAAATCAGGGTCCCAGAGTCTGGAGGAAGAGAGGAGAGGCACACAATCCACATTGCTTGAGGTCCAGTGTAAAGTTTTCACAGTCAGTGATGTTTTTGGGGTGCCATGTCATCTGCTGGTGTTGGTCCACTGTGTTTTCTGAGGTCCAAGTTCAACGCAGCCGTATACCAGGAAGTTTTAGAGCACTTCATGCTTCCTGCTGCTGACCAACTTTATGGAGATGCAAATTTCATTTTCCAACAGGACTTGGCACCTGCACAGAGTGCCAAAGCTACCAGTACCTGGTTTAAGGACCATGGTATTCCTTGCTCTTAATTGGCCAGCAAACTCGCCTGACCCTAACCCCATATAAAATCTATGGGGTATTGTGAAGAGGAAGATGCGATATGCCAGACCCAAGAATGCAGAAGAGCTGAAGGTCACTATCAGAGCAACCTGGGCTCTCATAACACCTGAGCAGTGCCACAGACTGATCGACTCCATGCCACGCCGCATTGCTGCAGTAATTCAGACAAAAGGAACCCCAACTAAGTATTGAGTGCTGTATATGCTCATACTTTTCATGTTCATACCTTTCAGTTGGCCAAGATTTCTAAAAATCCTTTCCTTGTATTGGTCTTAAGTAATATTCAAATTTTCTGAGATACTGAATTTGGGATTTTCCTTAGTTGTCAGTTATAATCTTTAAAATTAAAAGAAATAAACATTTTAAATATATCAGTCTGTGTGTAATAAATGAATATAATATACAAGTTCCACCTTTTGAATGTAATTAGTGAAATAAATCAACTTTTTGATGATATTCTAATTATATGACCTGCACTTGTGTGTGTGTGTGTGTGTGTGTGTGTGTGTGTGTGTGTGTGTGTGTGTGTGTGTGTGTTTTATTATATTATTATTTTATTTATTTATTTTACATTAAACATATTTACCTGCTTGGTTGAAATTATTGAAAAAATATCATTCTTTCTGACCAATTCTGAAAATTTTATCCACACACCCTCAAACAATTCACAGCTTTGATTTGCATGTAGAAATACCACAATAAGGGTGTCAAAACACACACACACACAGAGAGAAACTGTGCGTCATTTTTGAGTGGAGGACAGAGCCGAATGAGATGGAAAGCAGCTCTCAATAAATTAAATTCTTTTTCCAGCACAGTTATGGAGGTGAATTTATCATGTCATTACCTCAAGAAATCCTTCAGTGAAAATCCTCACAATCAAATTCAGAAACTATCACCAGTCACTCCTCCTTTATAGATAGCCTACTTCTCAAACACACATACGCATTTTGCCTTACCCTAAATCACTACAGTAAGCCTATAATCATTATTTATATTTTAAAGTTGTCGGGCCGGATTTCCCCAGAAACTGCATGCTTTCATCATTCATCCGTGCGTGTTTAGCCAACGTCATAACCAAATCAAGAAAAGAAGGTCAGGTTACTATTATATGCAGTGAAATTAGTTAGAAGCCACAACCATAGACATATAAAATATTTTATATGTCTCTGGCCACAACAACTGAACCTCGAGTCGAAGAGAGTTTTCAAGCAAACGGGTAAATGACAGAACCCATAATAAATTTTATGGGATCAACATAGTTTGCCTAGCATCACACTTATTGTACTGACTAGGTTAACAAAACAATGTTTATGTAGGTATCAAATCTTTCAAAATCTCTAAACCAGTTACTGCTCTGTTTGCCTATAAATGGCATTGCCAAGTTATATTTTCCACTGTTTTGAATAGCGATCATTATGTACAGCATTGTCAGGCTTTTTTTTTTTTTTTAAACAATTCATTTCAACAAGTCCAAACAAAAGCAGCATATATATTATATAAGCAACTTATCTGTTCATAAGACTTTTTTTTTTTCAGGAAATCCGCCTTTCTTTCATTATTGGAAGAGTTTTGATGTTGTTAAGATTCGTGTATAATAGACATATAATAGACTGTATATGAAATATTATATATATATATATATATATATATATATATATATATATATATATATATATATATATATATATATAATATTTCATATACAGTATATACAGGTATTATAATACATTTAATTTAATGTAACAATATTTCATTGTATTTATACACATAAACACATGCGCAAACACACACACACACACACACACACACACACACACACACACACACACATATAATACACATTTTATAATTTTCATAATAAAATTATATTATTTTTGTATAAATAATAAAGAGAAAATTTACATTGAGTGATTTGGTTATTATATTTGTCAATATATGTCAATTTTATGTTTTATTTTGAAAAAGTGAAATAGCTTGAACAAGTTTCACAAAACAATTAAGAGAGGTAAATAAAGTCAGCTGTCCTGTTTGTCTGGCCATATCTCCAGCCACACACTTCATTTGGTTGTGCATGCAGATATTTGTGGAAGCTAAATCTCGGGTCACGTCACACCGCTGATCTGGCTGTCAGGCGGCTCAGAGCTTCAGAGGGGATTTGTTGTTTTGAAGTCGACCCACTGAGGCGTACAATCAGCCACTGACTGCCAGACGATAGTCTTTCTTCCCTCTCACATGAAAAGAGGCCAGGTACATTGCTCTCTGTGAAGATGTGTGGGATGTGACATTTAAAAAAGACACGAAAGGCATAATTTTCCCCCTAAAATTATATGTAAATAGATCTAAACGTCTTATATATTCTTTTATCCATCAGAAACATGCAATGATAAAAAAAAAGATGTAATTTATGCCATGCAAAGGCACAAGGTGTTTGCAAACATAAAGTATGTATTTAGTCCTATGCTAGAAAGTTCAGCATTTGGGACATGACTCAACTTTATGGGTTATAAATGTATTGTTGTAGACATTGAAAGCAACATGTTGCAATTCATCAAAACAGAGGCCATTACAAAACATTACTTTGTACAAGTGCACGAACACTTTTAGCTATGCAAACATTAATTCAGCCATTGTTTTGTTCAACAATACACGGATATATGCGTGACATTCCCCGCATTGCTGCAAGACTTTCCTCCTACTACTGTCATGGCAGAGCAATTGTTTGAAGAGTCTTAAAAATGTCTGAACGTCATTGCATTGCATTTTGTACACTATATTTAGTGTTTTATGTATTTAAAGGCCAATGCATGTGTAAATTTTTTTTTTAAGTGTTTGTTTGTGCAATGTTCCATTAAAATAAATTGCACTCATAAATGGCACATGTTATCATAATGCAGTGACATTCATGTATTTTGAAGTGTAATATTAAGAATAAATTGAAAATATGTTTCATATTTCTATGATTATTTCCTCTCCACTGATGAGGGTCGGTGAGGGTCAAAGCTCACACTGTAAACAGGAGCAGATAAAGAGAGACAAATAGATTTGATATTTCCTTAATAAATCCATCAGCACGCAAGTCCAGATTGAAATGTCACTGCGGCTAGATACGGATTACCCACAATGCTCATCAGGGTTATGACCTTGAACAATAGGATGGACCGCATGCAAACATGCCCAGCTGTGCCATGTTAGCGTCAGATTACTTACACAGTATATAGGTGAATATTTTGTAGTTTGCCTCTTGTGGGAGTTGAACAATCTCATAGCGACACTTTAGCGGCAGCGGTTTCTGTTCTTGCAGAATTTCCAAGGGAATCTAGCACTTGAATGAAATGTGTTTAGCTCCTGGGGTCCACGTGTGGTTCAGACCCCGGTTCTCACCTTGGGTCCCACTCTAGACGTGTATCTTCAGTGATACCATGACAAATGTTTCCCACTTCAACTGGTCATTTTGGGTATGTACAAAACCGATTCCAAAAAAGTTGGGACACTGTACAAATTGTGAATAAAAACGGAATGCAATGATGTGGATGTTTCAAATTTCAATATTTTATTCAGAATACAACATAGATGACATATCAAATGTTTAAAACTGAGAAAACGTATCATTTTAAGGGAAAAAGAAGTTGATTTTAAATTTCATGGCATCAACACATCTCAAAAAAGTTGGAACAAGGCAATGTTTACCACTGTGTGGCATCCACTTTTCTTTTTATAACAGTCTGCAAACGTCTAGGGACTGAGGAGACAAGTTGCTCAAGTTTAGGAATAGAAATGTTGTCCCATTCTTGTCTAACACAGGCTTCTAGTTGCTCAACTGTCTTAGGTCTTCTTTGTCGCATTTTCCTCTTTATGATGCGCCAAATGTTTTCTATGGGTGAAAGATCTGGACTGCAGGCTGGACATTTCAGTACCCGGATCCTTCTTCTATGCAGCAATGAAGTTGTAATTGATGCAGTATGTGGTCTGGCATTGTCATGTTGGAAAATGCAAAGTCTTCCCTGAAAGAGACGACGTCTGGATGGGAGCATACGTTGTTCTAGAACTTGGATATACCTTTCAGCATTGATGGTGCCTTTCCTGATGTGTAAGCTGCCCAATGCCACACGCACTCATGCAACCCCATACCATCAGAGATGCAGGCTTCTGAACTGAGTGCTGATAACAACTTGGGTTGTCCTTGTCCTCTTTAGTCCGGATGACATGGCGTCCCAGTTTTCCAAAAAGAACTTCAAATTTTAATTTCGTCTGACCACAGAACAGTTTTCCACTTTGCCACAGTACATTTTAAATGAGCCTTGGCCCAGAGAAAACACCTGTGCTTCTGGATCCTGTTTAGATATGGCTTCTTTTTTGACCTATAGAGTTTTAGCCGGCAGTTTAGATCCTCTGCCCATCTTGACTTCTGAGAGACACTGCCACTCTGAGAGTCTCTTTTTATACCCAATCATGTTGCCAATTGACCTAATAAGTTGCAAATTGGTCCTCCAGCTGTTCCTTATATGTACATTTAACTTTTCCGGCCTCTTATTGCTACCTGTCCCAACTTTTTTGGAATGTGTAGCTCTCATGAAATCCAAAATGAGCCAATATTTGGCATGACATTTCAAAATGCCTCACTTTCAACATTTGATATGTTATCTATATTCTATTGTGATTAAAATATAAGTTTATGAGATTTGTAAATTATTCCATTCCTTTTTTATTCACAATTTGTACAGTGTCCCAACTTTTTTGGAATCGGGTTTGTAGCTCAGGCCTTTGGTTGAAGGGGATATCATCACTAACAGTTGCCAAGGGGCAACTTCTATGGCTACGCAGTAGGCTTGGTACTTATTGCTCACCTTGGTACTTGGCATGCATTCCCCTCAGCATGGCAGCATGGGTATTTCATTCCCCATAGTGAACGCTAGAGGACGCAGTTCGAGTTCCCTCATAAGGAAACATCTCAAGTTATGCATGTAACCATGGTTCCCAAGACACTGCGTCGTCTTTTCTTGCCATGCTTTGGATGCAAGCTGATGACATATTTTCCCGGCATCCTTTTATACTGTGGTCATATACTGTGGTTATACTGTTGTTCTGTTGTTTAGGTAAATTGCTCTTTTGTTTGCAAGTGTCTTTATGTCCAACACAAACATTCAACCTGCTACTGCTTTGACCCCAAAATAGTGTCTATTCACTATAAAAAAAAAAAAAGTTGAGTTAACTTAAAAAAATAAAGCAACCAGTTGCAAAGCATTTCAGAGTTTATTCAGCTTCAGTGGATGAAGCTTTGCCAAATCATATATAAAAGTTCACTAAAACTACTAGTTTAAGTTGAGTGTACTACTAGTCAAACATTAAAAAATGAGTTGGCACAATTTGTGTATTCCTGTACACAAAAAAAGTTCAGTAAACTCAAAAAAGCTTTGCAGCTGGTTGCTTTAATATTTTAAGTCGACTCAACTGCTTTTTTCCTATTTTAATGTATAACTTTAAATCTTATATCCAGATTCTTAGCCATATTCATGCATGCTCCTCACATTATTTAAAAATACAAATGCATGTACAATTACAAATCGTTAAGTATAACACAAGATTTTGTCATCATTACATTCAGTTTAAGAACATACAGTTAAAGTGGGTAAACTTTATCATTCAGCTGATCTGTACCTGTATGTTTTAAACACTTCTGCTCCCTTTTATGTTCTTAGCGTGTGGTTTTCTAGCATATTTACTTTAACTTCTCAGGTAATATCAGTGGTACAACCTATTTCAGATGCAGCTGAAATTACAACAGTGGTTACATAGGCCTATATTTAATTGTTTGATCATAATTATTGTAGTAGTCGCTGGATATTGGTAGGGACATGTCCCTAGCGTCCCAAGTAAATTCTACGCCCTTGCCTTACTGTATGACAACTATTGACTTATGACTGTAATTGTAAGCAATGCAAGACAAAATTTATATTAGAATGAAACACAACTGAGAGCTCAGTGAAGTGTCCTGAGGTTTGAAGGAGCAAGATATTGCTACACAGTTGCTAGGTGCTTTCTTACTAGTCCAATTCAAAGGATATAATATAAAATATAGATATTAAGAAAAGACCAGAATACAAATTTAATTTTATCCTCACAGTTCAACATCCACATATATGACTTTACATCAAAACGTTACTCTACTCAAAATCATCTAATATTGAGAAAAGAAGCCATCCAGTGCAAGAAATGACATCATGTAAATGCAAAACAACAATGTTTCTGCTGCAGTCATTAATATGTAATCTGTGGCTGATGGAGCAGCTGTTTAGAGGGCACCTTCTCTCTCTCACACACGTTAATCTGGCAGCTTTTGTGTGATGACTGACTGACTGCTCGTGTTGTAGTGAGATTTAGCTCTGTGCCCAGAGAGATGAAAACATGTGGACGACAGCGTTGGGCTTTTTATAGGTGCCTGAACTAGTCCAGTTCAAAGGCCTTGAGAGGTCAAATTATAATGTGTTCAGCTACAAAATAACTTCAGATTGTGCAGTGGAATAAAACCATGTAATTAAATCAAATAAATAATATATATATTTAAAAAAACTACAAAAAAAATAAAAAAAAAAAATAAAAAAAAAAAAAAATAAGTACAAAATAATAAATCAAAACAACTTAATTTATATTTATATAAATGAGAAATGGATCCTTTTATTCAGCCAGGATGCATTAAATTGATCAAAAGTGACAGTAAGGACATTTATAATTTACAAAAGATTTCTGTTTCAAATAAATGCTGATCTTTTTGAACTTGTATACAAAAATGTATAATGTTATATGAAAAATATGAAGATTTTCAACACTGCTAATAATCAGAAATGTTTCTTGAGCAGCAAATCAGCATATTAGAATGATTTCTGAAGATCATGTGACACTGAAGACTGGAGTAATGATGCTGAAAATTCAACTTTGTGTCATAAATTACATTTTAAATTCTAATAATATTTCAGGATATTGCTGTTTTGACTGTATTTTCGAGCAATAAATGCCTTGGTGAGCATGAGAGACACCTTTCAAAAAATCTTACTGATAGCACTTTTTAATGGTAGTATACACACACACACACACACCCATCAAATTAGATTTGATTATATATACTGTACATAGAAAGCATATTAAATGCAAGTAAAGTGTCTGTTTCAAACAGCTTTTGAGAAATGAAATGTTAAAATATGGGTGAAATAATGTTCCATCATCATTCAGCGTAACAGATATATTTCTGTAAAAATGAAACTGTAAAAATACATGTACAAGAAAAAGTGATCATACTAAATTGCACCTGGTGGTTTGAAGGAAAGTGGCAAAGATTGGCAAAGATTTAAAATTACATTTTAGTATTTTAGGCCTGCACTGTGATCCTTAAATAGAGTATTTTAATGTCATCTAATTATTGTTCTAAATATGACTGACAGGATTTATTGGGATATGAACTATTGTTATACTGAATGACATTTTAGTGGGTGTCTTTTGTTAATCATGGTAAAAATGCATAAAAAAATATATTTATTGCTCAGAAAAAAAAAGGACACATTCTGTGGAAAAACTATAATTAAAGCCGTATTAAATGTTTATTGTTTTGATGCTTGAAAACCCCTTTTCGTCTTTACCATATCTTACACACGAGCATGTCTCTGTCTGCTCTCCATCAGTCTGATGTCAGGTCTGGCTGCGCTGGATGCGAAGTGTTCCAGTCGTCTGGGTCTCATCACCGTCTCTTACTACCTGTGGACCACATTCCTGGCCGTGGTGGTGGGAATCGTCATGGTGTTAATCATCCATCCGGGCGGAATGGCACAGAAGGAAGACTCTGAGGACAGTGGGAAACCCATCATGAGCTCCGCCGATGCTCTCCTGGATCTCATACGGTCAGACGGCCCTCATCGTCCTCCTAGACAGCATAGAGAGAAAACAGAGGGATAGTTAACCCAAAAATGGCAACTGTGTCATTGTTTACTAACATTAACTGAAAGCACTAACTGAAATAAAATTATATATATATTATTATATATAAAATTATATATTGCCAAGGCAACATTTCTCATTTTCGTTTATTTCACTAAAATAACTAAAACTTAATAAACTAAAACTAATACAATACATTTAAATCAATAAAAACTATAACAAAAATAAAAAACAACAAAGTACTAAAACTTTCACTAAAATTAAAGTGAAAACAAATTATAAAAAAAAATGTAATTGAAAATATTAAGAAAATTATGATAGTATCTGAACACTAAAATAAAATATTTTTAATAACGATAACAAATTAAAACGTATTAAAAACAAATAAGTAATAAAATTAAATTCAAAGTCTTTACACAAACTATAATAGTATCTCGATACTAAAATAAAACCTTTTCATTTTAAAAACAAAATAATAAAATATAATCTAAATATTAACAAAAACTAGTATTTCAAAGATACTAAAATAAAACTTTTTAAAAATTAATTTAATTATCAGATTATACAATGGTTATTCAAAGTGGTTCAAATGGTTATTAGAAATCATAATCAAAATCAAAACAGATGTATGGGGAAAAATGAACAATAAACAAAACTAATATGCATATATTTTTAATAATTATAAAAACAATTTAAGATTAAAAACAAATAATTTAAAAGACAAAAATACATATATCACGTTAAAAAGATGAACACAAACTATAAGGGTAGCACTTTACAATAAGGTTCATTTCATTTCAGTTAACATGATTAAAGCATGAGCAATACTTCTACAGCTTATATAATTCTTTGTTAATGTTAATTTCAACATTTACTAAGTTGTGCTTGTTAACATTAGTTAATGCACTGTGAATTAACATGAACTAACTATGAACAACTGTATTTTCATTAACTAAAAAAAAGATTAAAAATACTGTAATGTATTGTTCATTGTTTGTTCATGTTAGCTAATATATTAACTAACATTAACTAATGGAACCTTATTGTAAAGTATTACCACTATAATAGTATCTCAGTGGTAGTAAAATAAAAGTATCTGCCAATAAAAACAGAATTTGATTTCTGAATTACTAGTAACTATTGGGCTGGTCAGTAATAAATCACATTAAACCATCATCACGGATACCATCTCCAGCCAACTGGATTGTGTTTAGATTTAAGGTACTGCAGTCATAATCTCATATGACCCATTTGAGAGCACTTGAGTCTCTAAAATCAGTCACAAACACACATCTAGGGCTTGTGCTGAAGCATTGGGAATCTATTTGAGTGATCTGATAAATGCACAGTGACACTAAAATGTATTTGGATGCCATTGCATTAGATAAAAACATGTTCCACTAATGACAAACAAACACAATGCTGACCATCTTCAACGCTACATCTACTGTTTCAGGATTTCAAACCAAGCAAATGTGCATTTTATTTATTTATTTATTTTTATTTATTTTTTTGCTTGGAATGTATTTCTATACAGTAAATTATTTTTGTTTTCATATTTTGTTATCTAATGCAATCATATATTTAAAGTGTCCACATGCCTTTCAGAGCCACTTTATGTGAGCTCAGCATCAACCAGCTGGTCAATATTTGTGTCATTCATGCTAATGCATGTTTGTTGCTTAAGGCCAGGAAGCCACGTAACTAAAATCAACTGTTTCATAACTCAAATTACACTCCATCAGCTGAAGGTCATTTCATTAGATATATAATTGTTGTTTGTGTGGTCAGAGCCATTTAAAAGACCCTCAATACGGTCAGAAGCCTCATGTGGTCTGATGGAAGGATTATTTGGTGGAATCATTTCTTTAATGAAAAGGACTGTTAAAAATGCATTGCAATGTCATAGTTCGTTCCAGTGCATCCAATCAATTTTACCTCTTAACAAACACTTTTATTGAAGACCTCTTGTCACATAAATCTCCGTTTCTATAGGGGCGTTCTGTAAATCCTGTGTTAGTTAGAACGATCACTATAATTAACATTCTCTCAAACTCAGAACATGCTATCAGTGTTCAAGTTAACTGATTCCAAATTTAGTTCAACATCTCATGCTTCATGACCTCATATCGACCAGTGAGTTCATTAGAACGAAGACCAGCTTAATAACATCATCTGCTATCCCTCGCTTTCTCTAATAGCTTTAAAATGAGCCCCTTATTACCCAGAGAACATGTGTGCTGACTGAAAACATTAGCATGTGGACTAATGAAGCTGTTTGACTGATAGCAGAGAATGACTCAAACCAGCTGAAGATGAGATATTGAGCTTGGTTATAGACAACGATATGCAATAGCAGATTAATTGCAGGTTACTTGGCAAACAATATGTCCGAATGTTCGCAAACAAAATAATGAGGAGGACGTGACCGGCAGCATAACACTAAAAAACTTGCTCTAATAGTCTTGACATAATTTGTAGTAATAAGCAATAATGTAAAAAAAAAAAAGAAAAGACAAAGAAAAAAGATTGTCCTTTAATAAATATACAACCCTTAGGTCTTGTCAAAATGATGTTATCTGGGAGATGAGCACATAGGAATGTTGTAATTATTAGTGACTATTGACTATTGATCATTTAGTGTAGTTGGTACACATTTTGTGCACTAATGATGAAAAAATAAACCCTGCCAAAAACACTACTTACTCATTTTAATCGCTACATAAACATAAAAATGAAAGCATCAAGTACACATTTAACATGAACATGTTAGTCTTTATGTTTTTGCATTGCAAAAGCAAAACAAAGAAATAAAAACCTGCATGCACAAAAAAAAAACTCATTCACTAATGCACAGAATGAACAAACATAAACTGATGCAAAATGCATGAGCACAGATATTTTCCATTATGAAATCAAAAAATTGAGTGCACAAAAAAAATTAATGCACAGAATAAACAAATGCAAAATGCATGTGCAGCTACTTTCCATTCAGAAATAAAATTTGCATGCATGAAAAAAATCCCATGCACTAATGCACAGAATTAATGAACAGATGCATAATGCATAAGAAAAGCTAATTTCCATTGAGAAATAAGAACTTGCATGCACACACAAAAATAAAAAAATATCATGCATGAATACACAAACAGATGCATAATGAATTCACACAGCTGTGGTTGTGCACTACTGTAGGTAGCATCTATTTTCAGATGTACAGCATGATGAGAGTCTTGGAATGTAGAACTGAGAGCTCAGTATAAACATTTCATTTAAATTCCATTAGAGGAAAAACTCATTGGGTTGGCTATTTTTCTGCAACAATACCAGCACTTTATGACTCAGTGTGAAAAGGCCACATGAGCCGGGCCAGCTTTAAGTAGATCCAAACCAACAGCACATTTGCATCCTATTCAATCTTTATAGTATATGCCTGAAGGAAACTCAACCACCTGTTAACACAGAAATTTGTCTTGATGTTAATATTGGAGCCATTTCAGATGTGCTGCATGATCCCAGCATACTATGACTATACTCACAATCCAGGTTGATCTCATTAGTTTTCATAGGTATTTGTATCTAAAGTACACACATATATTCATTTACTGCTGCATTGTGTGTCTGTGTGTATTTTTCTGAAGGTTCTTATTCCATAGAAACCAATACATAATTGGTTTCATGATTACATGGTTATTTGTGAATAGGATGCAGTTTTTTGCACTGAAGTACCTCACAAAACGGGCACAAGATTGAATTCACCCTGTAATGAATAAAGAATCATTTTCTTTTTTGTCAATCTTGGAAAATGTCAACATCCTTCAACTGCAGAAATTGTATTTCTCAACAATTATTTATTGGCTTCTTTATTAATGTGGATGTTATCAGGCCTCTTGACAGAAAAAGTCAAATGATTTAAAAAACAGTTAAACACTAAGGAACTGGCAAGGACAGTTTACTATAGGTTACTATAAGTTGCGTACATTAAATGTTTTCAAGGAAAGTCATATTGAGAGTATTCAGAGCAGTTCAATGCTACTCTATGCATGTATATAACTGTGATATATTTTATGTCACCCAAACAGAAACATGTTTCCAGCCAACCTTGTTCAAGCCACTTTTCAACAGGTAAGGATCCACAGCTTGCCATGAAAAAATAAGTCATCCTCCTTTCTGTAAATGTAAGAATAACCTGGCAATAATCTACTGAATTAATGCATATATGCAAAAACATTAACACACATTAACAATGCAAGCATGAGTGCCTGAAATGTAAATAAGCATGGGCAGGTTAGTTTCTTGATTACTGAATAAATGCATTTGAGGAGCTTGTGCTCTGATCACAAAGTGCTTGACAACCTGAAGTAAAATAAAAAGAGATTCATTTTGTATTTCTTCTCTTTAGTATCGGACCAACAGTGTGCCCATAATGAAGACCCCCAAGGCGACAGTGGCCACCAGTCTAACAGAAACAACCACTCGCCGCGCTCTAATCTACGGGATTCAGGATGATAACGGGACGGACATCCAGAACTTCCAGCTGGATCTGACACCGCCTCCTGACGTGGTGATGCGGACGCTTCCAGGCACCAGCGAGGGCATGAACGTCCTGGGGATCGTCATTTTCTCTGCCACCATGGGTGAGAATTCTGGCACACAGACCACAAATTTGACAATAAATATGCTAATATTTTAAAATCGCATCTTACATTTGCACATCACTGCTCATTTTTACGAAGGCATAATGTTGGGCAGGATGGGTCCTAACGGCAGTGCTCTGGTGAACTTCTGCCAAAGTCTCAATGAAGCAGTGCTGAAAATCGTTGCTATTGTCATCTGGTAAGACTATATATATATATATATATATATATATAATATATATATATATATATATATATATATATATATATATATATAATTTAAATAAATTGTTTTTATAATAAAAATAAATATTGTTTTGCTTTTTTAAATAAATAAATATATAAAACATTATCTACATAACCCTCTAAACTCTGACATATTAAATATTAGTCAGAAATATATTTTTATATTTTTTATATATTTAACCTTTTATTTAAATACTGAACCCTGAAACAAAATATGAAAAAAAAATATATATTTTTAAAATACTTTAGGATTTTATCACTCATATAGTATGATATATTGAGAATATGGATCTCAAATTCAGATGAAAAAAAAAGCATAAGCTTTATTCGCAATTTGGTGCAGATACTAATATTTATATGAACAAAAAGTAATATGAAATTCTGATTGCTTGTAATGTAAACTAATGAGATCTTTTTAACAGTATAAAATCTACTTACATAAAATGATATCAGTCGTCGCTCTATATTTTCTTTGTAAGATGATATTTAAATGTTTAGTTTTATGATCAAAACCTATAATGCAATGCAATACAATGGTGATTGAGAGATGAACAAATAAACTTTCCTCAAAAGCCTGATATTTGATATTTATGTCTAATTTTCCTAAAAAATTATGCCTGGATAATCAAGGAAAGCGAAACTGCTTCAGCAAGTGCTCATCTTGAAATATGTGACCCTGGAGCACAAAAGCAGTCTTAAGTCTCTGGGGTATATTTGCAGCAATAGCCAAAAATACATTGTACGGGTCAAAATTATAGATTTTTCTTTTATACCAAAAATCATTAGGATGTTAAGTAAATATCATGTTCCATGAAGATATTTTGTACGTTTCCTACTGTAAATATATCAAAACTTAATTTTTGATTAGTACTATGCTTTGTTGCAATCTTGGGACAAGTCAACATCCTTCAACTGCAGAAATTGTATTTCTCAAACAAATTATTATGGCGCTGTTAATGTGGATGTTATCAGGCTCTTGACAGAAAAAAGTCAAATGATTTAAAAAAACAGTTAAACACTAAGGAACTGGCACGGACATTTTACTATAGGTGACTATAAGTGGGCGTACATTAAATGTTTTCAAGGAGGAAAGTCATATTGAGAGTATTCAGAAGCAGTTCAAGTGCTACTCTATGCATGTATATAACTGTGATTATATTTTAGTCCACCAAACAGAAAACATGTTTCCAGCCAACCCTGGTTCAAGCCACTTTTCAACAGGTAAGGATCCACAGCTTGCCATGAAAAAAAATACAGTCATCCCTCCTTTCTGTAAATGGAACGGAATAACCTGGCACAATAATCTACTGAATTAATGCATATATGCAAAAACATTAACACACATTAACAATGCAAGCATGAGTGCCTGAAATGTAAATAAGCATGGGCAGGTTAGTTTCTTGATTACTGAATAAATGCATTTGAGGAGCTTGTGCTCATCACAAATGTGGCTTTGACAACCGAAGTAAAAATAAAAAAGAGATTCATTTTGTATTTCTTCTCTTTGAGTATCGGACCAACAGTGTGCCCCATATGAAGAACCTCCCAAGGCGTACAGTGGCCACCAGTCTAACAGAAACAAACACTCGCCGCGCTTCTAATCTTACTGGATTCAGGATGATAACGGGGACGGACATCCAGAACTTCCAGCTGGATCTGACTACACGCCTCCTGAACGTGGTGATGCGGACGGCTTCCAGGCACCAGCGAGGGCAAGGAACGTCCTGGGGATCGTCATGTTCTCTGTCCACCATGGGTGAGAGAATTCTGGACACACAGGACCACAAATTTGAAAATCAAATATGCTTAATATTTTAAAAATCGCATCTTACATTTGCACATCACTGCTCATTTTTATCGAAGGCCAAATGTTGGGCAGGTGTTGGGTTCCTACGGCAGTGTTGGTGAACTTATGCCAAAGTCTCAAGAAGCAGTGCTGAAAATCGTTGCGCTATGTCATTGGTAAGACTATATATCTATATATATAATAATATAGATATATATATAATATATATATATATATCTTATATATAGAGTATATAATTTAAAATAAAAGGGTTTTTAAATTAAAAATAAATAGTTTGCTTTTTAAATAAATAATATATAAACCATATTAAACATAACCCTCTAAAGTCTGACCATATTAAAATCTTAATCAGAAATATTTTTTTATTTGTTATAATTTAACCTTTTATTTAAATAATGAACCCTGAAACAAAAATATGAAAATAATAAATCTAATTATAATGAAACATACTTTAGGATTTGATTTTATCCACTTCATATGAGTTCTGAATATATTGAGAATATGGATCTTCAATATTCAGATGAAAAAAAATGAAAAAAAAAGCCATAAGCCTGTTTATTCGCCAATTTGGTGAGCAGATACTGATACTAAATTTATTATGAAACAAATAAGTTAATTATGAAAATTCTGATTGCCTTGTAATTGTAAAACTAATGAAGATCTTTTTTTTTTACACAGTATTTAAAATCTACTTTACATTTAAAATGATTATCCCGTCGTCTCGCTCGATTATTTTCTTTGTATATGAAGTTATTTAAGATGATATTTTAAATGTTAGTTTATGGATCAAAAACCATTATTAATGCATAAGCATATACCCAAGCAATGACAATGAGTGATTGAGAGATTTCACAAATAACACTTTCCCTCAAAAAAGCCGATTGATATTTGATATTCATGTCTAATTTTCCTAACAAAATTAGCCCTGGGATAATGAAATCAAGGAAAAGCGAAAACTGCTTGCAGTCCAAGCAAGTGCTTCAATCTTTGAAAATATGTGACCCCTGGAGCACACAAAGCTAGTCTTAAGTTCTCTGGGGTATATTTTGCAGCAAATAGCACACAAAATACATTGTACCGGGTTTTTGCAAAATCCAATCCAAAAAATTATGATTTAGAATTTTTTTTCTTTTATACCAAAAATCAACTCATTAGGATGTAACGTTTAAAAATAAAAATCATGTTTTCCATGAAGATTTATTTTGTACGTTTCCTACGTGTTGAAAATATATCAAAAACCTTTCATTTTTTGAGTTCATTTTTTGTTTTTGGAGATTAGTACTATGCATAGCTGTAAGAACTTCCATTTGGGGGGGGGGACACACTTGTAAAGGTGTGATTTTCTCAGTTCATTTAGGTTATTTTTTTTTTTTTGTTTTTTTTGTTTTTGTTTGCCCACCATATTCAGATGTCCAGATTTCAATCAGATTTTTCCCCAAATAAGTGAGGTTGTTCAAATTAGTTGTTATCTTGGCCAATATATTGGTCTGGATCTCTAATGCAAACCATACATTCAAAAGGCTTAGGTTATTTTCAGCATCTGTCAGATTGATGTATAAAAAACTGACCCTTATGGACTGGGTTGGTTTTGTGTTCCAGGGTTTCACATAGTACTAACAATATTGCAAAAGTTATATTCTACCAAATTGCTAAAAGCTTATAAACATCAGTAAAGATTTCAACATCAAAAAGAATGAAACATAAACAATTAAATACTAAACATCTATACTAAAAAATACTATACACTATTGCTAAAAGCGCTTAAACGATCAATCAGACGACAGAAGGCATGTAGTAGATTGTGAGCAACAAAGTTTTTCAGTTTTGATAATGCCGATAATTTAGACCATAGACATTTGAGTATCAAATATGATACAGTAGGCTTTACAGGGTTAAGCAATGGTATTTAGTGAATTACAGCTAGTTTGTTGTGCAGGTACTTCCCGTTCGGCATTGTGTTTCTGGTGGCTGGTAAGATCCTGGAGATGAGCGACCCGTCCGCGATGGGGAAGAAGCTGGGCTTTTATGCCATCACTGTGGTGATGGGCCTCATTCTGCATGGCCTCTTCATCTTGCCCAGCATGTACTTCTTCATCACCAAGAAGAGCCCGGATCGTTACATTCGAGGGAATCCTGCAGGCCCTTCTCATCTCACTGGCCACGTTCCTCCAGGTACAACACAACACAAAACACACAACTGCAATCCACATTGCATTCCTTTTGATAGTATGTTTTCAAAAAAAACCCTTTAACTAACAAATTAGTGTTAGTGCATTAATGACATCATCCTCTAAAATTTAACACCATTTCTGGTGGTAAGAGACCAGAAGTGTTAGTGTTCCTCTGGTGTTAATAATATAATATCAAATGTTTATAAATATATGGACACTACCATTTAAAAGTTTAAGATTTTTTAATGCTTTTGAAATAAGTCTCATCAAGGGCTCGCCTTTATTTAAAAACAAAAATCAGTTTAAAAACAGTAAAAATTGTGCAAATTATGTGATCCCTGGAGCGCAAAAAACCAGTCTTAAGTCGCTGGGGTCTATTTGTAGCAATAGACCAAATAAAATACATTTGATATGGTGTAACACAAATGATAGATTTTTCTTTTATGCCCAAAAATTATCAGGATATTAAATAAAGATCATGTTCCGATGAATTAGTTTGTTTCCTACCCATAATATTAGGGTAAAACTCATTTTTGATAAGTAATATGCATTGCTAAGAACTTCATTTGGACAAATTTAAAGGTGATTTTCTCAATATTTTTTATTGATTAAAAAGAAAAGTGCCAACACACAAACACAAACACTTACACACAAAAAACATAATCTTCTACAAATTTCTAAAAATATCTTTGCACAGCATCTTTAAAACCATTTTCCACACTGAATTAAGAAAAAATCATATAAAAAAACAAGCATAAATAACTCTGATCGTCACAGAATAAATAATTAGAATTTAAAAACTCTTAAACTATGCAACAAATAATGATAACTTAAACAAACTATCTAAAAAACAAACAAACATATGGTGGCGCCAAAAACTATCGAAATACTATAAAAATAAACAAAACAAAGCAAGTAGGGGTAGAAGCAATCTTAAAAGTGTTATAACGAAATTTAAAAAGGAAATTTAAAAAAAAAAATGATAAGACATGTCTGAGTTTCCTTCCATTCATGTTCATTGAATTGATTGCCAGCACTATTTGGTAATTTGGGGCAAACTGTGGACGAGTCTGACATTGATAGTTAGTCTAGCAGGAGTTTGTAACATTAGATCCTCCTTTCATCTGGCAGTTCTGCCCACTCTGCCTATCACCTGTCAAGTGCATGGCTGGAGAACAACCAACATAGGGACCGGGCGTGCGGATCACATCTCGCCTTGTGCTGCTGCTCGGAGCTGGTTCGGAGCCACTAATATCAACTTGGATGGAGGCACTGCGTCGTGTTATGAGGCTGTTGATGCTTGCCATTTTTTATCGCACAAGGTCAACAACCTACGAGCTTGACTTTGGCCAAAAATCATCACCTATTCAGGGTACTCACTTTTTTTTTTCCTTTTAAATTATTTTTTGTTGTTGTTCTTATTAAGTAAAATATCACTGGTATTATTAAAACATTAAATCACTTAAATTATTTTTTTCCTTTTAAACTAATTAATTAAAATTATCACTATTAAGAAAAATATAACTTTTACAATCAGTTCCAGCTAGCTAGCAAGCGTCCAGTTAGCTGTGCAAGATATGGAGTGACCAGTATTTGCATCCATGCAGATCTTCCAGGATCCAGAAATGAACAAGGCTCGGAAGAGCTTTAATCCACTGCGCTGTGATGCCAGAATATAGGGTTGTACGGTAATACATCATTTATGCAGTTAAGAAAATGTTAAGAAAAAGTAACAATCTTTTTTTTACGTTGAAGTATTATACTGTTTAAAGAAGGAACATTACATGTTGCTTATTATTGAGATGTATATATTTTACGGGCCGCGTTTAATGTATAAGTTTAATTTACAGCGGATTTGAGGTGTGCAGTTAACTGTTTCTCGAATGTTCCAATGAACAAACTAATGAATTTGGCAAATATTATAAAATCAATCAACGGATGCATGGGAAAGTAAAGATTTTATAATACTATACCTACAACATTATGTAAAATTATTCTCCTAACAGTATTGTATGACTGTATATCACCAAAACCCCAGTTTAATCAGCGCTGTGTTCATTCTGATGCTGAACAAAGGAGATGCTTGTTTGAGGGGGGGGGGAGTGCTGTTGCTATATGACCATGTTGAAAAGAAACTCCTCACAAAACCTCTTACAAATCCATCTTTGGCCATTGATGGGATCTTTGATAAGTTTGATTTATCGATACACGAAGCATCTCATATGCACTCTTTAATGAAAACATTTGCTCATTGAACCATCAAACCAAGGATCAATGTTTTTCTGCCCCATTGGCCTCAAGCTCTGCGTTTCTGTTGTTTTCCGTTGACATGTGAAATCGGGGGAACAACATAATTTGACGATTAATTTAATTAATCAGAGAACTGTGAAAACATCAAGTTTGATCTTGCTTTATTTCAAACTTTCATCCAGCTTTAATTCACACTTGCATGAACAGTGTACCTATATTAAATGTTAAAGTATCCGCACTGCTTGTTTAAGCAGAATGCTAATGCATAGCAGAGCTTCTGTGACTATTTTTGCTGAAATGATATTCAAGCAGAATGCTAATGGCCATTAGCAGAGGACTCTGGACAATTATGCGAATTCGGCTGAAAAACATGGGCATCAGAAAATTGATGGATTTGAAAGTGCATTGTACAAAACAGAAATCAAATCATGAAGAAAAACTAAATAGGATTTTTAAAGGTTTGAAACTTACTCCACCCATTGTTTGAAGACATTTGCCAAAGCTGATGCAAGTCTGTGTCCCAGGAAAACTGTGACAAGCTCGCCAATATCCATCAAATGCACATGCCCAAAAAATTTAATAAAAAACAAGATAATGTAATAAAACAATACACACTACAAAAAAACAAGATAATGTAACGCAAAAACACACTTCACACGTATTTATGCATGCACAAGACGCTTGCGCCACACATGCTCATGGTCGGGTCGTATGTATGCAGCACAAAGACATCCGCCGCTTGTGCACTTAATGTTGTAGCGGCGAGTAGAAATCACAACACGAGCACAAACAACACAACACCATCAAACATCATGCAATGACAGCATATACTTATTGTGGCACAAAAGTGTCAGCACTCATTCTACACAAGTAACCATCACAACACGAGCACACATTATTGCAGTGCCTGTAATAGCATACTGCATATATAACACAACATTTAAAACATAAAGAAAAAAAGAATAATAGTAACACACATTCATTCCCATATAAACAGCTTACACAACATTTAATCTGTACACATAAGTAGCACAATAGTGACACACATTCATTGCCATTTATTGTGGTGCTTATATGAACAGCTTACACCATTTGCACTGTAATCAAAGCAATAGCAGCATATATTTATTGCATACTACAGTGTAAGCAATGCAATTACAATGTAAACAATACAACAACATTTAAAAAACATACCAAATTAAAACAGCTTACTGCATTAATTTTACACTTACAAATTATACACCACATCATAAAAATTACTATTTAAATGACATAAGCAGTGCAACAGCAATGCACATTTATTGTGCTACTCTTATTAACAGGTTACTGCATTCTTATTTATTATAGTGCCCATTAACGAGGTTACTGCCATTTTAGTGTAGTATAGTGGCCCATGCGCAACAGGTCACGCTGTTTAATGCACAAAAAAAAATGCAAACAACAGGCCTAAATTTATTGCAACTACAAAATAAAAAGTCAACAACAGGCCTAATTTAGTTATCATTTGCAATGAGTAATGAATTATTGTAAAAAGTTGTATTTAAAAGTAACGTTCCCTAAAACTGTCAGTCGCTGATGTCATTATATTTAAGCTTCATTGTCAATCTAAAAAAACAAGTAACGTTCCCTAAAACTGTCAGTCGCTGATGTAATTTAAATCTAAAAAAAACACACAATCTAAAAAAATTAGAGACTCATTACTTCATGAGAGAAGGTCAGAGCATCTTTTATTCTTCCCGTTGCATTATAAATTGTGTGCAGATCGAAGCGTTGTGGCAGGATGCGAAGCGTGACATGTGATAGATGTTATTCCTTCAGGAAGCAGTGCAGTGTGCATTTAAATCACGGCTGTTGAAAGCCCTGTCGTTCATAAAATGCATGGGTGACACAAGAACTTACTCAAATACATCTTCCATACAATAAGCTTTTTTTTTATACTTTTTACATGAATCATTCTGTTTATCTTTCGTTCATAAAAACCATTTGCAAAAATGCTCAAATAAACCTTCGCTAATAAAATCCATGGCAATTGTTGCCAAGATAGCTTGTGGAAACTACACCATTTATTTACTCTAAACTACACCATTTATTTACTCTAAATGGTCTTTAGATGCTACATAGGTTGTTTGTCCTTCATAACATTTTGTTTGCTGCGTAATGATTTGTTTACCATGTTCTCCAGTATTACAGCAATGTTCCTCCAGTAATTACCAGATATTACAACAGCGCGCATTCGGTTTGCAAGCTGGGATGCCCACAGGCCGGCCCTTATTTGTCACATCGCTGTTGATTGGGCCCTGTAAGTATTACACATTTAAATACAAAAATCTCATCAAATTTCCATTAACTGTCCACTTTAAGCATTTCAAATTTATTTTCAAATTCTACTCAAACATCCACTAGCTGTATACATTCTACGATCTGCTTTCCATTGCGGTTTTTCTTTTATCCGGACTTACAACATGCACTAGGTGGATGTATTTGAGCATTGTATTCTTTATCATAAACAATCAAATTCACAAACAAACTACGCTTGAATCGCATCTTAGAAAAGAAATTAACAACTAAAAAAAATGCATTTCACTCTTTAATGGTCACTATTATTGTCTGGGTCACTTTCAAATGGTCCAAATACATGCTCTGTTGTGATTAGGCGCTCTCTAGACTAGGAAATTACACTCTTATACAAAAATGCATTTCACATCTTGTAATGTGTCACTAGGATATCAGTAAAATTAGTTTATGTTGGGCGACACAGCACATAACGCGGATGTTTCAAAAGGTTAAGAGTGTGCCACAGGTTGAAACGAACAAAATAATCAGTCACTCTTTGGACTTGATTGTGGGAAAATTTCCCCATCATGGAGCCACTATTTTTATCCATCATCTGTATCTATCCTGACTATGTTTTATCCACCAGTGTCTTTAAAATGCATTAAGTTAATTTTAGCATCATGTCTGTCTGTCCTCACCTCTTCAGAGACCGATTCCGCACCATGGTCAATGTGATGGGATCAGATGGGGTGAGTTACCTGGAGAAAAAAAAACAACAAAACACAAAAACCAAAAATCAACAAGTTGACAATATATATACAGAAAAAAAAACAACAAAACACAAAAACCAAAAATCAACAAGTTGACAATATATATACTGTATTTATTTAATTAAGATATATTGTATATCTATAGTAGTGTCCAAAAATCTAATATCTTAATATTCATAATTAACTACTAAAAAATGTAAAAAAAATGCTCGACAATGAGGACTGCCTGATGGCCTGAGGCCAGTGTGAAAGACGCTCAGGACAGTTGACGAATTTGTCCCTGGCCAGATCGGTGGAAAGGTCAAGACAGGTACCATTTGGCCCCCTGACCAAGTCGGGTCGCGCTTTTCTTTTAAAAGGTTGGCCTATTGTTAAGCAGAATCCCTTTAAGGCAGAGTCTGGCACCTCGTGGAACGCCGTCGACACCCGGGATGCAACCTCCGATCTCTTTAATTGGGCAAAAGCAATGCTCCAATTGGGTCCCCATTTTTGAACAGTAAGATGTTGAATGGGTTTGTGTGTGTAAGCTCGCGTTCTTTCACTACCGGCATTTATTGATTCCAAAAGAGCAGGCGAAATCTTCTAATACAGAAGGGGAAATATGTGACGGTGAAAATCGACGTGTTCTTCTAGTTGGGAGAATATGGGAAAATGTGAATTCTATGCCGTGTGATCGTCAAACGGACGAGTGGCATAAGTTTTTTGCAGACTCCAGTCACTGATCCTTCCGAACAGCATTCAAGATGAGGTGAGTTGCGCGCAAAAACGTTATAGTTATAGTCATACATATTATCACTTTTATGTTTACCTATTCTAATCTTTAATATTTTTTATATATTATTTGATGTATTATGCATTTTTTAATTGTATTTTAATCTTAATTGTTGTTATCTGTCATTATTACTTATTATGGTGACGAACAGCTGAGTAGAACGTTTCAAGTTTCTTGATGGATCAAAAGTCAAGACCCGCATTGTCATTTCTTTGTTGGAACAGATAAGTGTTCGTAGCGAGTAACGGTTTTATCGTGTAAAGGCATCCTGCTAATTTTATGTTATTTATTATGTAGACCCCCCCCCCCCCGCCCCCCAAACTACAGAAATCAAAGAAAACAGATACGGAACCAGCTGTTGGAAGAGGATATGGATATTGTACCAAAGCGTGTTTAGTTCCAGAGAAAGGCTCGATCTTTTGGAAGCGTGGCTGGTGTCGTTCGTACTGTTACAAACTGTTTGGACTGTGTAATGGTGTGTATCACCAGGCCGAGTACACCTACTAGTACGGACGGATCGGTCGGGGAAAAGAAGAAACGTCAGGGTCCGACAATAGCGTGTGTGTGGCTTGTTAGGGAAATAGAGCTTGATTCGCAAGGGCCCAGGGAAACCGCGGAACCACTTGACCATTATGGCCAAAATCGCGGGGGAGCGATTCATGGTTTTATTAAAAAGTGATGTACGTATTCGACGCAGGCCAACGCGGCCCATTAGAAAGTTAGAGGCCGTGCCCTCCGTAGAGCAGTCAGAATCTAATCTTGACCACCGATTCAACTGTTTCTCCGCTCCTCCCTCCGGCGTGGCTCTTTGCCCCCGCGGCACTCCGGACAGGTAATGTTTTCTTGATAATCTACTGTTAAACGTGGGAAACCGACGATGAAAGTGGGGTGATGTGCGGTCTTTTATCATGGCCGGGCAAAATACTTCATATCCGCCTCGCATTTGTGATTGGAGTTTAAACGCCTGTCAAGACGAGACAAACGCACCGCCACTGGCCGCACGTCGCGGCTCTAGCGTGGAGGTCAACTGTCAGAGACGTGAAAAAAAAAAATCTGTGTTCGGTGCTCATTCAGTCTGTCTGCTGTTATCCCGATATCATTTGCCATTTGTATGTTTGGTACTATTCATGTTGTGGCCATTGCTGTGAATATTGTGTTCCATTGTTGTCCATGACATGGGTCAAAAACAATGATAACAGCAACAATTTCATGAACTTGATATTTGTTAGGCTTATAAGATAACATGGGTCAAAAACAATGATAACAGCAACAATTTCATTTATTTATTTATTTATTTATTTTGGCAGGGCCAGTGAAATTATTGGCAGGACAAGTAAAAATTTGAATAGAAAATCCTTAGCGTTAAGCCCTGCAAATTGCAAGTTTTGTTGACGTCAGCTTCAAGTGCTTAAACCAGAAAGCTTAATTTCTCAATTTGAAATTATTGCTCAAAATGTTGTGCCTATAATATATAATAATTATGCAAAATGACTAATGATAATGAATGAATAATGATGAATGCAAACCTTTTCAGACTTTTGGATTGTATATGCCAGCGAAGGTACAAGTTTTTTGGAGCCATTTCCATGTTGTTTTTTCCCCTCACACTTTTAGTGGACTTTTAGCCTTTTCTGTAGTACGCCTACACATGAATAATACTGCAGTGTGACAAATGCATTTTTTTTCAAGTACAATATATACCAGGGATTCCCAAACACTTTTTTTCAGCTGAACCCCTTTGACTTAAAATTTCTAGGGGTACTTCAATTAAATTAATGTTAATAGTTCAATAATTTAAAAAAACAACAACATTCTTACATAAAATACATGCATAAAAAAAAAACATAAAAATATTAAAAATTTTTAATTGTTTACTTTAAATAAATTTTACTTTAATTGAAATTTTTATGATTTAATTATTAGCTTTTTATTAACTTCACAAACCCCAGTTTGGGAAATCCTGATATATACTGTATAATACAGGACGGCATGTCACACTGCTTGAAAATTCATGTAATCAACCCAAACACTTCTTGAAATGTAATGCAATGATAATTTAATAGAGTAAAACACACACTAACACCTGCATATATTTACACAATCACAACTACAAACACAAAGACTGAGTTCAGGCCTCCCAAGGTTATTTTTTAAACATCTTAAAGAGTTCTTCCCTCCCATTGTGTCCTCGCTGTGGGGGTTTGTGAAGTGCTATTCTTTGTAAAGCTGCTTTGGAAATAATATGAATTTTGAGAAGCACTACACACAAAAAAAGTTCACAGAACTCAGTTGAAAACATGCATGTTAAGTAACCGATGAACACAATTCTCCAAAAAACTAAAGTGGATTTCAATTATTTTTTCTTGACAAACAGGACAGGTCACTTGAGTTGTACCTTTCGTACTCACAAAGACATCTCAAGGATACTGAGGTTTTGTAAAATCAGGATAAACTTAGTGACGAGAGGAGGGATTGTGACTATCATATGCAGATGTCGACAAACAGAAAGACAGGATAGTCACGACGAGGTGGAAAAACATGGTTTTGTGGAAAAAAATATGTCTATATGTTAAAAATGGGACCAAAATAGACACGTAGGCATCAAATTTATGGAGAATGGCTTGGAAAACATTTGTCTTGTAGGCATATGTACAGTACACCATATGCTGATGGCTGTTTCTAATTATTCTTCAGAAACGTAAGTGCTTCGGTGACAATCTTATTTTTCCACGCTTAGTAATTAAGTAGTCATTAAGCAGACATTTTTATCCAAGAGCAACTTGAGGTTCACTTGCTTTAAGGACTACTTGACTTGACAAATTAGCTCAAGAGCAAAATAATTATAACTTATGGCTTTCTCATTAAAACGCCTGAATCTCAGTTCTCGAGTCTTTCTGAGATTTAACCCCTACCCAACACCACCAAAAGATGTTCAAACGCCCTCGCTACATGATATTCACAACAGAAAACCCATCTGTAGTCAAATTTCAGCTTGCATCTATCACTGATGTGAACCACACAGCCAAATCAAAGCCATACTGATATTCAGCAAACAGCACATTTGTTCATAAAATATTGCTTAAATAATGGTATAATTAAGCATTAATTTTGAGAATGTAATATATCGTTATAATGCACATGAAGCAAAAATGTACCTGAAAATTTCCGCTTCATAAAAAGATAATTTGGGGCACTGATTTGAATGCCAGACCCTTTGAACAATTCCCTGTCTCTCACATGCATGTACTGTAAGTGGCCTTGTGCTTTATCGTATAGCTGTTAGGACAGAAAACATAAAGACTGTAATAAGTGCAGCGATCCTGGTACAGTATTGTTTTAGTATTATTTATCTACTTTTGTATGTTTATTCACATTTAGCGTAATTTTTTACTTTGAAAAAAAAATGTATTGTGTAGTTTTACTGTTTTCAAAATATTTCACATATTAAACATAAAATATTAAATATTAAACATATTTTTATTTCCTTTTTAGTTTTTTTTTTCAGTATTAGTTTTATTTTAGTTAGTAATTTTAGTACTTCAACTTCAACTTTAAAACTTAAATTTTCGGTTAGGTTCATTTTAGTTTTGATTATTTAATATTTATATTTAATTTTATACTCAATGAACAATAATGTTCTTAAAAAGTTTTAGTTAATGATAACAACACTGTTTTGTAGTCTGACAGTCGTGTAGGAAGACCTTGGTTCCTTCGTCAACAATTAAAAAAACAGATGTCAGCTCAAGTGCTGCTGTCATTAAACCATTTAATTTTTCAATTCGACATTGTTGCACAAGATGTTATGCTCATAATAATTCAAATGATGATGAATTCAAAATAGGAACATTTTCAATTAAGCTTATTTCAGTTACTTGTGTAACGGAGGCCAGTGGGTAGGTGTTGTGCAGGTAAACTTCACTCCCCTAAAGAGGTGCTCTAGCAACTGATGCTAGTGGCTGCACTTTTTAGCCTCCTTGTTAGTGCACCCACCTCCCATGCCAGAGACCCAGGTTTGAGACCCATTCGGAACGAGAACGAGGTGTGGCAGTTATGACCCAGTAGAGAGGGGTCACATTGGTGCCGTGACCCGGATGGGAGTGAGGTTTAGGGGGGTGAGTGTAACGTAGGCCAGTGTAGGTGCTGTGCAGGTAGACCTTACTCCTCTGATCTCAAGAGGCACGCTAGTGGCTGCATTGTTTAGCCTCCTTGTTAATGTGCCCACCTCCCATGCCAGAGACCCAGGTTCAAGACCCCATTAAAATAAGAACGAGGGGTGGCAGTTAGGACCCGGAAGAGAGGGGTTACACTTGCCGAGGCAAATTTTAAAATTTTCATTTAGTTAAAGCTTTTCAGCTACTATTTCTATTTTATTTGAGCTTTATTTCAATGATAAATATGTTCTTTAATAGTTTTAATTAACAATAACAACACTGTTCTGATAGTCGGACAGTCAAAATTTCTCCAAAAGAGATACAGTCCATTAGAAGAAATACTGAGTTGGCTTTTTTTTCTGTTTCTCCATAGGTTCCTCTCATCTGCGAAACAAAGCCCATGACTAACCAAGGTTTGCCGAACTGTCAGCAGAACAACGGTAGTTTCCAGCCCCCACCACCAGGGGGCAAACCTGAGCACATTCCTCCAGACGTGGCCCGTCTCATGCAGCTGGAAGAAGGGGTCCGTCCGCCACCTCCCGATCGAAAAAAGCCACCCATACCTCCGCGGCACCTGAAACACAGAGACAAGGACCATTGTGCCATCGACATGAACGGTCTAGAGACTAACGTATAGCGTCCATCGAAATGACGCAGACTGAGATTGATCAGACAAAACAAATCCACTTGCATGGGAACGGACGACAGGCCATGTATAATTTCCTTTCCGTTTTTCTCTGACAGGCGACACATGGTCTGACCCTGCACATATGGGCCACTGCCCCAGTAATGCCATTGTTGGCAGCACATCCCAGTTGCCCCATTCAGTGCATTAGATAGTGCCAGGATGGGATGAGAAACCAGGTCAGGGTCCACAATGCCAATCCAGCCTGCTTCTTTGGGTCATAGCGCGATGCATTTAAGGCCTTGAGAGCAAAACTTTTCCTGTAGCATAATGCAAGACTGTCAAAAAGCATGAGTGTAAATACAACATAGCTATATACTCCGTGTTTTTTTATTACTCAAGTTTATATATAATTTTATATTTTCTGTCTTGTCTTTTTAAGCAGGCCGTGTAAAAAAATATTGTAAAGCTCGCAGGTGTGCGTGAAGATCAGTGTTGACTGTGATATTGAATGTTTTATGTTATTGGATATTCTCCTCTCCCCTTTCAGCGAGGCCCGTTCTCATGTCACATCTGTAAAACAAATGTTCAGCAAATTATTGCTATGGCTATATCGAAAAGCACTGAATAAACCACTCAAGGTAAGAGGTGCTAGCCTGGGAAAACTAAATAAAGGGTGATCCTAGTCATATATGGACTGTGAAACTAGTTCATTCAAAACTAAATTTGAGTATGTAATGTGTCATGCACATTTTGGAAAGTGTGCTAAATTAGGCCAAAAACATACTTTACACAAGTACGAGAACAGCGAATGCTACGTTTACTCACCAGAAACATAATATACTGTTGAAGTGCTCTCTTCCACCCTCAATACCATGTGGCACAGCAAAAAATGGCTGCCCAATGCTCCAGGTGTGTGTTTGTTCTCTACTCACCTCTGTGTGTGTGCACTTGGATGGGACAAATTAAGAGTATGGCCACATGTCATGTTCAATTTCACTTATTACCAACTAGCACCTCTTGTGGAAATACTGAGAATGAAACCCACACTGGCACAATTTGCGCTCACATAATTGTGTAGAGTATATTTCAGACATAGCTCTGCAGTCAAACGTGCATGTTGTGGTCACTAATCTCTGCTGAAGCGCTGCCCACTCTCATTTGTGATGATTACGAAGGCCCATCTCAGTAAAGCTGTGGCACACAGGGCAGTTCATGGCCGGCTGCTGTCATCTCTCAGAGCTGATTAAAGCGCTCAGCTGTACTCACAGCTTTTCTCATTGACATATATACAGAGTGCTCCATGTGCTCTTTGTGATTAACTGAATTAGGTTTAAATCCCTCTCTCGATGTTTGACATTGATGCACAGCAGGGGCGCCGTAACGGGGGGTGGGGAAGGTTAGGATGATTCCAAGGGCCCAGAACACAACACTAATAGGGTGACCCCGGACTAGCAAAATGCGCTAAACTACACAGACCAAACCTAAAAAATATCCAAATGCAAAAATACAAATTCATATATTATGTTTTTATCAATGAATGATTTAAATTGTATTATAAAATCATCACTAAAAAACGAATCACTAAAAGACACTGTTTCAGCGTGAGTAGATATACTGAACTTAGAAACATCATTTAGCTCTAGACCAGTGGTTCTCAATTCCAGTCCTGGGGTACCACTGCTCTTTTCCCAAAAGCTCCATTGGTGACAATGGTTCTACAGTACGATCAACTTAGGCTTGCAATGCTTTTAGGAAACGCAGCCCTGCACATTTGATATATCTCTCTTATCTGACACCCTCGGTTCAGTTCATGGATCTCCCTCCTAACAAGATTTGTTCACCAAAATCCAATATTTACAGGCATTTTGCTGGTTAGCAAGTGTTGTTTTTGGACCCTGGGTATGACGCATTAAGGAACATCTGTGAACCAATAAATATCCCCACTTCCTCAGATTATATCTGTACTGTATGTAGATAATTAATGATAGAATTCATGGGCCAATATTTTGTTAATACTGTGGAACATAATGCATCAATAAAGCATTTTATACACACTCATTTGTTTGAGATGAATTGGTCAATAATGCAGGGGACTCCAAATGTTTTTTCCTTTCAAATAATTTATCCTAGTTTAATAAACATCACTAATAAATGTCTGGTAATACCCAGACCTTATTTACACAATATGAATAAGCAGCAGTATTTGCACAATTAGCATTGGGGATCTAAACAAACCACTAACTTCAAGCAAGTGCATAATGACAAAAACAAGAACCATACCTCAAATCTGTGACCTGTTAAAGGAAAAATAGCAGGGCTTCTATGTTAAATACAAACATAGAATTATGCACAGTTGGGATTGCAAAATTAATATAAAGGGAGGATTAAAAAAAAAACTTTTCTTTCCTGTTGTTGGTGGTGTCAAATGTTTTGTCCAAACAAACATGACATCTTTACAAGTATTTATCTGTCAATTGCGAAATTAGATGCTAATGTATGACATGCCCTTATCCTCAAAAAACATGTGAGTAAAAGGAAATATGACCTAGACTAAATTAAATAAACATTAATTTGCATTTAATTATTAGCTTAGAAGACTTCAACAATCATTAATTTTAAATTCAGAAACCAATAATAGATCATTGAAAAAAATTCTTGTCAGTCAACTCTAAAAGGTTTCTCGTTTGTTTTTAACGTAGGCTATATTAATGTTGTTTCTCTCAGCTGTTATTTCTAAAGTGATTTCATTACAATTAAGACCGCAAAGTGTGTGCTGTTGAAGAGAAAGACATACAGTAATATCTGCTTGTGCACATCTGCTTCTCCTATTTGCTTTTTTTACACTGACTATCACTCTGTATAGACTAATAAAATCAGATACAACAATAATTTCTCAAATATCTACTGCAATATATACTGAGAAATGTAACATTCACTTCAGTGGTTTGAGATACTGGATGCTTTCGCTGATTTCCTTTTGAACTGTCAGAAAACTGAATTGCAGGTCAAACTATTTAAAATATAGTGAAATGAGCTACAAACTCAATCATAACGCACAATGTTTCCATCCAACATGTACTGTATTTTGAGGTGCAGCTTTAAAGTGTTTCACTAGTTAGCAGTAAACCGGTTAGGTTACCTCACCTAGGGTTGCCACCTTCAAAGAGGCAAAATAAGGGACACCCATTCACGACAACCCCCAAAAATGAAAAAAAAATAAAATGTTCACCCAATAATGAAAATTCTGTCATAATTTTCTTAGGTTGCTCTAAACCTGAATAAAGTTCTTTCTTCTGCTGAACGCAAAAGAAGGTACTACTAAGAAAAATGTTCAAAAAATAACACTGTGCAAAATATCCACACAATACACACGTCTACACAACATATGTTGCATTCAAAAAGCAATTAAAAACAAGCCGCTTTACGTTCATTAGTTTAGAGAGGAAATGAGCGTAATTAAAATCTTTCTGGGAACCGACTGCCAATTCATACACCCCGTCTGCTACAGATGAACTTTCCATTCATTAAGCTCTGAAAACAATTTTCTGAGAAAATCACCTGATGAATAACGCTGAGGAACAGCCTAAATGTGTCTGAAGAAAATGAAGTAATGCACAAATCATCCTGTACATGATGATGAGGAAAAAGATCAATTAACAGACTCGAAAGCCTGTCAAACTACCTAAAAATAAAAATTCTGTCATTATATTTTACTTGTCCTCATATCGTTCCAAACCTGTTTTCTGTTGAGCACAAAAGGATAATTTTTGAAGAATCTTCATGTAGGTCTTTTCTACACAATGGCCACGTCTGTCAAGCAGGGTTGTGCAAAAAAAGTTTTCGATTTGAATGAAATTGGTGTAACCTGACTAGAAACTGGAATTTGAATTAAAATGACAGGAAGTGGAATTTACATGTAATTGTAATTCAAAGAAATTGGGTTTTTTTGGGGTGCATTCTTGCAAATGAAGGGTTCTTCAACCCTGGTCCATTAAGGCCAACAAAATATTCACATTTCAAGACTTTTTAAAGTTTTTTATCATCTTAAATGAGGTTATGGGGTCAAATTAAAATTCTGGTTCCTCTTTGCTACTGTACCTTAATTCAGGAATTGAATGATAAAAAAAAAAATTCAAACTAAGCGATCACATAAAATAAATCATCAACAAAAAAAAAACAACTTATTATTTTTTTCTGCTCATCTACACGACCGACAATGGCACTTTGGGGCCTAAAAAAGCACATTTTTGAAATGTGTTTTTAAGTTTTGAAAATGATATCATCGTCTCCGTGTAAACTACAAAAACACAAATCTGTGAAACGGTGATTACATGCGCATGCATATGTTCACACAGTGTTTCTCTACACAGTGACATTGGCAGCTACTGGCCTGGCATGCATCATACAGCATTTTAAGTCACTTTTCACAGATCTGTGAGGACAGGGATCATTTTGACAACGCTGTCATCTCTATGTGAAAAAAACGCAAAGGCAAAACTTTTTCACTGTTGAAGTGTAAACAGCCTCAATTAGTAGATTCTGAATGATGCACAATCCAGCAATCAAGCCAGTCAAGTCATATTGTTAAGGAACAGACTGAAATTTAAGCTGTTATTCATCAAAAAAAAGTGTCAAACTATCAATTGTCCTCTTCCTCACACAAAACTATCCTATGACTTCAGAAGACAGCATTTTGTTTTTTGTTTTTCAATAAAAAGTATTCCTTTACAGAAAATAATAATAAATACCCAAGCCTTTTCTCTGGAGAAAGAAATTATAATTTCATAGTACAAAACAGTATTATGCATGTAAACACAATGAGCTGTGAGCAAAACGTGAAAGAGCACCACAAAAAACAAAAAAATTAAAGACAACCAATAAAATTTTCCGGCATCCGGCACCAGATATTAAAGTATATGACTTTTGTTTTCTTACTGTTGCAGTAATAAAGCCATTTTTTACATGAAAAAAGACAGAAATTAGTAGTAGCACAATTAGTATTTTCCATTCTCATGTCTAACATGTCATTTTAAAGCAATCCGATGTAATTAGTCAATGCATCTGGAAACAATCACATTTTGTCAGCAGCCACAATGCATTTATAATTTCAAACTGGTTGTCATTTTCATTAAATTTTTGAGTGGAGGACTGTTTTTTCATCTGTGACTCATGAATGTTTCTCCTCCTCTTCTTCGTGCGATAACTCCTCCTCTACCTCCTCTACCTGCTCTCCTGCTTGGCCTCGGTTGGGAGAGATGTTACCGTGGCCAATGTCCAACACCTGAAGCCTGGACAGGTGAGAAAAAGACTCTTCGGACACAGAATGAACTGAGAGACGATTAAATCTGAGGGAGAAACAGAACGACAGTTATTGCAAAGGAAGCATCACATAAAGGCTGATTTTAAAGTCTAATTTCAGAAACATCACAAGTGAAACCTGCAAATCAAATGCAATTTGGAAGACATTATCAGGCAGGCCATCTCATTCCAGTTTGAACAGCGAGAGAAGCGAATTCTTATCAAAGATGAGTGGCTTCATCCGGAAACATCACATGTTCTCAAATCAAAGCAGGAGTTCAGCGAGGATGAGTGGTGCTTCAGCCTGTACTGTTATAAATAGACTAGCTAAATTGCTAAAAAAAAAAAGTTACTCTGACATGGGTTGTAATGGCTCAGGCATGTCCATTAAGAAATGTCCATCGAGTCCATGATATGGCCTGTCCACCTGAGCCTGAGCACAGAGTGTTTTATTGATGCACATAAATCCATCTTTTACATTTTCTTCCATTTTTTGATGAAAGAGACAGATCAGATAGGACATTATGTGCAAGAGGAATCTGCCTCTCCCACATGAGTATAAGGTCTGTAATCAACTAAATATCGCAACTGAACATTTTTTGTTATTTTTTTTGTTTCACTGCCATTAATGCTTCTTGAACATCTGTGTTCTTCTGCCAATGTGAATGAGCATTTTCATTTTTGGACAAACCACTATTCATAGTACTATTTTTTTTTTCTTGAGTATTATAAAAGTCCTGAAAGTTTTACAGAATAAACAACAATGTAGGTCTACACTTGTTTAAAAAAAAAAAAAAAAAAAAAAAAAAAAAAAAAAAAGGATAATGTACTGTTAATTCTATGCCAGTACATTATCCAGTAATTTTACAGACATTTCCATTCACTCTAAAAGACAATGCAATGAAGTGTGAAATTAAAAATATAGGTAAAACACCTGTAAAAGATCAATATGGAAAAATCCTTCATGTTAATACAACTATTCCCTATTTCCATATTACCATCAAATTAAAAAATGAAAAAACATACTATATCACCACTTTTCAACAAAAAAACACTCATCATTATTAAAAATACATTTTTATTTTTTTTCTTCATAGTAAATATTTAGGACTGTTTCACTAAAGAACAGTTTTTAAAAAGTTCTTTACATTGTGGTTTGTATTGCACCATATACAGGTGTCTGAAATATAAATATATTGTTTATGATTTTAAAATATATATTTAAATATACACCATTAAAACACACAACCAGCACCTAAACTAGTCCAAATCCATGTTTACATGAGATTTTGATCTTGTCTGGTTTTTATCCAGTTTTGACACCAAAAATAAAGATTCAGTGTCTGCATGTGTTGGTGCTTGTCTAAGCCGTCAGAAACAGCTGTAAAGTGTGTTTACATGCAAAATCATTTACATGATCATTTGCATCATAGTGCAATCATTTACAGTTTATTTACATGAATCTCATCTATTCCATAATGATTTAAATGTGGAGCAAACACACATTTATATGTAATGCATATGCACTACTGTTCAAAAGTTTGAGGTCAGTAAGAAAAAACAAAGGAATACTTTTATTCATCAAGGATGCATTCAATTGATCAAAAATGACAGTAAAGGCATTTATAATGTTACAAAAAGAGCATAAAGAGATTTCTTTCTATTTCTTTTTAAGGTTTTAACTGAAAATTGTTTGAACAATCAACTAGTGGGACGCCAGCCTTATTCCTAGCGAAAGGATGCCAAATACACAGAAAAGTGAGTGAAAAAAGACAAAAAGTAAAGGATCAGCGAGTCACCTGAGGAAGATGCTTTTGATGTTGGGTGTGTTGAGGAAGGCTGTGGCTGAAACAGAGCTGATTCTGTTGTTCTGCAGGTGAAGGAACTCAAGAGACTCGGGCAGGTCAGAGGGAATGTGTGACAACATGTTACCAGAAAGATCCAGCGTCTAAAACACACATAAAACACGTTCAAGCATCCTCTTTCTTCATATATCAAAGGGAGATACAGCCAAGCCCTTAAAATGGGAAATTGGACTTCTACAGTCCAGCAGAATCTTTCCTTGGCTGGAAACAGCACTTATTTCTTGAAATCAATATTTTTCCCCCCATGTAAGAGTGTAGGGTTTGCTTTTCTTATTCAGCTGATAAAAGAAAACAAGCTCTTTCTGTAATTACTTACTCCACAGGGAAAATAAAAAAATAAATTATTCAGTTTTATGAGGTTCACCTATAACATTAGTCAAGGTTATTTGCACAATAATGGCAATTTAGTTGATCACTTGACTAACTTTACCCCATTTTCTATATTTTTATTATTTATCAAGAGCATAGAATCTGCTTTTCTTATCCAGCTGATAACAGAAAAACAAGCTTACCCCACAGGCAAAACAAAACTAAATAAAATAATGAAATGAAATAAACTACAAAAATATATATAAATAAAGTTTAAAAAATGAATATATATATATATATATATATAGAGATATATATATATATATAATATATATATATATATATATATATATATATATATATATATATATATATATATATAATATATATATATATATATATATATATATATATCTATATATATATATATATATAAAATATGAAATAAAATCTAAACAAAATAAAAAATTATTTATTTCCATGAGGTCCACTTATAACATTAGTCAAGGATACTTGCACAAAAACGGCTGTTATCTAGTTGATCACTTAACAAACTTTACCCCATTTTTCTATATTTATTATTTATCAAGAGTGTAGGGTCTGCTTTTCTTATCCAGCTGATAACAGAAAAACTAGTTTAGTCCACACAGGCAAAATAAAATAAAAATATATAACAATAATAAAATGAAATTAAATAAACTATAAAAATATAAACTTACATTTAAAATATTTACACAACAAAAAGTGATGTAAAAACTTTAAAAAATTAATAATAATATGAAATGAAAAATAAACAAAAAATAATAATTATTTTCATTAGGTCCAGTTGTAACAGTCTAGTTGATCACTTGAGAAACTTCACCCCATTTTTCTATATATTTATTATTCATGAGCCCATCAGTCTGTCAGAAATGATCATGTTTTATATTACTAGTAGTATTTTTAACAGAAAAACTCAATTACCAATAATGTCTCAAGCACCACCACAAACCCCAAAATTCTCTAAGCTCTGTAAAATGCATTCATTCATTTTCATTCATTCATGGTTGCCACATTTTGTTCTAGTCAAGTTCAATCATAAAACTGCTTGACTGACTGATGATCTCTCACCGTGAGCGCGCTGAGCTCCTGCCAAGCTCCCTGGTAGATGGAGTTCAGCTTCAGTTGATTGTTGGTCAGGTAAAGCTCCCTCAGTGAACTCATTCCCATCAAAGCTCCTTCCGGTACTTCATCCATCTGATTGTCCTTCACCTTCAAAACCTGGAGGCTCTTGGGAAGACCCAACGGCAGCGTCTGCAGCTTATTTCCCGACAGATCCAGGGTCTCCAGGATGCGGAGCTTCCTGAAGGCCTCTCTGTGGAGCTTGGCGCTGGTGAGGCGGTTGTAGCTGAGGTTGAGCTCCGTCAGGGTGTAGAGCGTGTTCAGATCGTTGCGTCCGATCTCGCTGATGAGGTTGTGGAGCAGCATGAGGGTCTTCGCGCGGCGAGGAAGTCCGCGGGGAACACGCTCCAGAAGGTTGTTGTACATGTGGACGGTGTGGAGACGTTTGAGACCCTGGAAGGCGGCCGGATGGATGGAGCCAGAGTGGAGGTGGTTGTTATGGAGGAGCAAGTACTCCAAATTTCGGATGGGAGTCAATGCATTGACTGTGATGCTCTGGATGGAGTTCTTCTCCAAGTGAAGCAGGATGAGATTTCGAGGAAGCCCGAGAGGGACACTGCTCAGGTTGTTATTGGACAAATCCAGATATTCCAGACTGTTCAAGTGACTGATGAGAGAAGGCAGGATAGTTTCCATCAGTTACAGCTCAGGTGGGGTTTTTACAAGAAGGTTAGGAAGAGTGAGAAAGAGTGCAAGGTAAATTATGTTATATTTGGTGTATTCAGTCAGCTGACCTGAAGGTGTCGTTATCCATGCCGTCATTACACAGGAAGTTGTTTTGCAGGTAAAGTTCCCGAAGATGGAACAAACTATTGAACACACCTGAGGGAATCTTCTCCAACTTGTTGTTCTATATAAAATCAGACAAAAAAAATAATGATAATCACATAACCAATTGTATTTGAGGTGCACTGAGGCAATGATGCCATTATGTAGCATATATTTTGTATTTGTTATGATGACCTTCTTCTATTCTTTTGATGTCAAAAAGAGGTTTTAAATGGATTGTTCACACAAATTAACAAATCACATCAAAACATATCACACCAGGTTTGACGTCAGTGAACCAATGACATTTTCCATGATTGACAATCTCATTTAATTCAAATATGGTGCATCAACACTAGTAATGCATTGATATTGACTTTTTAAGAATATCTATACAAACTGAAGAATTCGCATAAAAATTAAAAAATGAAAATTTTCAAGAGATGATTATGTTTATGTCATGGCTGATATTTTAATTCTACAGTATTGTACTTCAACCAACCAAACAAACAAATAAATACATAAATCAATTTAAACTTAATTGGAAGCTATTGTACAAACAAATTTAGTAATCACTATAATCATTATCATCTTTATTTTTATAGTTTGAAAAAATGGATAAATACTTCTTCAGAAATCTGCAAAATAAAAAGTATAAAAAAAGTTTATTATTAGTGCACAAAAAAAGTGCTCAGCCCAACATGTGTTTTTAAAAGGGTGAACACTTTGCCATAATATATTGTTTTCCCTTTTAATTCAGTACTACATGATGGAAATAGAAAAATAAATCTAAATTTCAACTAAAATGACATTAAAAATAAATTATAAATAAAGCTAAACCAGAAGACGCAAAAAGTAAATCATAAATAAAGTATTTGTCTCCCAGAAGAAAGTATCGACTCTGAACAGCCTAACGAGTCGTCAGTAATTTGTCTGTGATGGCTACATGTAATACATAAGCATGATAGGTTCTATGTTGATCAGCAGCTGATAACTTGACAGCCACACCAAAACACACCATGTTTGAATGAAACGAGATTGTCAGTGTCGAGCATGGATGAGATTTGAGAGCTGAACCAGAAGACGCATTAGGGAATCAGGTGGGGAACTAATCATTTTTGTTTCACACAATTTATTTTTGGCTGCACTACAATGACTTCCTAATTCAGACTATTATCAAAGATTGCGGATTGAGACGTGCTTGGGGAATTTGGCAATTGGAAATACAGCATTGTAATTTAACTCTGCAAATGTACAAAATGCCGTGAATAAAAATTAGTTCATTTGGCTGAAAGAAAATTCAAAGAAAATCCCAAGTCACTTATTTGCAACCTGCACTTCGGTCATTCTAGCAGGTTTAACAACAGGAAAAAACTTAAAAAAAAAAAAAAAAAAAAAAAGGATGGTTTACTTGGTGGCCATATTGGTGGGAGTTCAAAAGTCGGTATTATCCAGATGATAAAAAGAAAAGAAAGTTTTTTTAACATTCTCGTTAAGTTCTGAAAATGTTAATTCTGAATATGCTGTGAACATTAAAAATTTTTACAGTTTTATTTCAGAACAATGAGTGCTTGAGGATTCTGATTGTAGACGGAGACTGGAATTAATAAATAGTGAGAACGCAACAAGTCTCTCACTCCAAGAATTGATGCTCTTCTCATTTCAAAACTTTCTGTTCCTCACATCAAAAAATAAATCAAAAAAAAAGAAAATATATATATCTACTAACTACTTTTGTTTTGTGAAATTTTGTGAAAAAAAAAATACCACTTTAGACTGTCCAATGCATATTTGTGGTCGATAGAAAAATGGAAATGGTTTAAAATGACATGAGACTGAACACATGGTGACTGAACTTTCATTTTTTCATCATTTAATGAGCCTTGCAGTGGTCTTACCTTCAGATGTAGGCGGTAGAGGGCGGTGGGCAGACCCTTAGGGACATAACGGAGGAAATTACTGGACATAATGAGGATCTCAAGGTTCTCTGATCCATTAAACATGTTCTCTGGCAGGCCGGCATCTGTAAGCTTGTTGTTATGGAGATACACTGACCTGAAGCACAGCACACAGACCGTTAACATGAAGTCACGAAGCAACACATAAACATGTTGAAAGAGCGCTTTGGGCTTACTTCAGGGCAGGCTTCTGGCCGAAGGTGTTGGGGTAGATTTTAGTGAGCTGGTTAGCAGCGAAATCAGCGCTGACCAAAGAGGGAGGGAGCTGTTTGGGGGCTGCTGTGAGCTGCGGACAAGTTTAAAGGACAACGTCGAAACAAGTCGGTCATTATGGCAAAATTAACACAATGTAGTGGAATGGATTATTTGCATGGATTGTCACTGAATAAATAAATTAATGGACATGAAAGATTGATTCAAGTTGAAATATTTTTTTTATGTGAGAGAAAAAAGGGAGCTGAACTAGCAAAGATAAAGTTTAGAGTTGGTCAATTTTTAATGTTTTTTTTTTTTTTTTTTTAGTATCTTCTGTAATTTATTCCTGTAATGCCAATCTCAAATAACATCAACAAAACACCATAATACACTGAATATACTGTAAAGTATAATTTATTCCTGTAATGCGCAGCTGTATTTTCAGCATCATTACTCCAGTCTTCAGTGTCACATAATCTTCAGAAATCATTCTAATATGCTGATTTGCTGCTCAAGAAACATTTCTGATTATTATCAGTGTTGAAATCAGTTGCGCTGTTTTATATTTTTGTAGAAACCATGATATAATATTTTTTCAGGATTCAGTATTTTTTTATGAATAGAATGTTCAACATTCAGAAAGAATCGCATTTGTTTGAAATATTTTGAAATGTTATAAATATATTTACTGCCATTTTTGATCCATTTAATGCATCCATGCTGAATAAAAGAATTAATTTATTAAAAAAATAAAAAAAACAAAATACTAACTTAAAATAAACTAAAAACCCAAAGAAACTTACAAAACAAAAACCAAACAAAAAATCACAAAAAGGATATAGTCAGGTAAAATATAGCAATATCTTGAAATACTGATCATCCTATGTGACACTAATGATTTTTTTATTTTTTATTTTTTATTTTTTTGCTTCAACAGTGTTTTTATTTAATAAATAAATAAATAAGTAACTAGTATTTTACCAAGGCACCACAAAAAAAAAAAAAAAAAAACATAATATTGCACTGACCCTGGATTTCCATTGTCTAACATTCATCAAGGTGAAATATTTTATGTTCAATTGAAAAAAAAAAAAGATTTATGTCACAGTTCTTTGTGCAAAAGAAAGATTCCATTCAGAGCTCAAGATAATCGTGACCATGAGCCGCTAAAAGAGCTGAACTGTGTTATTCTGTGACTTTCCCTCCAGCAAGAATAAAGAGGCCATCCAGAGACCCTTCTGAGCAGAACAGTGTGAAGTGAACAGATTGAAAAGAGACATGATATGAGCAGAGAGAAGATATGCGACATGCTACAGTTACTTTATAGATGCATCTGTCATATGTGGCCATTAAACTATTTTAAGTAATGAGCTTTAATTATGTGATGCATATCTAGGAGTCTGAAGTTTTTGAGGGCCAAAACTTCACAAAAGTATGTGATCGCAGACAGCTCTAGCTTGGCAACATATGCAATGCAAGTGTAGGGTCGCTATAGCATGCATGAAGTACTTCTTCTACAGTCAGTTTTGTCTCAGGTCAATTAGTGTCATGGTGGACTAACCATTTGATTAGAATCATGCAAAGTGGGTTCAAGATGTAGCTGGAAATTCAACTCAAAACAAACCAACTCTAAATCCATACAACATGTAGATAAATTTGTTTCTTTATCAAAATCACAAAAATTGAAAAAACATCACAAGTAACCCACACCACTCCAATCTTGTGAAGTGAAAAGCTGTGTGTTTGAATAAATCCATCATTAAAGGGTCTATAATTTGTTAGGGATGTTAGGGACATGTCCCTATACCAATATCCAGTGACTACTAAATTGTCCCTATTTTGATCAAACAATTACATATTAATATATATATATGACATGATGACCCCATTCCTCTGCAGTGTGTGCGTGTGTGAATGTGTGTGTGTGTGTGTGTGTGTGGTGTGTGTGTGTGTGTGTGTGTGTGTGTGTGTTTGTGTGTGTGTGTGTGTGTGTGTATTTTTGACCACATCTGAAATATACCATTGATATTACCTGAGAAGTTAGAGTAAATGATGACTATTTGATGAATATGCTAATGTTGGCTACAATAACTATAAATGTATGTTGGCAACAATAGCAATAAACTTTAGATGAAAACTTTAGATTGGGGTAGTTGAATGGGGGAGGGGTGTTGGGTGTTGTCTTCTGTTTTGTCCTCACCAATGTCAAAATCAAACCTACAACCTAGATTTAGACATTTTTAACTTTAAACCATTACTTCAGGTTAAAACGTGAGTCCACAATTCCATTGTGTGTGTGAAAAAGTCATCTTGTCTGAATCAAGAAAATGTGCACGTGATATTATGACAAACATGTTTGTGGATTTTGATGTGAGAAGACAACAGGGGATGGACCAACACACTATATGAAATCAACACTATATGAAGCAATATTATGGATTATGGCAACTGTTTGAAGTTATGGATTGTTTTTTTTACAAATGCACAGCTGTTCACTTCACAAGACATTAACTGATGTACTAGAGTGGTTTGGATTACTTGTGTATTATTGTGATGTTTTCATCAGCTGCTTGGACTCTCTCTCTGACGGCACCCATTCACAGCAGAGGATCCATTGGTGAGCAAGTGATGCAATGCTGCCTTTCTCCAGATCTTTTCAGATGAAGAAACAAACTCATCTACACCTTGGAATCTACATCCTGAGGAAAGGTACATTTTAAGCAATTTTTAATTTTGGGTGAACTTTTCCATTAATAGTTCCTGAATGGCTGTACAGAAAACAACAACAAAACAAATTACAAAGGTAAAAAGTACAGAATAATTCAAGAACAACCAATAAAGTTGCCCCATGTACAGAAGTAAAAAGTATAGAATATTTCATGGACAACGAATACAGTTCCATTGACGAACATGCTTTTAAATGCCTCAAACAAGTTGGAATGTCTTGCATGTATTTTAAGCCACAAAGTTAGCAACTTGGCCAAATTCACTCATTCAGTACGGCAAGAATGCATGTTCGACGGGAAACATTCGCATCAGCGCATAAGAATCTGCCGTTTGCTTTGGCTTTCATTGGTGCGTTTTTGTCTTGCTTTTCCAGGAGGACGGTGAGATTACAAAGCCAGTGTCTGATACAATCTCAGTAGGATCTCTTTCTCTTGCCATTATCCTTTTTTTAGTCCATCAGTGACAAATCTGTCCAGCGCACACTCTGGAGGTCGCCGGGACCGCTTTAGCGCCCATGGCCTGGCACACACTGCTGGGTGATTAATGGGGAAAGCTGGCATGTGTGCGTGTTAAAGCCTTGCCATCACTGTTACCAGCTGGCATAAGAACAGTCCACAGCACTGACGGAACGAGGGATTGAGGGGAGCTGAACAGTGCCAAACTGGCTGCCAATAACAGAACACGACTGACTGTCTCATGACCAACATAAACAGCAAACTCCAGTTCCCTCCAGTCAGTGCTAAACAGAGTTGGGAAAGGCTTCGGTCTTGGAAAACGAATGTTAGTGAGTCACTCTCAGGGGCTGTGACCGAAACCCCTGGCCTTTAAAAGAAAATCAAAATTTTAGAGGTTTTATTTGTCGAAACAACTCATTCTTTTTTTTTTTCCTTTGTTATGAAAAGTGTGTGCCCTTGCCAACAAAAATGTCGCAATTAAATCACACCACAGTCTGATTACATGATGAATAGAAACACAGGTTTTGTTTTAATTCACTGCGAACAATATGCTAAAACATTGAAAATGAAGACATCCCATAGGCCTATGTGTTCCAGATGTGAAGGGTACTTCTAATAATATGCATACTAAGTGATCAGTAGCACCATTTTCACCAGCTAGACCATAAAACAGGTGAAAATCTCACTAAACCAGACTCTACAGACCAAACTAACAATCATATACTCATCTAACAATAATATGTTCTAGGAACAATTTACTAATGTTCCTAAAGTGCTCCTGTAGCTCAAGTGGTAGAGCATTGCATTACGAAGCACAAGGTTGGGGGTTCGATTCCCCGGGAACACATGATAGGTAAAAATTGATAGCCTGAATGCACTGTAAATCGCTTTGGATAAAAGCGTCTGCTAAATGCATAAATTTAATTTAATTTAAATTATAAAAACAGTATTTCTGAATTTTCTCTGAACGTTCAAAACATAGTTTTTTAAATGTTTTGAAAACATGTGAATGTTAAAAGAAAATTCCATTGTATTATTTTGGAAACATTATGGGAATGTTACTTTTGAATGTTCTCTGAACATTCTGAAACATGTAACATTTCAGAAAACATTAAGATGAATTTCCAACTAAAATATTTCAGAAAGAAAGTTCCATTAATGAACGAACATTCTATTCGAACATTCTTACTGGAAGAACGTTTGTTCATAACTTTGACAGAACCTTGCCAGAACATTAACCAAAGTTTTAAGAATGTTCCCTTTTAGCTGGGTAGTATTATGCTGACATGCATTGAGAACGCATTAGCAAACACAAAGCAACGCCATGGCAACTACTCTAGCATCATGGCAATCAGAGAATAAAGAGATATAAAAGTGGAAATTTGGATACAAAATTAGTTATGGTTATGATGCCACAATCATTAGCTCATTCACTTATGACTACCCACATTTACATATGAACAGCTATTCAGTCTATAGAATGATGAAGGAAGGAGTGAACTATGCTGGAATATGAGGCTAATCATAACAGAGGTAATTTGCATAAAGACTTAAAGGTACAGTATTTAAAACAACTAAGGATGGAAAAACAGGGATGGAAAACTTTCTTAAAATGATATATGGACTTAAGGGAGAAAATTCCTCATTAAACACAAATCATGAAAACTTCTGAGCCTGTGATCTGCATTCAGGTAGAGAGAGAGAGAGAGAGAGAGAGAGAGAGAGAGAGAGAGAGATGGGAGTTTTGAGAATAAACATTGATGACTCACCTTATTATTTGCCAAGTATAAATAACTCAGCCTTTCCAGAATATGAAACCCTTCATCATCAAGGCCTGCACGCACAAACACACACACAAACACACACACACACACACAAATCATTGCTTGACATGCAGCAAATACCTTAATTTCATGTTTCATTTCAAGAATTATTAATGTTTATGTAAGCTACACATGCATAAACACATTCTCCACCATTCAAAAGTTTGGAGTTTTTTAAATGTTAAGATTTTTTTAAAGTCTCTTCTGCTCTTCTGCAACCAAAGCTGCATTTATTTGATCAAGTAAAAACGGTAAAATTGTGAAATAGTATTACAGTTTAAAATAATCTATTTTAATATATTTTAATGTGTAATTTATTTCAGTGATCAAAGCTCAATTTTCAGCATCATTACTCCAGTCTTCAGTGTCACATGATCTTCAGAAATCATTCTAATATGCTGATTTGCTGCTCCAGAAACATTTCTGATTATTATCAATGTTGAAATCAGTTGCACTGCTTAATATTTTAGTGGAATCTGTATTACATTTTATTTTTCAGGACCCTTTGCTGAATAGAAAGTTCAACAGAACAGCATTTATTTGAAACAGAACATTATAAATGTCTTTACTATCACTTTTGATTAATTTAATGGATCCATGCTGAATAAAAGTATACATGTATGGAACAGCATGTGTGTTTGAACAACTTGAGAAGATGTAAATAATATCAGGATTTTAATTTTTGGCTGAACTATTGCTTTAAACAAAAGTAATCTGCTGAAAACATTTCCACTTCAAACAGTCATGTTGACCACACATGCAGGAAAGAGTGCGATCCAAACCCTTTCCTTCTGCATCCCTCCATCCTGCTCTCTCTCTCTCTCATCCTGACCCTCTGTAACAGATTATTCTGTGCTGTTTTTAGCCGCTGTCCTCCGCTGACCCTCTCATCAGCCGTACCTTGTGTCGTGAGCCGGTTGTTCTGTAGATTTAGGGTCTCCAGCTGCTGAAGACCCGACAGATGCTCCAGCGTGACCTCAGTGATTTGGTTATTCTGGGACAGAACAGAAAAATAAATCACATTTAACCTGTTAAAGCATACTGTATCACATTAGATGTGCAGATTTCTAAGGCCTCTAAATGATCAACATGATCAGTAAGTTGCTGGAAAACCTGTTGCAGACAATCTACTGCATGCCTTCTGTCATCTGATTGATAGTTTATTTTTTAGTGTAATTGTACAAACGTCCATCTTCAGCTCGTGCTTCATGTGTCTTCTATCTGTGAAATGTTTACTGATGTTTATAAGGGAGACATGAGAATAGGTTTAATATTGTTAGTAATATTTCAAGATAAACACTTACTGGACTTGAAGTAGGTTTACTTTAATGACATCTACATTTTTAAATAAAACAGACTTTTTTTATACAAAGCGACTTATAAATTAGGAACATGCACATAAGTATGATAATTATTAGTTTGATTATTATTAATCACCCTAAATTAAACCATTAAGCCATGAAACTGAAAGGCCTAGTTATTATACAAGCACCCATCATATTCTCAGAGAACAGTGATATGATTTTTCATCTGTTTATTACAAAAAGCTATCATATGGCATCAGAAGAATTTAAATATAGTGCACTAGTCATATGAACTACTGTTATAGTGCATTTGATTGTCATTTTTACAATTAAACAGCGTCAATATTAAAACGAAAATGGACATTCTGCAGTCTGTCTTCATTTGTATTCCATTAAACAAAGAAAACATACAGGGTTGTAATAACATGAGGGTCATTTTTAGGTTATCTATCCTTTTAATGTGTTGTGTGTATGCATGTATGTATGTATTAATTCGTTTTTAAATGTGTGTGTGTGTGTGTGTGTGTGTGTGTGTGTGTGTGTGTGTGTGTGTGTGTGTGTGTGTGTGTGTGTGTGTGTGTGTGTGTTTGAAAATAGTATTACAATTTAAAATAGCTGTTTTCTATTTCAATATATTTTAAAATTTATTTATTTATTTATTTACTCAGCAAGGATGCATTAAAATGATCAAAAGATATTGTATAGACATTTATAATGTTACAAAAGAATTCTATTTCATTCAAATAAATGCTGCTCCATCAAACTTTCTATTCATCAAAAAATTCTGGGAAAAAAACACGGTTTCTACAAAAATATGAAGCGGTGTTTTCAACACTGATAATAATCAGAAATGTTTCTTGAGCAGCAAATCAGCATGTTAAAAGGATTTCAGAAGGATCATGTGACACTGAAGACTGGAGTAATGATGCTGAAAATCATAGGAATAAATTATACTTAAAAATATATTCAAGTAGAAAACAGTTCTGTTAAATTGCAGTAATATTTCACAATATGCCTGTTTTTACTGAATTTTTATTCAAATAAATGCAGCCTTTGTGAGCAGAAGAGATGTTTCAAAAACATTTAAAAAATCGTACATATAGAATTTGTTTTTAAACAAGTGGCATTTTGATTTATGAATACATTAATCACCAGACCTCCCAAACTCTTACATCCCAAACATTTTGGTTGGATGAAGTTGATTATTTCTGTCAGATTTTATCATCACATAAACAAGAACCAAAAATATTCAGGAAAAGTCTGCGTGGGGAAGCAATCAGAATCTGCAAACAAACCCACGCACCTGCAGGGACAGCTGACGGGTCTGTTCGGATAAATCCTGTGGGAATTCAGTGAGACTAACTCCATTACAGTCCACCGCTCCATCCCCGCTGCAGCTGCATTTCTCCGGACAAGATATCTGTAGCTCCACATTTTTCACTGTTCCGGGTGGGTCCTCCTCATCAAGGTCTGTTTCCACCTGACCTCGAACCAGAGTCCAGCCCAACAGAACCAAACACAGCAGCTCCAGTAGGCTACACCGCTGACCCATGGCTTCCGGGCCACAATGCTTTCACTCGGGCACAACGAGATCTGTGCTTACCGATCCAGTCAGAAACTTGTTGTGACCTGTGATTAAAAAGAGTTGATACTTTCTGATTCACTATATGACTTTTCTAGGGAGATTTTTCATCCAGTAAGCGTGTTTATTTGGTTGAAAAAAAAAGGGGGGGGGGGGGGGGGGGGGGGGGGGTAAAGGGACAAAAAGCTTTCCAAAAAGAAAGGAAAAAACACAAATAACATCTTAATTATTTTTTATCCACCTTTTTCTTCAACATGGAAGTAAGTCTATGGGCAAACTTCCGGTTCATTAGCCGCTAGGTAAATAACCAGAAGAATAACAATGTGCAGTAAAAGGTAAAACTGTTTGCACTACAAAGCAGTGCGTTCATAATTAAGATAATACATTAAAATAGTATTGTAAGACACACCAATTTTCAATATCAAGCAGCAAAACAAACTGTTATGTACAGCTAAAAATAGCTGGATACAATGAGACCTGAAGCTACACCCATAGAATTTACAAATGGCCGCGCGCATTTTTACAGCAAGAAAAAACATCACAAAAACATCACATCCAACTTTTTCTTATATAACAATTAGGGATGCACAATATATCGGTATCGGCTGATAAATGCTCAATTTTCTGTTTTCTGTTAAATTAGGCCGATATCTTAAAGGCGATAAATAATGCATTATTTCCTCCAGAAACACTTGACTTGAAATGACTTGTTTGCATTATTTATGCCTTATTTTATTTATTTCTAAGACTTTTTATGATGAAATTTGGTAATGGGAGAGTAAAACTATTTTTAAAATGTACACTGTGCTTAAACTAGGCTGCTTATGTTGAAGTGTTTGGGATGTGGCTTTTAATGATGAGACTTTTTTTTATAATCAGACTCTAAAAAATTATATAAAAATTTGGATATAGATTTATCAGGCCAACATATCTCTTATATTGGCTTTCAAATAAAAATAAAATATTAGTTATCGGTATCTGCCAAAATTTTCATATCAGTGTATCCCTAATAAAAATGGGTAGACAGCCATAAGCTTCAAAAGAGATCTCAAACTGTGTGAAGAAAGCAAAATCTGCGATTAAAAGTCAAACATCTCTTAACTCAAACATTTTACATCAAATACAACCAACAACAAATTTAAATGATCAGAATTAAATTTATTTATTTATTTTTCAGTCAAAAATTTACTCTCTGCAGCTTCAGAGCAATATAATTTTCCAGGTTTGTTTATTGTATGTTGGCCAGAAGTGACAGTTTTAAGTTAAAACACCTTAATAAATAATTTGTTTTTTAAACACGCAGCTTTTTCAGATGTTAGTTGATGGACTGTAGTAGTGGATTACTTATGAATTATTGTGATGTTTTTATCAGCTGTTTGGACTCTCATTCTGACGGCACCCATTCACTGCAGAGGATCCATTGCTGAGACACTGATGCAATGCTACATTTCTCCAAATCTGTTCCCATGAAGAAACAAACTGCATCTTGGATGGTCTAAGGGTGAGTAAATTATCAGCTTTTTTTTTTTTTTTCTGGGTGAACTATTCCTTTCATTTCTCACTGAACTGGGTCAATACGGGACAGTCTCATTCTGTGATTATTTTGCACATTAGCAAACTGCCTGATACAACAGCTAATCACTGTAATGCTCCAAATGATAATGTGGCTTATCTTGCCTCAGTAAACAAATACAGCTCTGGGTTCATCCACCACGTAAAAAATAGGCCTTTCACAATAACAACTATTTGTTGTGTGATATATTGCCCCAGAAATGAGTGTGATAAATAATATTAACATCATTTTAAGACCATTTATGCCACTAAATATATATTCATAATATAAAAGAAAAATAATTCAAAAAAAACAACAAAACTCCAAACTAAAACAAACTTTTATTTCTTAAGAATATTTAGACCATGTAAATTAAGTATCCAATTATTAGATACCTTAAAAAACTTGAATAAATAGTAAATAAACCATTTCTAACAAAAAGTGAAAAGTAAAGTAGAAAAAATTTAAACTCACAAATAACTTGTATGGAGATTTTTCCATCTACAGATTTTTTCCTGACCTTCTTTTCTCTGTAAATTAAGGGTGCACTGTATTGCTGAAAAACACAATCACCTTCTTATCAGTCAGATGTCTGTATGCACAAAGGCACAGATCCCTAAACAAGGCCATATCTGCGGATGAAACTTATTTTGTAGAAGCCTTTTTAAAATTTGAACTATAGCACCAACTACACTGCGTTATGTACCAGAAGCTGCAAAATACACTGGTGCAAGTGGAATGCAAAAAATATGGTGACTTTAAGTAAATATAATGGACAATATAATTTTTCACCAAAAATGATTGAGGGCATGTACATACAGTATATTGTGCGATAAGACAATATATTGATTATTGTGACAGGCCTACATGAAAACACCACCAAAGCCCTGATCTGAGAGCAGTTTTCTCCAACGTGTTCATACAAACCCCAACATTCCACGTCTGAAGCCCAGTTTCCCAAAGTCCTGCTAAGGAATTGGAAGGAAAATGAACAGTGAAAAAAAATTCTGGAATGGGTTCCAACGATCACAAACAGGTGTCTAATATAAACACGGTTCACATCGCTGCAAGAGCTGGAATAGATGGCATGGGGAAGAGACCTTCTAGAAAAACCTCACTCTAGTAACCAGTGAGGACAGAATATTCTTACAGCAGCTCCAGTGTTACATTAATATTATTATCTTTTCTAACTGAACTCAAGCCAAAATAGTTGTCTAATTTATATATCATAGTGTTTACTAATATTTTGAATTAGCTTTTATTTTTTATATTTCCAGTTTCTATCTTTAATTTATTTTGTTTTAGAAACGTTGTAATTTCTATAATAATAATAATAATTTAATATTTTTTATATTTTTTTAATATAGTATAAGTATAATAGCTTTTTATATATTCCTACTTAGCTTCAATTTACTTCAGTTTTAGTTTAAGTAATTTTAGCACTTCAATTTAAACTTATTTCCATTCATTTCCAAGGCAACATTTCTAATTTTCTAATTTTTTGTGTAATGTTTATATTTTATTTCAGCTTAATTTTGAATAATAAAAATTATTTCATATTTCAGTTTTAGTTAACAACAACAGCACTGCCCCAAACCTCTCATGACCGTCATTTTGCCAAGTAGGATGTGTTCCAACATCATTTGCTTACAACATACGAGTCAAACTGTATTCCCAACCACCACCAGTAAATAATGATAGCTTGATGAGAACATTGTTCAATCCTGACCTTAAAATCTGATAGGAATATTATTGCAGAAACACTGGTCCAGGAACATGTTCTACTTGGTGAAATCATACTGAAATATTGATTTCAGTGACTCATCACTTGCATAGCAGGCAGTTTATATGCAGCAAGGGCCAAAAGAGATCACTTTAACCTAAAACAAAGAAGTATTATGATATAAAAAGGCACTCTTAAAAATAAAAGTTCTTTATTGGCTTTGATGGTTCCATAAAAACCTTTAACATCCATGGAATCTTTACATTTCACAAAACGTTCTTTATAGAGGAAAATAGTTCTTTAGTTTATTTAAATGATCTTCAAACAAATAAACAACAACAACAAAATGGTTATTTTCAATGGTTCATAAAAGTTTGGGGAACCATCAACCCTAACCTTTGTTTGTGAAGTGTGAATAAAAAATACTTAATTGATCATGAGGACAACAATCATGTGATTTCTTTGCTTCCATTGAAGTTCTTTTGAACATCTCAAATCATGATGGAGAACATGATCATAAGGTTTTTCTCAGGACAGCTCCAGTTATGGAAGTGAAAGAGTCACCAGATACACACCAAAGACATTCTTAAACTCACTCAAATTGTTATCCTGATAATCTAATTAGCAAAGAAAAGCTAAAAAGAATGCAGAAAGGAAGCTTTTTAATAAACTTTTGGACCACACTATACATATTTAATGCTCAACTTCTTTGCCAAACAATAAAAGCCTCATTTTAATGCAGAAAATGTCGTTTCTAAAAGAAATACAGACAATATGTTTGTGCTTTCCCTAAAGTTCACTGTTATGTAACACTAACTGCAACTCAAGAACATCATCCTCGGGTCAGATACTAAAACACATGACTCCAGATAACCTCTAACACACCTGTTTAACATCAAACACAGCTGGAATCAGTTCACATGCTCTGGGAAAACTACATGTATGTGTAGTATAAAAGTATAAATTCATACCTCCGCTTCTTCTGAAAATATCCAACAGAGTTAAAGCCAAAGTCCAGCGTATGAAATCTTCCTAAAACACCCCAAACACATCATAAGCTCAGCAGCACTGGAGAGACACGGTCAGCCGGATTACCTTCCAGATGTGTGAAGAGCCAGAGAGGGAGAGAACGCAGAAGAGGAAAGAGGAAAGTGGTGTCGCCAAAAAATTAACGTCTTACTTCTGTTCCTCTCGCAAACAAACTTTTCCATGATTGTAGTTGAAATGTAAGGCTGGTGTGGATTTTATCTTATTCTGGGAAACATTATTTTGCACATACTATAAGTAGCTGCTTGAGAAATGTTCTCACTTTACTTTATAAACAATATTAGTTTGACATTCACATAAGTTCCCAAGCCTTTAGGAAACAAATGGGTCAACCCAGAGGAACATGTGGTTTTTATTTGTCTCTTTGTTTGAACTGCATCACTTATCGCATGCATCTGTAGATCTTGGTAAATCCAGTTGCACATTGTTTTAATTCATTGCCAACTGATAATTTACTGTCATTTGTAAAATGTGAGTTAAAGTTGAACATTCGTGGCGTTATTGTATAGATATAATATGCCATCTAAATGCTAGCATATGTCTAAACGTTTATCTATGAACATTCATTTTCAGCAGATATATGCATTTTCTTTTCTGGAATGGGAATAGAAATTTTGATGACTCATGTTGCACCACACAGTTTATTGTCCAATCAAATGCTTGTGTGAATGAGAAAGTCCCGCCACAATCCGCACAACTCCAGTCCATCAATTGTCTTGTGAAGAGAAACTCTGTGTGTTTATAAGAAACAAATTATTCATTAAGGCGTTTTAATCCATAATAACACTTCCTCCATTGAAAAAGTCATCTTGTCTGAATCAGGAGATAAATAAGCACAGATCAAGCATTGTAAATTATAGGAGGATGATTGAAGAAAACAAATTATTGTATTTTTTGAAGAATTCAGAAACTATTTTCTTTGAAGCAGCATGCATAATAGCACCAGGTTGTGCTATTAGAAAGTAAATAGCACTCATTTTGATTTCATATAGATGTATTTTGTGTATTAATGCATGAAAACTACGTCACATGCAGAGACGAGCATTAGAACTCTGAAACTCAGAACTACATGGACAGAGAGTGCAGACAGAGAATTCCTGATCCCGCCAAGGACAAACTCTAATGTTAAAAACGGGGAGCATCTCATGTAAACACATTTCACAGTCATTATCTCAGACTGTTGCTCTTGCAGACTTTTTCAATGCACTGAAATGTCTTCTTAATGGCTATAAAATTAGAAAATGGGCAAGACGAGAGTCACTGCAGTTGACCTTCAGTCTGATGTTCTGATTTGTTCGGGGTGAAAAGCCACAACCTGAAAAACGAAGGCACTTACACACACACACACACACACACACACACACACACACACACACACACACACACACACACACGTTTACTTAGCTATCTTAATGGGGACATTACATAGACTTCTATTGTATTTATGTATAGATAGTTATAGATTTTATAAGATAATCCTAACCCTACCCCTCACAGAAAACTTAAAAAAGTTAGCTCACTTTGGGTACAAATTTGTCCCCAAAATATGGTTAAGTATGTACACACACAAACAAATTTCTTTGTTTCTGCATTTCACAGCTTGTTTCCTAATCTGAATTTTTAATAAACTTAGCATTGTATTTAATGAATATTGTTGACAAATTGCTTATGCTCCTCATTTAGATAAAAAAATCTCTTATTTACAAGTTTCACTAAATGCAACAAATCAATGTAATTCATCCAAACAGATTTGCATAGTAATGTCATTCAGCCACCTTGAATCGTTGTTTCTATTCAACAACGTTATTTCAAGTAAACTCAGCTTTGTTGTCATTTACATTGAAAACTGTTATAGTTTTTAATAATCAAACACTAGATGCTCCTTATTTACAAGTTGTGCTTTATAATAGTTATCATTCATAATATTTTTTTCAAAATATGTGCAGAACAGAAATATAGATAGATAGATAGATAGATAGAAAAAAAAAAATACATACAAAAAGACAAATACATACAAAAATAGATAGATAGATAGATAGATAGATAGATAGATAGATAGATAGATATTACATGTACATTTTCATTCATTCTAGTTACCTAACATCAATTTCACATTAGACAAATTAATTTGCTCATTAACACAAACATGTTTTGGCACCAAAAAAAAAAAAAAACTAACGAAGATGCATTCTTTAACAAACAGCCTTCAGGCCACTTTTGAGTCAGTTTGCATCATTTGGTTTGATTATTCATCAAGAGGAGAGAAAAAAAACATACTTTTCTTTCGTTTCTGAGAAAAAGGTGTCTATAATGAATATACCTGAAGCAAATAACCTTATTCTTACACACGCCAACATACATAAAATCTCTGTTTCTTAACTGAAATACTGAGATTGATGGAAACATGATCACCTCGTTATGATTTCCTCGTCAAGGGCAGAGCATCATTAATTGTGGATGAAGTTTCCTCACGTTACACAGGTCTTGCAATCCAGGCATTACTAATTAAACATACTGCATTTCTTGAAAAGACCTTAGATGGTAGGAAAAATAATTAATACATATTTGAGTGCATGTCACAGTTTGTCAGGCTCATCTTCAGCACCCTGAACACTTCAAGCCTCTAAGGAAAACTGATGAAATCGGCAAGCATACTCACCTTACTGCCTCCGTCCAGTCTAGACACATTTTTCTTTCAGCCCAATAAACTGGACTGAAAGCAGCTGCATTTGTCCTGCAGATCATTTGTGACGCTCACACAGTAAAGATGAATATACAATATAAACATGAAACATGACCACAGAGCTCAGCAAACGTCTGCACTCGGCCCTAGTTTAAAAGATTTATGTCTTGCTCAGCAATGGATCCTCTGCAGTAAATAGGTGCCGTCAGAATGAGAACCAAACAGGTGATAAAAACATCACAATAATCCACAAGTACTCAACATCACTCCAGTCCATCAGTTAATGTCTTGTGAAGAGAAAAGCTGTGTGTTTGTAAGAAACTAATCCATCATTAAGACATTTTTACCCTCAAACCATTACTTCGGCTAAAATGAGAGTCCTCTTTCCATAATATTGCTTTATTCAGTGAAAAAGTCATCATGTCCGAATCTGAGAAATCTGCACAGATCAAGTACGGTTTACAAGAGAGAACAGCTCTTAACAAATACTGTATGTTGGTGGATTGTAATGTAAGAGGACAACAGGAAATGGAATTTTTCACTGGAGGAAGCGTTATTATGGATTATGGACTCCTATTTTAGCAGGAAGAAACAGTTTGAAGTTAAAAATGTCTGAATGATGGATTTGTTTCTTAAAAAACATGCAGCTTTTGGCTTCACAAGCCGTTAATTGCTGGACTGGAGTGGTGTGGATTACTTGTGGATTATTGTGATGTTTTTATCAGCTGTTTGGACTGTGAACTGAGAGTGAGTAAATGTTCAGAATATTTTCAATTTCTGAGTGAACTTTGCCTTTAAACTAGGATAAAATATAAAGTATTTCATCACAGAAAGAAAACCACACTCTTCGGCTTTAAGTGTTTCAGGTGGCCCAACACCTGCTCAGAGCCGCAGTTTAATAAAATTCACTTTCCTTTTTATTCCTCTGTGTCTGGTGACTGTTATATTGGACATGAGGAAACAGACAATAAAATTGATGGCCTAGAAATTTATTGCCTCAAAACTCTTCCTGGAGAAGCGCAATGCTCCGTGAGTCTGACCGGCAAACACTCCCTCAGGTCAGACAACAGATGAGACCCACAACACACACTGGCAAGCCAATCTGAAACTTGATTTCCCTTCCTATTAGCTCATCTGTTCTCTGAAATTTAGAAAACAGGACACGATTTAAATACCAATATGAGTTCATGAAAGGTGCTTTTGATGCTTTGAGATCAGCTCTCAGGAGAAGAAGCTACTAGAAAACTATTTCAAAGGAAAGGTCACTGAGAAACGTGGGATACAATGCAACGCCCACAGAGAAACACAGGGCTTTTAACAGTCATTTCACCGTGAAAAACTCTAGGATGCTTTCATGCGCACAAAAATCAACAGCTGTTTTTCTACAAATCATCCAGCCTGAATACCAAATGCGTTACTTTCAATTGTGATGATTTTGGCTCAAATTTAACAGAAAAACACCAATTCACTATCTCAACAAATTAGAATATTGTGACATGCCAATCAGAGAATCAAAATGGTCTCTCTGTTTGGTTCACTAGGCTACACAATCACGGGGAAGACTGCTGACCTGACAGTTGTCCAGAAGACAATCATTGACACCCTTCACAAGGAGGGTAAGCCACAAACATTCATTGCCAAAGAAGCTGGCTGTTCACAGAGTGCTGTATCCAAGCATGTTAACAGAAAGTTGAGTGGAAGGAAAAAGTGTGGAAGAAAAAAGATGCACAACCAACCGAGAGAACCGCAGCCTTATGAGGTCTGTCAAGCAAAATGATTCAAGAATTTGAGTGAACTTCACAAGGAATGGACTGAGGCTGGGGTCAAGGCATCAAGAGCCACCACACACAGACGTGTCAAGGGATTTGGCTACAGTTGTCGTATTCCTCTTGTTAAGCCACTCCTGAGAAGACTTACCTGGGCTAAGGAGAAGAAGAACTGGACTGTTGCCCAGTGGTCTAAAGTCCTCTTTTCAGATGAGAGCAAGTTTTGTATTTCATTTGGAAACCAAGGTCCTAGAGTCTGGAGGAAGGGTGGAGAAGCTCATAGCCCAAGTTGCTTGTTGCAGTGTTAAGTTTCCACAGTCTGTGATGATTTGGGGTGCAATGTCATCTGCTGGTGTTGGTACATTGTGTTTTTTGAAAACCAAAGTCCCTTCACCCGTTTACCAAGAAATTTTGGAGCACTTCATGCTTCCTTCTGCTGACCAGCTTTTTGAAGATGCTGATTTCATTTTCCAGCAGGATTTGGCACCTGCCCACACTGACAAAAGCACCAAAAGTTGGTTAATTGACCATGATGTTGTTCTTCACTACCCACCAAAAAAACCAAACATAAACCAAACACAGAAACAATCAATTATTAACAATAAAAAAAAAAAAGAAAAACAAGAGACCAAAAAATGCAGATGAGCTGAAGGCCACTGTCAAAGATACCTGGGCTTCCATACCACCTCAGCAGTGCCACAAACTGATCACCTCCATGCCACGCCGAATTGAGGCAGTAATTAAAGCAAAAGGAGCCCCTACCAAGTATTGAGTACATGTACAGTAAATAAACATACTTTCCAGAAGTCCAACAATTCACTAAAAATGAAGTATTCTAATTTGTTGAGATAGTGAATTGGTGGGTTTTTGTTAAATGTGAGCCAAAATCATCACAATTAAAAGAACTAAAGACTTAAACTACTTCAGTCTGTGTGCATTGAATTTATTTAATAGATAAGTTTCACAATTTGAGTTGAATTACTGAAATAAATGAACTTTTCCATGACATTCTAATTTATCGAGATGCACCTAGATTTGCTAAACTCCATCAAACCTAAACGTCTCATCTAAATGACTTGTAATTATATCACTGCAATAGCATTAGAATAAGCAATGAAAAACAAAATGAAAAACAAAAACAAAAAAAAAAAACAATTTTTAAATTGATTTTACCATGGTAAGAGGTGTTATATATGATGAAAAGCAAAAATGGCAGAAATTAATGTCATCATCATAATATCCAATATTTTAAAATTAAACTTAAAAAAATATATTAAACTTTTGTTGCTTGAAATTTTAACCGAATTAAAAAATATATACATATAAAAAAACTTTTTTTTATTTTTAATTTTTTTTATTTTTCATTCTCGCTAAGCTCAAGTTAGTACTAAAGTAACTAAAACTAAATAAACACTATATTATAAATACTATACATACCTTAAAAAACAAATACAAATGCAAACTAAATACTAAAATCAAAGTAAAAATTTAGTAATATAATGTTGATGAATGAGGCAGAGTAAAATATTCAATCAATTTATAAACAAAATATTTTATTTAATTTATAAATAAAAAAAATGCTAAAATTAATTAAGAGTTTATGATTGTCAGCCGAAATCAGCTTTGATTTGTCCCATTTATCAGACCTGTAGCAGACGGGGGATGTTCAAGGAACCTGTTTGAAAAACATAATTTTGCAAATTTGCTTGGGACACAGAAACTACACAGTTCAGCTATGACCTAATAATACAATATCAAAACTCTAACTTGTGATGCATGTGATATGGAAGAAATAAAGGTTTCGAATGAAGGACACAGACAGAGAGAGAGAGTCTGAGCTGTGGAATGTAGGTCAAAGCTCGTTAACAATTTCAGGGATTTAGTGTTTCAGCTGAAGTCTTCAAAGGAAAAACAAAAGCGTGGCAGACTGGACATCGGCCAGTAGCTTTGGGTGGAAACAAGTGCTGGAACACACACTTACACCGGATCATCTCACGAGAAGAGCAAGAAATGATATGCAGGCAAATGAGTTTCAACATGATCTGAGCACTTGGCAGAAAGAAAAAGAACGGTGGTTTATGTATGAGTAGTTTTCATGCTAAAGCACAGGCCTCCACATTAATAACTAGCTGTTTAACAGACCTGTAGGCAAAGGGACTTAAATTACTCTTATTACATGAAAAATCCTCTAAGTATCGACAAAACCCAATAGGTTTTTTTTTTTTTTTTTTTTTTTTTTTTTTTATTGAGGAAAATAAGCTCTGTGACCAACAAAAGTTTATGATTCTTAGATGCTTTGTTCATGACAATCAAATTAAACTCATAAATGGAACACACACTTCACATTTTAATGAGAAAGATTAGGTTTATTTAGTACAAAAGTATTTTAGCATCTGATGGGGAAAAACTCAAAAAACACTGATGCGATTCTACAATTATACCTGCAAGATACCGTCAAATATATCCATGCACTGATCTGATATATATATATATATATATATATATATATATATATATATATATATATATATATATATATATATATATATATATAGAAATATATATATATAACTGGTGTTTGTTAAAGCAGCACTGTAAACCTACTCCTCATGACCTTGATGATAAAGACTAAAGGGAATGAATCGCAATGCTGTTGTACATTTTAACAACACATCTGTCCATCAAAGCCCATGCGTTTATATTTCACAGGCACTTTACGGGGCTTCAGTTCCAAAAAAGCCCTTCAGAGCAAACAATTAATCCACACACAAATATAATTTAAACAGTTATGGGTGCCAATCAAAGGAAAAATCAATAAGAACGGTATTAATATAGTATTTTTGTATCCATCTATCAGACTCCTGTGATTCATTTAAATAATTCACCCAAAAATGAGATTTCTGGCATAATTCACTCACCTTCATGTTATCTCAAACCCATATGACTGTATAACATTCACAAACTCTTATATTTTAGCCTTTTCCTCGCAAAAGACTGAACAGTCATATGTTTACGGAAAGGAATTAAAAAACAGAGTAAACTAGGACCAAATGTTTATTTGTGGGTGAACTATCCCTTTACCTTGTTAGAAAGAGGCTGAAACTAGCGCAGAAACACTCTCAGTGTCTGACTCCTGCAGCTACTCTAACAGAGTGAACTCAGTGAGAGGAGCTACTCGAGACCCCGCCCTCTTTCAGGCTCCGCCTCTCACAGCTTGGCTTTGCCCGGCTGCAGCTGCAGGTTTTGAAGCTTCATGGCCATGCCCATATTTCCGGTGATCTTCAGTTTACCCTGGAAGAACGCCTGCATGAACGAGAGGACACAAAAGAGAGATTAACAATGATTTTTTTTTTTTTAAATCGTATCCTCCTGAGAGGATACGCTATTCATCTGTGTCCAAGAAATTAATTTGTGTCCCAGTAGAGGACATTTGTTTTTGTGAATTATTTTTCTGTGACCTTACAAGCCACACTTCTCAAAAGCAACAGGAGTATTCGGAGATAATACTAAATGGGGGTTTGGCCATTAAAACATCCTTTTAAACAAATGAACAAAAACAGTAATTTTGTATTTAATGTTTGTGTCTGATTGATAATCAAATGGATTCTTGTAAAAGCCTCTCAGAATAATTATAGTTTATAAAGCAGAATATGATTTTCTTTTTCAATAAATACACTGATTTTGTTTTTCAATGACTTAAATAATAATAAAAAATGAAAAAAAAAAAAAAAAAAAAAAACACTTTGTAGAGGACATCAGGACTAAGCACACAAAAAAATCTAATCAAATGAAATCAAAAATAAATAAATAAGTGAATGAATGAATGAATGAACGAACGAACAAATAAAGTGAACAAATAAATAAACAAATGCAATATTAAAGGGATAGTTCACCCAAAAATGAAAATTATGTCATTAATGACTCACCCTCATGTCGTTCCAAACCTGTGAGGCCTCCGTTCATCTTCGGAACACAGTATAAGATATTTTAGATTTAGTCCGAGAGCTTTCTGTTCCTCCATTGAGAATGTATGTACGGTATACTATCCACGTCCAGAAAGGTAATAAAAACATCTTCAAAGTAGTCCATGTGACATCAGAGGGTCCGTTTGAATTTTTTGAAGCATCGAAAATACATTTTGGTCCAAAAATATCAAAAACTACGGCTTTATTCAGCATTGACTTCTCTCCCGGGTCTGTTATGAGCGCGTTCACAACACTGCAGTTTAGTGATATCCGGTTCGCGAACGAATCACTCGATGTAACCGGATCTTCTTGAACCAGTTCACCAAATCGAACTGAATCGTTTGAAACGGTTCGCATCAACAATAAGCATTAATCCACAAATGACTTAAGCTGTTAACTTTTTTAACATGGCACTCCCTCTGAGTTCAAATAAACCAATATCCCGGAGTAATTCATTTACTCAAACAGTACACTGACTGAACTGAGCCAGATAACGAACGAAACATTGACTCGTTCTCGAGTCAAGAACCGGTTGCATCGGTTTTCGGATCACCGGTAGTGATGGGAAGTTCTGTTCTTTTCCCGCGAACCGGTTCTTTCGGACAGTTTGATTCAATAAACCGGTTGCCTAAAACGGTTCACCAGTTCTTTTGCGCTCGACGTAATGACTTCATTGGCGATGATTGCCCTTGATTCAAGCCTTCGGTTAACCCGCGCTCATAACATTAGCACAGAATCAGTTCAGAATCAATCACCAAAAGAACCAGTTCGGTTCAGACGCGCTGTGTGTCAGTCTGAATCACGCATGCGCAGTATCATCAGCTCCTCGGTTCTCGAACCGGACGCGTCCGACAGAAACGGTTCTTGACTCGAGAACGAGTCAATGTATCGTTCGTTATCTGGCTCGGTTCAGTCAGTGTACTGTTTGAGTAAATGAATTACTCCGGGATATTGGTTTATTTGAACTCAGAGGGAGTGTCAGCCATGTTAAAAAAGTTAACAGCTTAAGTCATTTGTGGATTAATGCTTATTGTTGACGCGAACGTTTTTCAAACGATTCCGTTCGATTTGGTGAACTGGTTCAAGAAGATCCGGTTACATCGAGTGATTCGTTCGCGAACCGGATGTGCTGTGAACGCGCTCATAACAGACCCGGGAGAATCTTTTAAGTCAATGCTGAATAAAGTCGTAGATTTTGATATTTTTGGACCAAAATGTATTTTCGATGCTTCAAAAAATTCTAACGGACCCTCTGATGTCACATGGACTACTTTGAAGATGTTTTTATTACCTTTCTGGACGTGGACAGTATACCGTACATACATTCTCAATGGAGGGACAGAAAGCTCTCGGAATAAATCTAAAATATCTTATACTGTGTTCCGAAGATTAACGGAGGTCTCACGGGTTTGGAACGACATGAGGGTGAGTCATTAATGACATAATTTTCATTTTTGGGTGAACTATCCCTTTAATATTAAATATGTATATTCATATAAAAATTTGACGATGTGTATTGTTTTGTGTAGTTTGTAATAAGTCAGGAATTGAACATTGTACAAAACATTATTTTGTAATTTCTTTCTTTAAATAGTTTTTAAATAGTTTTAGTTAACATTTATGGCAAAATGCTGAAAAACAGATAAGGATATACAGGAAGGATATACAGGAAGGAAGGAAGGAAGGAAGACAAACAAAAACAGAATAAAAACAGGCATAGTAAGTACTATTATTTACTTTAATAGTAAATAATGCAATACTCAATTCATTATTAAAAAGTTACATTAATAATTTGACTATGTGTGTGTGTGTGTGTGTGTGTGTGTGTGTGTGTGGTTACAACTGTTATACACATCACATAATAAGTCAAAGTAAATATCATATAAACATGATTTTGTAATACTTTTCAGAAAATAGTTCAAAACTATGTTCAAAGTTCGGTTTATGTATGTTTCTGCTGTGTCCCAGTGGAAAAACAGTTCACAAAAAAACTCAAGGTACAACGAAACTCAACAATTTGATTAAACTTGATTAATTGTCAGTTCTCAAGGTCAGGTGAATTCTCTCACAAACTGCTCTGTAAGTCACACAGAAAGTGCAGTGATATGATTGTGAAAGAGCAAGAGCGACTGCGGTCGTAATGACAGCCTTTAATGAGTCCTTTTTTGAAGGACAGAAATGCTCCTCGCAGAAGGAATGAACCTTGAAGCCACTTCAGAGAGTGACTCATTAGAGCTTTGTTTGTAAGTGCTGCACAGCTGTACGCCTCCGTCCCTGCTAACAGGAAGCACTCAGGTAGCACTAAAACAGTTGCGAGTGAAATTGGTTAATGACTTTTTGTTTCAGTCTGTTCCCAAACATCAGTTACCAGCTGCGTGGAAGCAATTACAGAATATAAAAACGAATTAAGGTCAGATAAAAATACCAGATTTCATGCTGATAGACTTTAACACCACCTTATACTCAACTGCAGCTTCTGAAACTCACTTTTCCCACTCAGTTTTAAGAACATAGTTGAAATAGGACAAGACATGATTGAGAAAGAAAGGTGAGAGGAATGAGCTCAGCAAAAATGTTGAGTGAGCCAAACTCACTCAATAGAAGTTGTGATCAACCAATTAGAAAGAACTTTGATTTAATTTACATTACAAGAATGAGTACTGAACATTAAAAGAACAGGTCACCTAAAAACAAAAAAATTGCTGAAATTTAAGTTTGTTTCTTTATCAGAACAGATTTGGAGAAATGTAGCATTGCATCAATTGTTCACCAATGGATGCTCTGCAGTGAATGGGTGCCGTCAGAATGAGAGTCCAAACAGCTGATAAAAACATCACAATAATCCACAAGTAATCCACACCACTGCAGTCCATCAGTTAACATCTGGTGAAACGAAAAGCTGCGTGTTTGTAATGAACAAATCCATCATTAAGACGTTTTAACTTTAAGCCATTGCTTTTGGCCAAAATATGAGTTCATAATAATAATGCTTCTTCAAGTAAAAAAGTCCATCTCCTGTTGTACTTTCACATCAAAATCCACCCAAATATTTTTTTATGGCTGTTTTGGCTTGTAAACGGTATTTGTTTTGTGCATATATTTCTCTCCTGATTAAGACGGGACGACTTTTTCACTGCATGTTATGGATGTTATGGATCACAGGCTCGTATTTTAGCCAGAAGCGACGGTTTAAAGTCAAAAACATCTAAATGATGAATTGGTTTATTTCAAACACACAGGTTTTCACTTAATAGATGTTTACTGATGGACTGGAGTGATGTGGATTACTTGTGGATTATTGTGATGTTTTTATCAGCTGTTTGGACTCTCATTCTGACGGCACCCATTCACTGAAGAGGATCCATTGCTGAGCAAGTGATGCAATGCTACATTTAATTGGTTTACTGTTTTCTACATAAAACCATCCTTCATAAGGATGTAGAACATTCTGTGAAAATGTAACCTTTATATCTTTAATATTGACTGAGTAAGGCTATGTAAAAGATTGGAATCATAGTGAAATTAATGATTGAAAAACAACTTTGATGCTTGTTATCTCATAATTAGGTTTTGAGACTTTAGCCTGGATTTCACAGACAGGGTCACATATTGGCTTTGTGGTGGCATAATATCACATTTTAACACTAGATCTAATAAATAATAAATAATAATGGATGCAAATGTGGCTATAGGTGGTTAAACAGATGCTAGGAAGAAAAACAAGTCGAATCTAAGAAATCCTTGAAAGAGAAAAGGCTGATCACTTTTCAGCAAGCAAAGCAATCACAATTCATTATACATTACTATGATGTCATTGCTGTCTGTTAGATTCGAATCCTGAACATTCTTTTAATGGAATTCTGAGGGAAACTTTATAACATGCAATTCTAATAAACAAACTTTCTTATTATCTCACAATTCTGAAAAGTCAAAATGACAAAGTCATGACTGAGTTATAGTCAGAATTCTAATAGTTAATTATGTGTGACTTTATAGTATTTTAATTATGTGTGACTTCATAATAGTTAATTATGATTATGACTTTAAAACTTGCAATATATGACCTCATAATTGTGAGAAAAAAAGAAAGTCAGAATTGGGAGATAGAAACTCGCAATTGCGAATTTTTTTTTAGAACTGACTTCATTTATTAAAATCGCATGTTATAAAGTCAGAATTGGAAGATATGAACTCGGAGTTCTGAGAAAAAAGGGTCCGAATTGTGAGATAAAAAGTCGCAATTACCTTGTTTTATTTTTTATTCAGTGGCAGAAACGAGCTTCCATATAAATGTGTTCTGAATGTTTGGATTTTTTTTTTTAAATATAGTTTTTGTTTCATTTCAGATTTTTAAACTATTTTAATCCAAGAAAAGAAGATCAGAATTGTGAAATAAAAAGTTGCAATTACCTTGTTTTATTTTTTATTTAGTGGCGGAAATGGGCTTCCATACGTTTAAAATGTCTCCAGCTTTTTTTTTTTTTTTTTTTTGGATTCGGCTACTGAACCAGTTCAGGTTGAGTATGACCAGGATAAATGGTCTCACTGGAGCCTGTTGATCTGTCATGGGTCAAAAACATCTGTCGTTTTATCTGTGGCTTTTCCGTGAAGGGTGAAGTGTGGAAACTTGAAGGAATGGAAACTCTCTGTGATTCAGACGGGAGGCCGCACAATAATCTCTCTTTCTCAATGCGGGCCATTAGCATTAGAAAAGGAAAGTGAGTGGGGAGAGAGTGTTTCTGAGCATCTGTGGAGATACTGTTCACGGAAAACAGGAGGGGGGTTTGAGACAATGTACAAAAGGAGGATGGGAGCTACACAAACTGTGCTTTTAAGGGCCCAACGTTGACATTCCTCAAAAGAGAGACCTTGAAATAGAAAATGTCTTCACATTTCCTTTATTCAATTGTGAATCACAGATTGATATAGAAAGGCGCTCTCGTAGCTAAAAACAATACCACTTTGAATTCACCGTCACATACACAGATGCAGATCTTAATGCTTTAAAAAAATCTACGTAGGAGAGTGTAAAGGAAAGAAAAACATCTGGGTTCATGTGGGATGAGTCTCTGTGGTGCATCTAAACAGGAAAACTGAGACTTATCAGCCAAAATCATAATTATAACCATACAAACCACTTGGAAATGTCAGAGATCTGCTTTTGCAGCCATTCTAGGGTTCCCACTATTTTCAGGATATTATTTTCCGGTAAATGATATGCAATCTATGACATTTGCAACCTTTTTTAATTGTATAATTTGAAACACACTGCAGTTCAAAAGTTTGGGGTTGGTAAGATTACAGAAAAAATACAGTAAAAACAGTAATATTGTGAAATATTACTGCAATTTAACATAACCAGTTTCTATTTTAATATATAGTAAAATGTAATTTATTCCTGTGATCAAAGTTGAATTTTCAGCATCATTACTCCAGTCCTCAGTGTCACATGATCTTCAGAAATCATTCTAATATGCTGATTTGCTACTCAAGAATCATTAATTATTATTCTTATGTTTAATGTTTTTGTGGAAACTGTGGAAGACTTTCTAATGAATACAAAAGTTGGAAAGAACAGCATTTGTTTGAAATAGAAATTTTCTTTAAAAATGTGAAAGTCTTTACAGTCATCAATTTAATGCATGCTTGCTGAATAATAATTTTTAATAATATTTTTATTTATTTTTTTATTCTTACTGGCTCCAAACTTTTGCATGCTAGTGTACTTTCAAATGAAACATGCATTGAGTAAAACAAATATTTTTAAAAATCATTAAATCACTCAAGAAATAGCTAAACATTCCTAAAACTGCACAATATATTAAAAGTAGTTTTCAGAGCACATGTCTTGAATAAATACATTTTACTTGATCCACTAGCAAACTGTTTTCTTTTTCTTGTTTAAAAAATAGCTTGTTTTATTGATGTCTTATTTTTAATGGGGTAAAAAGACAAAAAGTCTGATTATTTTCATTTCTTGCAGCCTAGCTTGTAACTGAAAAGTAATAAGAAGGTTCCTTTTATTTCACGGACGGATGGAGGGTTGTTTTGGTGATTTGTCTGTCTGCTTCATCAGGACTTACGGTCTGTGGATTCATCTTTCCAGTCATGAGGTCCAGCAGGTCCGAGTCGGCCATGGCAATGGTGCAGTCTGCTTTCTTGTCTGAGAAAGAAAAAGGCAGAACGTTATTAAGGACTGGGAAACAGCTCAACACTTGTTGGTTTGGTGCGTTTAGCTCTTGTTCCACAACGAATGAGAATCCGGTCCGCGTGAGCAGCTTTGATTCTGGTCATTAGGCCACACACACATTCCCGCTTGCTTTCATTTCCTCTCATCCTCCACACAAATCACACAGACTCTCTCACACACACACACACACACCTGTGAACATCCGCACACTGAAGTCCCTGACGTCACACACTCACACATCATTTAAACAGATGAGGAAGGGCACAAGCGATTGCACTCCCGGAGAAATGCCGCCAAATGCCTCGAGACACATTCTCAAATGAGGTTTCACTTCATGTAACAGAGATGGTTGAGGGATCAAAACGTGCTATTTTCTAATTCATTTTTCTAAGTCTGATCTAACAGAGCAGATTTACGCCAACGTTTTGGTCACTGTTCGAATTCCAAAGCTTTATCTGAAATGCACTTTTTTTAAAGAAACACTTGAAAAAAATCAAAAAAATGCAAAGACTCTTTATATCATTAAAAATGGCAGTCTGCTTTTACTTGTTAAATTCTTGAAAGAAAATAGTTTAAATGCTGTCATTTTCATAGTACTGTAAATTATGTATAATTTGTTTTTAATAGATTTTAGTTAACATTGTAAGAGTTGTTTTTAACAGTAGTTAATCGTGTATCTGTATTCAATACATCCATTTTAATTGCAATATATGTTATTTTAATAAAATGGTTAATTATGTCTAATTGGTATAAATTTAATAAATGTTGATTAAAAGTTTAAAGTTGTTTCAAATAATTATTAATCTTGTATAAGTTGTATTTAATACATTTTAATTAAGAGTTTAAAAGCTGTTTTAATTATGAATAATTCACATTAATTTAATTAATTTTAATTACAATATTTAAAAGCTGTAATTTTGATAATATTGCTAATTATGCCTATTTTTTGTATTTGTTTAATACATTTTCATTAAAATAGTTTAATAGTCCTTTAAAATGATATTGTTAATCATGTTTGATTTGTATTTATTTAATACGTTTTAATTAAAAGTTTTAAAACTTTTTTGATAATATTGTTAATTAGGTATAATTTGCATCAACACAATACATTTTAATTAAAACTTTAAGTTCATGAAAATAAATAATTTTTTGAAAATTACATTTATGTATTTGTTTGGTAATCGATTTCAGTTTAATTGATTTTAAGTGGGTTTTGATGTTGATTGTAGGAAGTGTGTGTGTGTGTGTGTGTGTGTGTGTGTGTGTGTGTGTGTGTGTGTGTGGTCAGAGCAGGAGTTTTTCTGATAATCATTTGCAGTTTTCAGAAACACACAGGATGTGTGCAGCCTGACACACAGATGAGCGGGAAAATGTCAGCCGTCCGCAGATCAATACTGTCTGCATTTAGAACAGACCCACCAGCATCATTGTGAACGGAGCCTTTTCCGTTCTTAACATCAACGATCCAGACGGCCTCCCTTCCTCCCGGCCCATCCTTCACCTTGAAGGCGAACACACCTCCGATCTTCTTCACAAACTGGTCTCCGTCCTGCACACACACACACACACACACACACACACACACAAAAGTCACAGAAAACATCAGTTAAAAACCCACGGGAACTGTGTGAACCACAGCTAAACTTAAATGATGGTGAAAAGATAACTTTTGCTCTCCTCAAACAGAAATAAATGTGTAAATCTCAATGTCAAAAAGTAACCCAAACAACATGAATTCACCCTATTATTATACATACAGTATATTATACATCTATATACACTTATAACATAAAAATACATGATATATTTATAATATAACACAATATATATATATATATATATATATATATATATATATATATATATATATATATATATATAGATATATATATATATATATATATATATATATATATATATATAGGGGAAAGTGAATAAGAAAATGTTGTATTTAAATGTGCAATAACCACTAAAGTGATCTTTGTTTAAACCTCTCAAATTTGGTTAAAGTCAACAAAGAAAAAAAAAGTAGGATGATACTTGATTTTAACCTTGGAAAGACACAATAAAATGCTACCATACACCTGCAGTGCATTCAAACAACATTACCATCCTGTTTGTTACACTTGCTCACTTTTTATTCAATAAACAGCTGCAAAACAGCATTGAAATGCAGCGCTATTAACATAAAGCGCCTCGCTCAGCCTTCCAGCATTAAACTTCCCAGTAAAATTACACACTGAATTTCAGAGCGTAATGGAGCAGAACTAAAAGTGCACATGTGTTTCCCAGAGACCTTCTGGTTGTGTAACAGGCCGTTGTTTGAGTCATTTTTGGGCAGGATTTGAAATGTGGCTGATGGTGGGAGATTATCAGCGTCTCGGCTGTGTGGGAGTTAAACAGGGCGACTCTCAAGAGGGTGCGAGTGTCACGACTGAACAATCACAAACATGCACATTTAGCCACATCATCGAATGTAACCAAGACTGGACTCAAATATATGGCCAGATAATCAGAAGCACGGATGAATAAATGAGGGTTTTTAGGGGTTAGTTCATGCAAACAATAAAATTGTTGTCTATTCACCCACATGTCGTTCCAAAGATGCAACACAAAAGAAGACATGTTGCAAAGATATTAATGGAGCTGATGCTTTCCAATCGATGTAGGTGGACGAACACACCAAAAAAAATCAAATTAAAACAAAAAAAAACATGAAAGTAGACAAAATGACTTCTGAAGTCACACACAAACATTTGCGAGAAAAAATACATGAATATTTTTACATAACGCATTTATGGCTGCCAAAGTTAACATGTGCACTTAATATATAAATTAAATATTTTAAAGATATTCTTTTTTCACATTCACCAAATTTGACCTTATAATCATGTTTTCTAATGACTGATCAGAAATCATGAGAATAATTGCAAATATTTTATTCAAGCATGATTTTAAAGAAAAATACTACACATTTCAATGAGAAGAATTCTATATTATAAAATAAAATATAAATTACTAAAATTTAATTATAATATATATATATATATATATATATATATATATATATATATATATATATATATATATATATATATATATATAGGGCTGTCATAGATATAAAAAATTTAATCGCAACCCCTTTTTTGGGTGATTAATCGAAATTAACAAGTTTAAAATGTTTATTTTTGTCATCACTATTTATTATTTAGTTTAAAATGTTTATTTTTGTCATCATTTGCATTAAACAACCAAAATGCACATTAAAGTCAGAGTTAAACTTTAAAACACTGCATTGCTGTATGAGTCAAATATACATTGCTCCTTATTAAAGTTATAAAGTGATTCATTCAAGAGCAGTGAGTGATTTTCTCTGTCTTTTGTTGTTTAATTAAGATTAATGACACATACAGCAGTAGGTTTATTAGGCTGCTGTCTCTTTAAGACAGAATGCACGGCTCTAATATACTGGCACACATCTGAATTCTTTCCCAATTGTTTTTGTTCACTTAAGACATAACTGACTGTCTTTATGTAAATACTCACCATTTTGACATTTTTTTGTGTATATTTGACCATTTATGCGCATGCCTGAAACTCCACATATACTTTGCTTGTTCGTGTTAGCGCTGCTTCGGAGCGCGTGCACTGAACGCACCTGGAGAACAGTCTCTTTCGCAGTTAATGTGCTTTTAATAACTCTTTTTAAAATAAAGCATGTCACATTGCATTTTAGGAGAGGGGAAGCTTACAGCTTGAAATGATTGGAACAGCTTGCGGCACAAATCAAAACTGAAACTAAAAAATTTGATTCATCGCAGTACTACTGCTAGCTCACATTGAGTTGTTTGTTTTTTAAATATGTCTATATAGAGAGAGAGAGAGAGATTATTAAAAAAGTTTTAATCAAGTTTAATTTAATTAAATGTCAAGTGTCGCACAGTATAAATTAGTTTTTATATAAGAAAGCATGCTTTTATATTTTAGAAAAAACTATAAAATATACCTCCTTTATTGTGCCAAGTATTTGCTTCTTGTAGCTTAATATAAACAGACTTCTGTTCAAAGGTTTAAGGTTGGTAAGATTGTGTGAAAGTTTTTAAAAGAAGTCTCTTTTGCTCACCCAGGCTGCATTTATTTGATCAAGCATACAGTAAAACAGTAAAAACGTGAAATATTATTACAATTCAAAATAGCTGTTTTCTATTTCAGTATATTGTACAATCTCATTTATTCCTGTGATCTTCAGTCTTCAGTGTCACATGATCTTCAGAAATCATTCTAATATGCTGATTTGCTGCTCAAGAAACTTTTCTGATTATTATCAGTGTTGAAAACAGCTTTAGATTTCTGCATTCTAAAGAACTTTCTGAGACATTCTGCAAAAATGTTCCCTTTTATGTTGCAAGGAAGAAATTAAACCATATGAGTTTGGTACAACATGAGGTGAATAACTATTCTGTAAACTTGGACGACGAGGCTAAGCGGGTGAAGACTCTGTCATGGCTCGATTTATAATATAACCCAGGTTATGAAAGAGCAGGTTGGGGAAGGGGATGGACACACATGTCACCAAACACCTTAAAAGAGTTTGTGAAGCATGTGAAATGGCATGAAAAGGATCATCTGGATAAGACAGAGGGATTGTGTTTAATAAAAAGACGATCCTTTCAGCACCCAGTAACTTTGTAGTCTGAAAAAACCCTTTCACACCAGCCAGCAGGGAGAAGCAGGCCTGAACCCTGACAGAGGATCGTTGCTGACATGATTAAAGCTGGGTAATAACACAGATTCACACTGATCTTGCTGTAGCCTTGAGCAGGGATGTTGAGGTGTTAAGAGGCTTTAACACTGCAGCCCATGAATTCAGATGAATGAACTGAACTGAGCAGGGCTTCTCATACCTCGTGCAGCTTTTTACTGATCTCCTGGAAGACGGAGTGAGCTTTGAAGCCCTCTAGACCCGAGGATGAGCTGGTCAGCACCGCCTGGATCCGTGGAGAGCTGGGAATGAAAGATATATACATACTCAGAAAACATGGTTCAAGGAATAATTCACCTAATAGTTCTTTATGTGATCCGTGGAAGAAATTAAGTACAGGTTTGACACCAACAGTGTGAGATCTGCACAATGCAGAATCTAGTCATATAAATAGAACTTAGCGTATAACACGGAATATCACAGAATTTGGCAAATTTTGGATGAATAACTCAAATAAAGTGCTGTACAGTTAATTAAATCACGATACGAGGACATGAACACATGAACTTCATCTCGAGAGCTGCTCTGAGAGTCACTTCATGAGCATTTTACTGTTACATTTAAGAAAAACTATTGTCATATATATCATAAACACACAGAAACCATGCGGCAACCCGTCAAAATAAAAGTTCAGTTTAACTTGAAGAAACTGTGACAGAAATACATTCCTATTATACAGTAAAATGTTCTTCTCATAACAACAACAATAATAATGATAACTCAATTATTATTATTAACATTATTTTTTAATGAATAATTACACAAATTATTTTAAAATATTACTTAAAGTTTTAATGTTATATGCCTTCATTTGATTACGCACGTTTTTGATAACAAATTTATATTAAATCAGAAATACAGAAAAATTTTAAAACATGCAACACAGAATTTCTGGAAAAATAACATTTCAGATGTTCAAGAAGTGATTAATTAATTAGACATGCTTTTTGATTACTTAAAATTTAATAAAACCATTAACATGGAATCCAGTCAACTTTATATGCTGATCTCTCCCCAATACTTTCCTATCTCTCTCCACTCATCCTGTCATAAATGCATTTAAACCCCAGATATACCCGATCTAAAAAGAACAACAGGGCTGTTTTAAGTTCAGCACAAATATTAAAGTGCAGGAAGACATCCAGACACAAAGATCTCTGGACAACTGATCACACAACACATGTGGAGTTACTCAGAGACTCTCCTCAACACATAACTGCTCCAGGTGTGTGTTCACGGTGTGTGTGTGTGTGTGTGTGTGTGTGTGTGTGTGTGTGTGTGTGTGTGTGTGTGTGTGTGTGTGTGTACTTTGGATGGGTTAAATGCAGAGCATGGGTCACCATACTTGGCTGTATGTCACGCAGTGTTGGGGAAAGTTACTTTTAAAAGTAATGCCTTACAATATTGCGTTACTCCCTAAAAAAGTAACTAAATACGTTACTTAGTTACTTTTTATGGAAAGTAATGTGTTACATTACCTTTTGCGTTACTTTCACGTTACTATTAAAATATGAGCAGGGCTTGATTGTTTTTAATATAAGAAGTTCTATTTATAGCAAATGTAAAAGCCCTTTCACACCAAAAAGTGAAATGAATAAACCTCAGGCTGAAGGAAAAGTAAATTCACGTCTGTACAGTAGCACACAGGAGAAGAAGGTTCAACACTCTTCAGCAATAAAAAAAAAAAACAATGAAGCACAATTGTTAGTTTATCTAAAGTCATTTTTGATTATTAGTATGGTTGAACTGGATCATTAAAGGTCAGCAGCAAAGACACTGTTAATAAAATGGGAATAGATACATTTGTGTTTATTGCAATATTTTAGTTATTGCAGGTTTGCGTCATATTCTGAGTTTGCATTTCACTGTTTTGATTAATTTTGATGAATACTAAATCTGTTTTGTTTTTTTGTTTTTTTTGTGAATGGGATGAATTAATACACATTCACATTTAATCTAGAACTACAGTAACATCATGTTCACACAGCGCACACAACGCCTCCATACTTCCGATTTCTCCCAATATGGGAACAGGAGGCTTGTCAGTCAAAAAATGGGAATACAAAGTAACTGGCGTTACTTTTTTGAAAAAGTAACTCAGATATTTTCTTGTAAATTAAAAAGTAATGCGTTACTTTACTAGTTACTTGAAAAAAGTAATCTGATTACGTAACTCGCGTTACTTGTAATGCATTACCCCCAACACTGATGTCACGTCACTTTCACTTTTTAAACATGCTGGAGACAGCAAGATGAGAACAGTTTGCTCTTCAACAAGCTGCACAAACTGTATGTTTTTTGTGTTTTGGATATCAAGAACAATTGCACGACCTTGAATATTTTTCTCATGAACAAATACATTTATAGTATTAAATTAACACTTACTTACCACAAAAAATAAAAACAATAACAACAACAACAAATAAAAAAAATAATAAAAATAAAAAAAATAATAATATATAAAAGATGGCATTCACCTACATATTATTTATAATATTTTATTTGTTTTTTATAGATAGATAGATAGATAGATAGACATTAGTGTTAACGTATAGTAATACCAAAGTATATTTTTTAAAACATACTCAAATGTAATTTGTACAGTTACAGTGTATTTCGGATGCTGAATTGGTCTTATTCCTGCGAATTCTGCTCGAGTAAGCCAGAAACGCACGTCAAGAGTTAGTTTAATCCATTGTCATCAATCAAAACACTCTGAATATTTCATATTAGAGAATCACAAGCAGAAATCCTGTAATAAATGGCACACACATATCTAAACGACCTGCTGTCACAGCTCTACAGAAGCACTAAACACACACTTTGTGATGATAAGCAGATAACGGCTGTGAACTCAGGTCTGATCATCATCATCATCATCATCATCATCATCATCCTCACCTCGACACCTGTGGGGCTCGCATTGCTGCTGAAGATGAGCTGCAGACAGGTGATCAGAAGGCCGCTGGCAGCTCTGATACAGTGTAGCAGTGTCCGAACGCCACTTCCGGGTTCTCGAGGCAGACCCGAATAATCAAACACTGATCGGGAAGTTGAATAAGTGTGAGGTTATTCTGTTTCTACTACACTTTTACTACAGTACTGAAAACTTTTAACTCTTAACTCTGACCCCTGAGTAGACCTGAGGATCCTCACAGATCCTTCTATTCTCCTAAAATATTATGCAAATCAGCCGTACAGAGAGTTCTTTATGGAATATTGCTTTTTTATATATATTATTATACAATTATTATATATAATATATATATATATATATATATATATATATACCTATATATATATAATATATTATCGTTCACAAAGAAATAACAATTACGCGTTTAACTATTACAATAAAAAAACACTATTCTTGATTAACCGTTCAAAAATAAACAAAAAAAAAACAATTAGCACCGGGTTTGAGAAATATAAAAATGCATAAAGAAAAAAACTCAACAACACCTCAAGCAGATATAAAAACAAGATCGTAATACTTTAGAAAATATAAATGTGCTATTATTGTTAGCCTATGAATTTTCAGTTAAGACTTTCCAATATGATTTTTTTTACACGTAAGTTTTTTTTTTTTTTTTTTTTTTTTTTATGGATAAACAGTTTTCAAAGCAAAACATATAAATTAAGAACACGTTCAAATGCATGATTAGCCTGAAACGTAAGCAGAGATTGTCAATGATTTATCTCCGAGTTATCTCCAATTTACTCAGAATTTAGAAAAGGACACTGATAAAAACTTAAAGAAATTGTATAATGTCTACGCTGTTATTCATAGATTTATTTGCACTTTGTTGTCCCCGCAAAAAAAAAACAAGAGCCTATGCTGCCATCTGCTGGTTAGATCGGTTCTCTGCGGTAGGATTCTCACTTCCAAACAAATTATTATTTGTTAATGTCTTTCTGTGCTACAGTTTCGTGAATCTTGGGTGTAGGTTTGATTTTGACAAGTTTTTATAGTCATAGTAAACATACTCATAATTCATAAAGAGAGCTTTTATTATGTTAGATTATTCATCAGACAATAATTACACCTTTTTTAATTTTTTTGTTAAATGTGCAACACATCCCTTACATTTTAACCACAAACTGCACTAACAGTTAACCGTATAGTTAAACTGCTGTCGTACAAATGGTTAAAAAATGGTTACTACACTTAATTGTAACTACTGGTTCATTTTCTTAAGGGATTTGTATAGGCCTACTTTCTTTTTCTTTCTTCTATATATATTATATATATATTATAGGAGAGATATATATATATATATATATATATATAATATATATTATTATATATATAACTGCCTTAATTGTTTAATGCTTTGTACTGTTCAATAATAAAAGAAAGAAAGAAACCAGAAAAAAGAGTCACAATCCGCGATCCGAAGTTCTGATCTAAATGAAATGATTCGCAATACGCGATCCGATCGGAGCGCTTCGAAACAGTGAATCATTTTGCGACGCAATGGTTGGTTTACTGATTCAGAGTTTCGAAAAGCTCCGTTTCACCCATCACTACGTGGTTTTTAAAATCATTACAAGCGATGCTGAAATTCGAAAATGAATGGCACTTTTGATTAGGTTTTTCCTAGTTAATCGAGTTTGAGTTTGAATCAATCGGAGCGGTTCCAGCGTAAATGACTCACTCAATTGAATCATTTGTCTGTTCCGCTTTTTGCTCCTTCAGCCGTGTTTATACGACACTACTGTCACTACTGCTGTCTCAACTCGCTAGTTTTATGACATTTACTGAAATAAACGAAAAAAGTATGTATGATGTTTACATATAAAATATCCGTTTTTTTTCTGAAGATAACTGATTTCGATCTCGAAACATGTCTCATTATCAGTATTATATAGATATATATTTTGTTTAATTCAGAAATAAATCATAATAAACCATGTTGATTTATGTTTTCTGTGACTAGAACATATATGGAAACTATACACTATATATATATATATCAATAATTCCTGTCTTCAAAGGTCACCAAGGTCATGGGTTCAATTCCCAAGAAGAGCATTTAGAAAACCATTATTCTAAATGGTAATAATATTTTACAAAATTACTGTTTTTCTGTAGTTTTGGTCAAATGCAATGATGAATAGAAGATACTTACTAATTCCCCAACCTGTGAACAGCAGTGTAAAACCTATTTATTTATTTATTCATTCGTTTATTTTCCAAATATTGCCTGTGTATACTTCGTGTTTACTATGAAACCAGCTTGTTATGAACTTTCCAGGAGTGGACGCATGGAGGCCCAGAAAGCCCGAATCCTTCATTGTGCGTCATTGAAATCTCAGAAAAGTACTGGGTTCTTCTTCAGCGCTGGACAATTAATTAAATCTCTTTAATCATACTAAGAAGAACTTTAACAGCTGTTCAATTAAAACAAAACAAAGACATGAACTTAAAAAAAATAAAAAATAAATAAAAATAAAAATATTTAGACAATCCGCCAACCGCGCCCACTTTATCACGCCCCCGCGAGTGACGTCACGAGAGCGCGTGCGCGGTAGAGTGTGTCTGCACAGCGCTTCCTAAACACGACGGATTCAAACTCTTGCGGGTAAAGTTTCGATTTATACTCTGTTTTTTCTACATGTGATTTGAATTACGATTTTTCCTCCACGTACCCACACGTTTCCCGCGACTTTTTTGTATTTAACTCGGTCAATTTGGGCAAAAGCGCAAACATTCGGCGATGTTTGCTCAAAACACTGATAATCTTGTGAACACGCTTACATACTATAATTAATCATTATTAATGAATGCTATAAATTATTATACTAACAAAGTGTGCGATGGCATTGGACATTTACCATGGTATTTTTAGGGATCTTTTGAATGCAAAGGTACGTGGCTGTAACGTTAGTTATCGCGCTATTTATCAAAAATATAAGATAAAACCATCCAATTCATAATTTTACTATGGTACCAACAGAGTAGTCTTATTTGTAAAAGTGTGTCTGAGTAAACCTGACTACAGTGAGTAAATAAAAAAACATCTTTTAAAATTAATTATCATTTCTACCCCATCAGACGCTGATTGACACCTGTCAGATGCTGATGACGTCATGGCCTCGTCCTCTGAGGTGAGCGTGCACATGGAGGAGGTGGTGGTGGTTACGACCCCTGACACCGCGGGTCAGACGTCACCCGCCGAGGAGGAGAAGAATATACTGGTGGCGACGGATCTGGAACAGTCTGGGTGAGCGTCTAACACTGCTGTCCCATCATGCACCTCTTCCAGACTCAGCAGCTTTTGTCTGTTCCTCCACAGGGAAAACATTATGGAGCAAACCATGGAGTCCGAGGCTGAGTCTAGTGCCACCATCTCCCTGCCCAAGGACACTGTGTTGGGTAGGAATTAGGGCTGCACGATATTGGGAAAAAATTACATTGCGATATTTTTTTTTTCTGCGATATATATTGCGATATGAAATCTAATCTAATTTTTTCTTACAAACAAAAATGTGGGGTTGAGCACACACTTACATTCTCATTTTAAATGATTTAAACATCAGAGTATTATTTAAATTAGAGTAAATTATTTGTTTGTAACTTTAGGATATGGTTTGAATTGTGTAACATATTAACTAACATGAACTTACCACGAGCAATACTTTTGTTACTATATTTATTAATCTTTGTTTATCTTAGTTTATAAAAAACACAGCTGTTCATTGTTTGGTAATGTCACTTCACAGTGCATTAATTATGTTAACAAATACTTTTGATTTCAACAATGAAGGCTATAGCCTAAATTGTTGAAATTAACAATGTTGTAGAAGTGCAGTTTAGTAATAGTAAATGTTAAATAATGTAGTTAAATAGTTTAATAAATAGAACATTATTGTAAAGAGTTACAGATTTTTTTTTAATACACCAATTCAGACGTCTCGTGAGTTCAGTGTTGGGACAGGTCAGTTGTTTAAACCATTCATTAAATTGAATCGGTTCAAAGGAATCATTAGTTCGCGAATCAGACGTGTACGGCACGCTTAAACGACACATCGTGCAGCCCTAGTAGGAATTGTGTTTCGCAGATTAAAGCACTCTAGTAAAGCGATAATCCACTCGAAGGGGTGCATTACAGTGATTTTACCACAGTAACCCACTTTAGGTTTTACTAACAATTTAGTAGTATACCAGTTGAGTAACACATATGGTCACTGTTTCATCATATCAGTGTTATTTTAATTTAATTCACATACTGCTATGCATTGTTGTTTATATTTTCACTTTAATTTTAAAATGAGTATTTTTGTTGTGTAGTTTTTATTATTTTATACTTATTTTAGCACTACGACTATGACAGAAATAAAATAATTATTGAAATCCACAGTTTTTTTGTTTTTGGAAGTTACACAACTTTACACAATTTTGAAAGTTAATGGGTTATTTGTAATTAGACATGCCGTATTCATATTTGCGCAGTGAAAATATCTGAAGATGCAGATGTAGAGGGTGATATTCTCTACCCAATAACCTGTGGGGACAGCAAAGCCAACCTCGTCTGGAAGAAGTTTGTGTGTCCCGGGATCAACATCAAATGTGTGCAGGTGAATACATGATGTAATCTTATCTTTTAAAACACCACTGCATTGTGTTTTAGTCAAACGTTTGGACACACTTGAATTTATTTTTCACTTTTTGATTTAAAGGCTGAGGACTGTCTAGTCGATTCAGATATAATAAGAATTTATCATATTTTTTCTGTTTTTGGTGAATGCATTCATCTGCTTTAGAAATGTAAAAATGCAAATGATGCAATTATTATGTTTGCGTATTCTGCATTTCTCAAACTGCATCAAAACATAAAAATGCAAAAAAAAAAAAATTCTTAATGCATTTTTTTATTAAATGTTATTATGGTTGTTTATTATGTTTGCAAACAGCACTGTCTTATGTAAAAAAAAAAAAAGCAGAATCTGTATTTCTAAAATTGCATCAACATGCAAATCTGCTGTAATAACTTTTTAAAAAAAACTTAAAATGTTTAAATAAGATTTTAATAAGTTTTGATTTATTTAGCCTGTTGCAGTCACTGCATAATTTCATACATCCATCAGTATTATTTCATGGTTTTCATGTTTTTTTTCCTTCGAATGAGAACGTTTACTATCATCTATAAACCTTATCTCTCTATAAACAGTAAGAAAATAGTTCACTCATCATGAATACATTCAGAAAAGATCTGTAAGTAATGATTGTGGAGCTACTGCATTGTTTTGCTGTAAATGTGCCGCTGTGAGTAACGGACTGCGCTGGCCAGCAGTACCTCTGCCACATAGACAGTTTTATCTGTTCTTGAAATAATAGAACTGCTTTCCACGTCTGGCACCGTGGCCGTGCTCCTCATAACGCTTCATAATATTCATCACTGCTGTGTTCCAGCTGAACGAGCATCTCATCAGTCCCAAAGAGTTTGTCTATATAGCAGGAAAGTCCACGCTGAAGGACTGGAAGAGAGCCATTCGCCTCAATGGGACCATGTTAAGGTTTGTGGCAGGAGAAGGTTATAAACCAGAAATACATCCCAGCAGTGGCAGTTTAATACTAGAATATTAATAAATGGCAGAATGTAAAGCACAGATTGTTATCCCAGATTTCATTGATTATCAAACTGAAAATTTAAACACTGAAGGTGTTTAAGGTATTATATCTGATTATCTGACCTTTATGATTTATTATTAAATATTTGTATTATTTGTGCAATGTAGTATGACGACTGTTTGAGACTATTTTATAATTAATTCTTTAAATACTTTTAACAAAGATGCATTAAATTGATCAAAAGTGACAGTAAAGACATTTATAATGTTGCAAAAGATTGCAGTTTCAAATAAATGAGGTTCTTTTGAACTTTCTTTTCATCAATGAAAAAATGCATCATGGTTTCCACAAAAATATCAACATTGATAATAATCAGAAAGATTTCTTGAGCAGCAAATCAGCATTTTAGAATTATTTCTAAAGGATCATGTGATACTGAAGACTGGAGTAATGATGCTGAAAATACAGCTTTACATCACAGGAATAAATTACATTTTACAAGATATTCACATAGAAAACAGTGATTTTAAATTGTAATAATATTTCACAATTTTGCTGTTTTTGGTCTATTTTTGATAACATAAATATAGCCTTAGTGAGCATAAGAGACTTCTTTAAAAAATCTTACAACTCCAAACCATTTGAACAATAGTGTATGTATGTATGTACCATAAATTCAAAGCAATTTCCAAGCGAAAATATTATCTTTGGAATATAAGTCATTATATACACAATAAAATTCATAAAAACACCATAAAATGTTGACACTTTAAAATCATCATTCTGTATATTGTTCAGCTGTAGCTCCTGGTTTTTCCTGCAGGAAGATTATGGATTCGGGCGAGCTGGATTTTTATCAGCACTCCAGACTGTGTTCAAACACCTGCCGCAGTACCAAGATTGACCTGGTGGGGTCACGAGTGTCTCTCAGCAGCCAGCAGTCCACAGAAACGGCTCCTGCGACCCCTGCCTCCGTGGACTGTACGAACACACAGAATGAATCCGGATAGTTTATGCATGGGCTTTCACATTTTTATTATGTTCATCGTCTGTTTATCATAGCAGCTCCACTGAATGGTTTGAGCAGTGATTAATCATTTGTAAATATGTTTCAGTGAATGGATCCTCCGCTTCGTTTTCTGCAGATGTTGGTGACGACAGCACAGAATGGGTCACGGCTATCGGAGGTGAGAGGCTTCTGTAATGTATTGTAGTTAATCTGTGCAGTTAATGTGTTTAACGCTCTCGCCGGCCGGTCTGCTCCATGTCAGAGGACACCATGACGTTCTGGAGAGGACTGAAGGATGCTGGGCTGCTGGAGGAGGTGATGGAGGACCTGCAGAGAGAGATCCAGGAGATTCTCAAAGGCCTGGAGGAGCGGATCCAAGACCCGCCACTGCAGGTTAAAGGTCAGAGTGACGGCGCTAAACAACCTAATGCTGCAATCAGTTTGAACCAAACATTTATTTTCCCATATAATTGCTACTGGTCAAACATTTGGACACACTAAACTAAATTTGCTTCTCATACTCCTAAAAACCTTTTGATGTACTGTACATGCTCTTATGTTTCAGGGCTTGAAATTAGTTTTGTTGCATATGTTTGTTTTTGATATTCAAATTTGATTCATTATTAATGTATTTTTTTATTTTATGCATTTTTAATATGACATATAATTGTGTGTGTGTTTATGTATAAATATATATATATATATATATATATATGTATATATATATATATATATATATATATATATATATATATATATATACATATAAATTATGTATTTCTGAATATTTCAGAATATATTACACAGATTATATTCTTGTTGTTGTTTAATGTTCAGTTAACTGTAAATTAATTTGTAAGTGTGTGCGTCTCTCTCTATATATATGCATACATATATATAATTAATATTATATAAATAATTTTTATTTTATTTTATTAAGGATGTATATATATATATACGATTGTTTTTTTTTTTTTTTTTTTTTTTTTTTTTTTTATATATATGGTGGTTTTTATTTCTGATTTAATTTGCTGCAGATAAACACAAATATTCTATTAGACTTCTGAACTGATTTGATATTGTTCATTACTGTAATCTGTCAACAGATGCTGCTCTGCTCAACAACATCGTCCAGAACTTCGGGATGTTGGACCTGGTGAAGAAAGTTCTTGCCAGTCACAAAAGCCAGATGGACCGCTGTAGGGAGCAGTACACACGCAGCTTAGTGGGTCAGTACCTGTTTTTGAGTAAATCTCCTCATCCAGCCACAGATTTTTTTGTTTATTCTGTGCTTTTAAAGTGAACTTTAACTTTTTGCATTTATAGCCCTAGAGCAACAGTGTGACGAGCATCGCAAACGCGCCAAAGAACTAAAGAGCAAATCACAGCACCTCAACAGCGTCCTGATGACCTTGACCCCCGTGACCTCGCCTCCCACTACCAAACGCCCCCGTCTGACCCGTGCCGTCTCGGGTCCCGCCACCGTGGCTGCCACGCCCGTCCAGCCCACACACTTCACCCTGCCCATCACGCAGCTCGCCGGCATCCCGCTGGACAAGGTGCTGTCCACTCAGACTCAGTCACCCCTGATCGGTGGATACACGGTGCTGACGTCACCCTGTGGGACCGAGCTCCAGTCTGAAGGCTCTAATTTAACTGTGTTGAGCACCAGCGCGGTTCCGCAGGGCTCCGCAGCACCCACTATCGTCAAAGTGGTCAGTCCGTTTCAGCTGGTCACGTTGCCCGCAGTGGGATCTGGAGCTACGGTGCAGAACCTGGCTGCACCAGTAGGGGGCGCCGCAGGCGGCACTGTAGTAGCAGTACCCGTGAGCACAGTCAGCGGCGTCAGTAGCGTAAATACTGCCACTGAGGAGACTGTTGGGCCGCAGACGGAAGCGGCTACAGAACAGAGGGATGACCAGAAGGAGTGAAATTCTGAATCTGTGAAGTTCAGTTATTGATGTCAATGTATCATATAATTTGTTTATAGATGATGAACTTTTTTTTGCATTTTTTATGGTCAGTTTGAAACTTTTTTGCTAAAACAGCCATGGTGTTGTTATGAATGGCAGTTGTTGCATTGCATTTGATTTAATTGTAATCTAACTACAATTTGGTGAAATATAGGCTGATATGTTTAAAGCAATAGTTCACCCAAAAGTTAATCATCACTTACTCACCCTCAAGTCGTTCCAAACCTGTGTGAGTTTCTTTCTTCTGTGGCGCATAAAAGAAGATATTTTGAAGAATGTTAGTAATCGAAGATATTCAATGAATTCAATAACATCCATATTAATCTTCATAATATTCAAACCAATGGCTACAATTAACACTTTTAACACCAACATTACCAAAAAATAGCAAAATATCTTCTTCTGTGTTCACCTGAAGAAAGAAATTCATACATTTGGAACAACTTGAAGGTGAGTAGATGACAGAATTTTCATTTTGGGTGAACTGTCCCTTTAAGGTTGTTTTTTTTTTTTTTTTTTTTTTTTTTTTTTTAAGAAACATAAGGCACATTATGTCCTTAAATTGTCATGGTTAACCAGTGTGTGTATAATTTGTAGTTATGTTTTTTGGATATAACGCTCACTCCATTATTTATACTGTTCACATAACATTTTATCTATCAGTTTTTTTTCCATATTGATGTCTTTCATTTTAGTATTTCTGAAAATACTTGTTACATAAAGTATTAAATCTGTACTTGACGTAATTATTTAAAACACATTAACTTGCACCATAACTGGCTTGTCTTTCAAAATAAATACAAATTAGACAATCCAACAAATTGACCTCTCGATGAACAATGTGATATCCAAGATCAAATGTCAATTTTTTTTTAAGAATAGGCGGTCATTGAAAAAACTGACTCTATGTATATTCCTTGTATTTATGCATTAGTTTATGCAACACACTTACCATAGTAAAACAAAGTGTTTTAGCTGTTTCAAAGAAGAGATGTAAGGTTCTTTTTGTATATAGACAGGTCTTTGTTCATCACAGCACTACAGGAAAAAAATAATTTCAAGTGTTGAATTTAATTCGTTTTTATTAGACCAACAGGTGGCGCTATATAGCTAAACATTATTCTTTAACTTTGAAATGGACAATTCTGAAAGGAACATCTTTTTTGGAACAGAGCAAAATGGTTTAAGCTTAATAAAATAGTAGTGAATCGTAACATTTCGGCTGTTTTAAGTCACACAAAACATTTACCGAACAATTTCAGCAGGTAAAGCTCTTGTCCTTTATTGGTCATCTTAAACAAGCGTTATCTGCAGTGGGTACTGATTGCTTACATGGGGGTAAAGTTAACGGGGAACAACAAGTGGTCAGTCACAGAAACGTCCCGAGCGCATGATCGACAGGTTGACGGTGATTGATGGCGTCAGCAGCCATTTGGGAAGGTAAACAGCCTCAACACGTGTAAGATCATCACATTTGGGGAGGGACTGAAATGAGTTGGCTTAATGAGTTCTGGTTGGGTTATCTATGATACAATAGCTTATAAAGCATAGTCCTCGTACGATGAAGGCTCTTCGTCAGAGCGCACGGAGATTTTAAAATGACGCCGTAAAAACCCTCCATATCGCTTCTGGTTGTCCCACCTCAACTTCGGGCGAATTCTTCGCATGAACCCGCCGTATCTCTTCTGCAACACCTGCGGGCTGGTGTTATCCACAAAGATGCTTCTTTTTGGCACGAATTTGCGGAGAAACCCGCCGTAACGTTTGGCTTCGTTTAAAGGCACGTCGTCATCGTAAACTCCCGTTTCGTTCTCCGCGGACACGTCTTCGCCCTCGTCCACTTCTCGCTCGCCCAGTTTCGAGAGCGACTCTCCGTATTTCTTCGCGAAAAGTCCTTTAAGTATGGCGTTCTCCTTCCAGGGTGAGGCGAAAAACTTATTTTTATTCTTGTCGATCCTCTTGATGAAGCCCCCGTATCGTTTGACCAGGTTGGACGCCTTCTCTTGGAGATCCTCCGCGTTTAACGCGCTGCGTTCTCCGTCGGCGTCTGGGTTGAGCTCTGCGAATTCATCTGAAAGCTCCTGTAAAGCCTTCTCACATCTGTCCAATGTACTGGTAGATGAAACGGCTCCTTCACATTCTAAAGTGCAGGTCTGCAGAAAGAAAAGTAGCCTAGGTTTAGATTGACTCTGCGCACTTGAAAATAAAAGTTGTCCATCCCGACACCTGACGCGTTTTATTAGTTAGTATTAGATAGTAAAGCCATCACATAGAAAGAAAGAAGCCAGTGCATGTTCTGCAGAATCTAATAATAAACAATCAAGTGCATTTTAATTTCAAAACAATCATAGTAGAGAACTCCATACAGTCAAAATAGTTATTGATTAAACATTAAGAATAGAACCAATTCAGGGGTTTTATTGTCTGATGCCATACAGTTTAAAAGTTCTACGAATAACATACTATAAAAACAACTACAACTATAAAAACATCTAAACAATTAATAATAATAATAATTTAATCTAAAAATTGTATGCCGAAACCGTAATTAGTAATTTTACATCGGAAAGCCATGTCTAATAGCCTATGAATATATTTTTTTCAGCATAAGTTTCCTCAATATGATAATCTACCGAGCGCGCTATCGTCGCGCTCTCCATGGTGCTGAAAGCGCGCGCCCCAAAAGAGAAGCGCCTAGTTTATTTGTAAATGCGAACATTTCTAAATGTTTCTATTACAGAGATACCTTTCTATTTTTTTGTTTATAAATGTTTGATTTGTATTAGATTTAGTTTGAAGCTTGTCTCTCCTTTTTCATTTATATTACCATTCATGCTTCATTTGTTCAATTTGGCTAATGCTGTATACTATTTGCACTTCTGATTAAACGCTAACTTTATTTCACTGTGCATAGCACAAGTACAAAACCAATCAAGTTGAATCCGTTTCTGTCGGTTTGGCCATTTTCATCCCCTTCTCATTGCATCTATGACAAAGTTAACTGCATGTAAACACTGTTTCAAAATAAGCAGGACTGAGAGTAATCTTACCAAGCGGTTCACTGCAGAGTCCAGGTCGGAGATCTGTTGCGCGCATCTCATGCATTGAGCTGAACAATCAGCCTGACTCAAGGTTGGCAAGCTCAGCATCAACACCAAGACATACCACTCCATCATCTACAGCGATTCCTGCGGCACAAGAGAAGAAAACGAGCGTTAGATAATCTTCTCTGCTGGGGGGATTTTGAGGTTTTTCAACAATTCATCAATTATGTTTAAGGTCTTTCTTTCTCTAGGTAGGCTATGTTGTTTTTTTCTTACCCGTTTAATATCCCAAAGCTTTAGTATATAGTGAGGTACGTGTGCCAACACAAAATCTCCTCTGTTACCTTGAGTACCTACAGAGCTTCTTGTTCTCCAAGCGTCAAGGCGATCACTTGGCGAAGCTGGCTGAAACTTCTTTGTCCTCGTGTCCTTTGACGGAGTCACTCTTTATCCATCTACGGTTTGCTCTTACTTGGATCCAGTCTCCATACTTTTATCCACGCAGCCCACACAGCCACTTGAATGAACCAATGAGAACAACGTGTCCCACCCACGCGATGATGCAGCGTTTCAGGAATAATAATAAAAACAATTTGCTCATATTAACGCAAAATGGTTACGAATGTTTTTTTTTAAACATTATATGGATAGGCTTCAATGTTTCTATACGAAGTTACATATAATTATTTACTTCACAAGGGTAGAATAGTCTTTCATAAAGTTACAAACACACCCACTTTGAAGAGGAGGGTGTGCCACGGGTAACTTCTATCACTACCGAGTTGCAGTAGCTCAAGGCTGCAGGGTTGTCTTCTCTTTTTAATTGCATTCCCATTCAGCAAGTCCGGTGAATTTGCGGTGAAAGAAATCACAGTTCTCCAAAACATATCCAGACGAGAGTAAGGCCCTCATTTCCACGAATGGAGTCTTTGTCCTCCGTTAACCTCCCGGGCTTAATGGATGTTCCGGTAGACAGTGCGCTCCGTTCATCAAGCGCAGAACGCTCAGTTTCCGGAACTCCAAAATTAGGTATTGGGCGATTCAAGGAAAGACAGCTGCAGTAAATCTAGTGCTGTAGAAATATCCTATTATGACCCATTTCTAATGAATCGATTATTATTATTACACTGTAAAAAAAAGTCTGTAGTTTTTACAAAATAATTTTGGCAGCTGTGGTTGCCAGAATACTTTTGTAAAAAATACACTGTAAAAAAAAGTCTGTAGTTTTTAAAAAATAATTTGGGCAGCTGTGGTTGCCAGAATACTTTTGTAAAAAATACAGAAAAACTGTAAACAGAATTACGGCCAAAAAACTGTAAATTTTTACAGTATAAAAACTGTTATTTACAAACAAGAAAATTTTAATGTAAACCAGTAAATTCAACAAACGCACAGTGCTATTAAAATCTGTTTTGTACCTTTAACATACTGACAACCACCATAATAATGCAGGTGGTAAAAGAGAAAGCCACATGAAGAATCGAAGTTCATCACAAGTAGCTTCGCCACAAGCAGAAGTTTATAATTAATATATAGAAGGTGCACAAAGTCATTCATGCAAACACAAAACACCATCATGGTGACACACGATACTTAAACAATTCAATAAACTTTCATTAAACAGCAGAAGATGTAACATAAAGCCCAAATGTACAACTGATAACAAAAAACTATTAAAAAACATGATTATTTAAACAAAATACTTTCAAATGTGGAGCGTCACACAGGGAATTCTGGGAATATCAGTTTACAGTTTTTGACTGTAAATTATACATTGATTTGTTCTTTTTTACTTTAAAAAAACTGTAAAATTAACAGCATTTTACTGTAAAATTACATGAAATGTCAGGTTAGATCTTTTACAGTTTTTCCCTGTATATAGTACAGGAACTTACTGTTAACCTATTAACACTTTTTTTTTGTAGCGTTTTTACAAAATTGTACAGTTAAAATGACACTTATTTTTTACAGTGTATTATTATTTACTCAAACGTTCTTAAACAGAACACTGACGTTTAGTTTGTTTGTTTGTTTGTTTTTGTTTGTTTGTTTTTGTTTTGTAATACACTTGTGGTATGCAAAACTATAATACAGTAATAAATAATCCAATTTATATGTTTTTGTTGTGTTATCCAGTCAGGGGCGTTGCACAAGAACCCAGGCCCTATGCATAGGCAGTCCTGATGGGCCCCCATGCCATTTTATTTATAAATAGCCTACTAAAACCAAAAACACAAAAGTGGTTATTCGTGTAATGTGTAACACAGTCCGTTCATAATTTTAACATACTAGTCTTATCGGAAACGAGCGATCAGCTGTTGCTATGGTTACCTCCTTCCATTTATTTTATTTTTCCGTCTATTTAATGCATTCTGCTGTAACATAACGTTTAGTGTTGCTAAAGTGTTATTTGCAAACGTGTTAGGTAAGTTTAGGTTTTAGCTATTTCTTCTGCATTTAGAAAAAAATCAGTAGGCCTATTCGAAAATTTCGTAATGGAAGTCATTCAAAAAGTGTAAGCCGGAGAGTTTACTTTCATCTTTAATTTCATAAAAAGTGTAGACTCTACAAAAAAACAAAAAAACAAAAAAAAAGATGACACATCTAAGGCTAAAAAATGTAAACAAGACAAACTAATTGAGTCTGTATGTTAGGTGGTTTAAACTAAAATAATTTGTGTATATTGTGAGCTCATACTAAGTTTTAGTTACAGCTCAGATCTTCAGACCTCACTCCTGGAACTGGAGCTATGTGATGTGCTGTGATGTGTCTCATAGTACAGTGAGAGACACGCTGTCAGTGATCTTCAATAAATAAATGGCAGTTTCTAAGCAACCTCACCTAACAGTATAATGTGTGTTAGTTTCCTGAGCTCATTTGAACGTGTTGATCTTCCTGCTTGTTGCCAAAGAACCAAAGGAAAAAAAAAAAACCTATTAATTTAGGTTGTCACGGAGGACGCACAAACTGATCTTCTCTCCTCCCAGGAGAAGTTCATTGACGTGGATCAGCCAAAAATGAAATGTTAGATCAATACGCGTCTTCACAAACTCCATACACGTGAGGTTTTCACAGTAATAAGAGGATGACTATAACGATGACAATAGCATTATAATTATCTGAAAAAATTAAGGAAGCCTACACAGCAACTACAATGATAATGACACAGAGGATATCGGTAGAATCACTTTCAGAATGATTTTCCAGCTGATAAAGAAGAAGAAGAACAGAATAAAACAGAACGTTATCGTGCATTGGTGTGGACACTATATAGTTATAGTTATCCGTATAGACTAGTTATCGTTCTTTGGTGTGAACGGGCCTTTATACTGTGAAGCAAACACTGAAGAAAAGACACTGTTTACAAAATAACGTTGTCCTTTTGAGACAGCATTCTCTTACAGTTGGCACATAGGCTATGGGGTTAAGTCACAAAGGAAATACTGTCCACGTGAACCGGAGGTTGCTGCCAGTCACCTTTATTTGTATAGCACTTTAACACTGGGCTGCGTTTCCAGGAGGTAAACAAAACAGTATGTGAATAGTGTAAATGTTGATTTCATGCAGACTTTAACAGGTAATGCCTGAGACTGCAAGCTGGAACATTCTTCCACACAATCCTGGAGGCGGTTTGGACAGAAGTGTGTCGTGTACCAGCGCTGTTGTAAGTCCTGAATAAATCATTAATCTAATGCGGGGTCCTGTTCAAACACAATACTCAATTATCTAAGTGCGCACATCAGCGAACGCTGTTTTTATATACTCTACCATTCTACTGTCAGTGTGTATCCTTCCCAGTAACCTGGAAACACAAGCATGTCAATCCTGAGTCATTACAAACGGAAACATCCTGTTTTACATCTAAAATTGACCTGTGAAAATGCTTTAAATGTTGTGCACATGAGACATGAACAGTGCCTGCACATTAGCGTCAATATTAAATACATTATAAAAACTGTGTTAATGGCCCTGTTCCAAATCCTGGTGACGTAGATAGTTTAATCAATCCCTTACGATGTTCAGGTAGCTTCTTAAGCTGACAGCAGACAACAAGGCAGCTCACTAGATCTTGGAGTAGAGCCATTATATTGCATTTATAATTATTAATTTGGCAGATGCATATGGAAAGCAGTTCAATTACAGGCAAGTGACACTTTTGGAAAAGTCATTAGCTATACTTTTGCATATACCTAAGCAAGGCTGCTAAGTAGAGGGCAATTTCTATCACTATACTGTTGTATCTCAGTGCTGCCTTCGACACGGTTGATTGTGATATCCTCATTGATCGTCTCAAAGACCAAGTGGGTGTCCAGGGTATAGCCTTAGACTGGTTTTCCTCATATCTTAAGGGTAGAACCATTTCAGTCAGTTTGGGAAGCTGTTCTTCTTCTGTTGTACCATTAATGTGTGGGGTTTCTCAGGGTTCGATTTTGGGACCGTTTTTGTTTTCCCTTTTTTTGCTTCCATTAGAAAAGATATTTGATAAGCATGGTATAAATTACCATCAGTAAGCTGATGATTCTCAAATTTATTTCCCTATAAAATAATATGGGGGGCAGTCTTCTCTTGAGTCTTTGTATAACTGTTTGGCTGATGTGAAGTGTTGGTTGGCAAACAACTTTCTCCAATTGAATGAGGACAAGTAAGAGTTTATTGTTTTTGGCCAGAAAGGATGTGGTATGGATTCTAATGACAATCCGTTATTGCTTCCTGGGAATAAACTTTCCTTTGTGAAAAGCCTTGGCTTTATTTTTGACTCCGAGCTTAAATCCGATCGCCAAATAAATGTTGTTGTTAAAAATAGCTGTTTTTTTATTATCTTAGATCTATAGCTAAGTTGAAGTCTGTCCTCTCTTTCAGTGTTTTGGAGAGGGTCGTTCATGACTTTGTGTCTTCTCGTTTGAATTATTGCAACGCTTTGTATCTGGGTGTGAGTCAGGTCTCCCTCTCTCACCTGCAGCTAGTTCAGAACTCAGCTGCTAGGTTTTTAACTGGTACCAAAAAAAGAGACCACATTACCCCTGTATTGGTATCATTGCACTGGTTACCGATTCAATACAGAATCCAGTATAAAGTACTGTTATATGTTTTTAAATCTCTCCATGGCTTGGCACCAGAGTATGTTTCCGAATTGATTAGTCTACATCAACCTCTGGGATCTCTTCACTCCAAGGATCAACTGTCTTTTTTCATGTACAGCACTTTGGTGCCCATTGTGGTTTATGAAAAAGCATTAGAAATAAGGTTGAGTTGAGTTGAATCATATAACAAAAAATTAGGATCTCCATTAGGATGAACACAGTTTGCTACAAAATTGAAAACATAAGCTGCCTCAAAGAGCTGAAAATGAATCAACTAAGGTAAGTATATTTAATATATATTAAGAGGGCAATATCTTTTAATATATATATATATAAATATATAGATAGATAGATAGATAGATAGATAGATAGATAGATAGATAGATAGATAGATAGATAGATAGATAGATAGATAGATAGATAGATAGATAGATAGACTGAATTCAAAAGATTCCTGATTCAAACGGTGTTCCTGTGGCTCAGTGGTAGAGCATTGTGTTAGCAGCGCAAAAGGTCGTGGGTTTGATTTTCAGGGAACAAAGCTAAATATATATATATATGTATAGCTGGAATGCAATGTAAGTCGCTTTGTATAAGTCTGTTAAATGCATAAATGTAAAAGCATTCAAATGAACATTATTCAGTTGGATCAGATTTGTATGAATTTGATTCAAATGAATCATTCTCCTTTGAATTCAATTAAATCAGATTCAACTGAATTCAAACGAATCTGATTCAAAATAATCAGATTCAATGATTCATTTGAAGCCAATGATTTTAAAGGGTTAGTTCACCCATGTTTTACTCACTCTCAAAGCATCCTAGGTGTATGTGACTTTCTTCTTTCAGAATAATCCAATCTAAGTTATATTAAAAATTGTCCTTGCTCTTCCAAGCCTTTCAATGTGGGTAAGCGGGTGTTTGTTGTCAACAGTTCAGAAGACGTGAAATAAGTGAAAGTGAAGTGAAAGTGACATACAGCCAAGTATGTTCTGCATTTAACTCATCCAAAGTGCACACACACAGCAGTGAACACACACACACACCGTGAACACACACCCAGAGCAGTGGGCATCATTTATGCTGCGGCGCCCGGGGAGCAGTTGGGGATTCGGTGCCTTGCTCAAGTGCACCTCAGTCGTGGTATTGCTGGCCTGAGACTCGAACCCACAACCTTAGGGTTAGGTGTCAAACTCTCTAACCATTAGGTTATGACTTCCCCATAGTGCACGCATCTGTAATTAAACGTCCCTCACACGGCTCCGGGAGGTGAATAAAGGCCCCCTGTAGCGAATCCATGCATTTTTGCAAAATAAATATCCAGATTTCAAACATAATAAACACTTTTTTCTCACACCTGCTGACTGTGGGATGTGGAAGACGTGTAGGCGGATGTTGTAGTTTGTCAGTGCTGCATGGTTAGTGACGAGTCCGGAGAGAAAACAAAACAAAATGCCGGTCACGAATTAGAAGCATAAAACGAGGATTTATACAGAAAAACGTTGGAGGATTTCGATATAAGCCAAGAGGAGACTGGTTTTCCTTTAGGAAACATGGTTTCCTTTGCTCCTACATTTCCCAGAGGCGCCACGCGACGCATATGTCTTCCGTCTTCCGCCTGCACATCTTCAGTCACCACAGTCAGCAGATGTGAGAAAAAAGTGTTTATTACATTTGAAATCTGGATATTTATCTTACAAAAATGCATGGATTCGCTACAGGGGGCCTTTATTCACCTCCCGGAGCCATGTGAGGGATGTTTTATTACAGATGCGCACACTTTATTTCACGTCTTCGGAACTGTTGACAACAAACACCCGCTTACCCCCACTGAAAGCCTTGGAAGAGCAAAGACAATTTTTAATATAACTTTGATTGGATTATTCTGAAAGAAGAAAGTCACATACACCTAGGATGCTTCGAGAGTGAGTAAAACATGGACGAATTTAAATTTTTGGGTGAAGTAACCCTTTAAGTACTACGTCTTTCAAGTATCTTCTTAAAGTATTATTATTATTTTTTTTTTAAATATAACTATTAATTTAGATTGAATTGCACCTGAACTTTCTCCTGCATGTGGTGTGTTCGTAACCATAGCAGCAGAAACAATTGTGTTGTTGCCATAAATAATTACTGTGGGAGTTGCAACTTTTAATTTCTCATTACATCCCATAACCCCAGACTCACCCTCAAGAACTGACAGGCCTGGAGCAGCATTAACAGGTGAAATGAGATGCCACAAACTTATTTATTTCACAGCTTGGTAAATAGATCGACGACACCATGTGACATACTGCATTAGACAAATTCAGTGTTTTTCAAGAGCTCAGAGAGATGTGATGACAAAGTTTGCAGTGATTCATTTTGATAAAAATACATCTCAGGAAAGGACTTGAAACATATGAAACATGTTGCAAAGATCTGCTTACATTCTGCTTTTGAATTAGCAGATGATTGGAGCTATTTTAGTCATTTTTTTAATACCGCATATTCTAATGTGCTTAATATGCTTTGTTTCTGTACAGTCATGTTCATTTACACAAATACAACAGGAATGTGAAGTATTTACACCAAATATGACTGCATGAGCGACTCAGCCCAAAACATTTATGCAGGAAACATGGTTAAGACCTGTGTTCAAAGATTTGTAAAAACATGATGAAGGTCCACTGTGAGAAGACCTGTTATCAGGAACTATTTGCATGACTGGAAAATAAAAAGAAAAGGATTCTGCCAAATTACACAGATTTCATGAGCACCAATTCCTGAAAATAATTAATGCATTCTTTATCAAGGACAGTGTGTGAAATGAAAAATAGTGTTCATAAAATGTCCTTATTGGGCTGACATAAAAAAAAAAAAAGAAAAAATGCAAGAAAAAATATTCACAGATTCTTTACAGTTTTACCTTTTCTAATTTACAGTTTAGCAAAATATCAAGTAATAAATTATATTTAATTTTTAATAAAATATCAATTTTACTATCCGAGGGGTGGAGTTCACTTTAAAGATAAATGTATCTGTGCGTTGTGTATGTAGTTACTACAACTTTTTGGTAGTAGTTTAACTTCTTTAAATTATAAGTAGATACACTAATAAAACGAGTAATAAAACAAGTAAAACTAAGTAATATTTCTCTTGTTTGTTTTTGCAAATGTTATGGAATTTGGTCAAATCCACTTTAATACCTACTTTTTGATTTTACATTCATAAAGGCAAATATTTACACAAAATTAATTTGTCTTAAATATACATGTTGGTCAGTCACTTCACTGACAAAAGTATATCTCGATCATAAAATGAAGCAACAAACCCTAGTCATTATATAACCATACCACAACCTTTAGCCTACTATTCACATGTTGTCTCACTTTTGTCCAACATAAATCAACATTAAACCATAACAGGTCGTTCCCGTCGATAAAAATTATTAAATGCCTGTTCACACAAAGAACCATGTAAATCTAACTTTAATACATGGACAGTGATGTTTTGTTAATATAAGCGCACTGCAGTTCAGTCATCTGCCGCTTTAAATGCTCACGCTCTGATTGCTGTCAGTGTTTTTATCAGCTGGGGAAAAAATCATTCTGAAAGTTATTCCAGTGATATCGTTCTTTTATGCACTCTCAGAAAAAAAAAGGTAAAAAAGCTGTCACTGGGGCGGTACCTTTTCAAAAGGTATACACTTTTGGACCTTTTAGGTACTAATGTGTACCTTTAAGGTCCCAATATGGACTCTTTAGGTACAAAGGTGTGCCTTTTGAAAAGGTACCGCCCCAGTGACAGCTTTTGTACCTTTTTTTTCTGAGAGTGTGTCATTATCGTTATAGCTGTGGTGTGGACTTCCTCATTCTCACAGAATTAGGACAATTATTTAAACTTTAGTTATCGTCTTTTGTGTGAACGATCCTACTCTCTCAGTTCAGTCCTGTGCAAATCATCCATCCATGCAGTTTCAGTTAATACAACAAAAATGATTCATGTAGTCTCAAAACAAATGAACTAAACTTCAATTTGACATATAAAGCTGTGATAAAATGTTCAACAGTTGTGTTGATTTAGCTCGTTTTAATTAAGTACGTTAAGCAGCAAAAAAAAAAAAAAAAAAAAAAAAAATCATTAGCTAGCTGAAAGTGTTTTCTCCAGCACTGAATGATATTTAGTGAGATCAACTGAAGATCAGTCAGAAGCGGAGGCTTTGCGTCTCTGTATTAAGTCCTGATTAGATGACTGGGAAGTCAATCTGTCACAACGCTTCATTTTTTCTGCTTTGGAGACCAAGGTCACTTTCTGCTGTACTAATTCCTAGTGTGAAAATAAGAGCTATTCAGACACAGAAACACGTCATAGGTCTTTATATTTATGTTTTTTTTCTTCCAGTGTTAGGCTACTGCACGGACAAGCTCATTGAAGGATAAGTTTAAGGACGAAAGGACATGCCAATAAAGCTGTCAACATGTCAAAGACGCCACACGCACGGATAAAGTGTGGGCTTTGCTTCTTTTACTTCCTTCCCAGCTAATAGGCAACATTCTCGCCCTGCTAGGACAGGTACATCACAGAGATGTCTATTTGATGTCTGTATTTACATCTGAGTGTTTGCTCATCTGCAATACGTTTCCTATCAGAAGTCAAATAGACATTTAGAAAATGTTTATGATTTAGAATGTAAAACTGAAATCTTAGAGATGTCTATCATATGTTTGTAGATGAAGCGATCTTTAACAGATATCTTGCAGATGTACGTGTGCTATCTGGGCAGACCATTGGACAATATTCTGGCAAACTTCTCTCAAGTTATGAACAAATGTTTTTTCAAGTAACAATAGTAAAACATTTGCTCAAAGCTATTTGGGCTTTAATTATGTTCTCAAAACGTTCAACATCTCACAAAAACATCATTTATACACAGTGTTGGAGAGTAACCAGTTACATGTAACAGAATTATTACAGTATCATAGCTATTTCTATATCTTGTTATGGTTTTAAATCTGTATTTAACCTCAGAATGATCTCAAAGTAAATAGGAGTGCTAAAGTCGGAGTTTGTGGTTGCTGTGCTTTAAGATATATATTTTTAAATAATCTTAATTCAAGTGATGAAGGATTTTGACAGTCTGACAGTAATCAGTGTTGAGAACTACTGTAAGGTTAACCCTGCCTGCTTTAAATGTTTCGAAATGATTAACAGTTGAAAATATGAGTTAGAAAAGTAATCAAATGTAATCAGTTACACTACTTTAATAAGGTAATTGAAATAGTTACACTACTTGAAACATTTTAAATAGGATAACTTGTTATCTGTAACCTATTACATTTACAAAGTAACCTTCCCAACACTTCATGCAACTTTTTTTTCTTAAACGTTTTGGTTGGATTCACGTCTAACATCTAAAATGATACTTATGTAACATTAAATAATGTTTCATACTGTTCCATTCTGAAATAATGTTTTCATTACTTAATGAACGTTCAGAGAACATTATGAAATAATGTTGATGAATTGAATAATAAAAGCCTTCTGATTAAAGTATTGCAGTGAGCTGTAATAATAGCTGCATGTTTTATTTCACTGTTAGCAGCATCATTTTGTTGCCTCTCTTCATATTTATTTAAACATAAACAGCAGCTCTTTCCTTTCAGTTTGTTTGACTGCTCAGAAATCATTTACATCAGAGTGCGCCGCCTCTCCTCCCACAGGCCTGATCTCAAATCAGATACTGAGATTGTGTCGTTGACATGCTAGACATAGCGGTTCTGATCTCAGATCAGCGTTTATAACGGCCAGTGCTCTGTGTGTCTCGTTAGCAGCATGGAGCCGTTTTGTGAGCGTGGAGGCTGAGAGCTTTCCGGTGTTTCCGGAAGGAGGACAAAAGAGTTCCGCTCCGATGCAGCAGGACTGGGCACCTGCGGTTCAAGGAGAACATGACGGGGGACAATAATAAGAGCACATCTTTTGGTTCCCATTTCTGAGGATTAGACAGAAAATGAGTCATGTGTAAAGCCAATCCTAAGGCATTGTAACACACTGTTTGCACCTGACTGTTTAGCTGATTTCACGAATTTCCTTGTATGATTGTGTCCTGCCCTTCATTAACATTGACTCCATTGCCTAAATGTGATGACTACACTCTTTAAAAATAAAGTGCTTCAAAAGATTCTTCAAGCAATGCCATAGAAGAACCATTTTTGGTTTCACAAAAAAAAAAAAAAAAAAAAAATTCAGTCAAAGTTTTTTTTTTAAAGAACCATCTCTTTCTTACCTTTTTATAATCTGAAGAACCTTCTTTAACCACAAAGAACCTTTTGTGAAATACAGAAAGGTTCTTCAGATGTTAAAGGTTCTTTATGAAACCATTTAGACAAAAAGGTTCTTCTATGGCATCGTGAAGCACCTTTATTTTTAAGAGTGTAATACCAAAACAACCAAGAAATGCAAAGAAAATGATTATGCGCAGTGAATTTCTGCATGTTTTCCCTTTGAAACAAGGGGTCATATGATGCGATTTCAAGTTTTCCTTTCTCTTTGGAGTATTAAAAGCTGTTCGTGCAAAGATAAGATCTGTAAAGTTGTAAAGATTAAAGTCTCAAACCCAAAGAGATATTCGTTATAAAACTAAAAACTTGTCCATGCCTTCCTAAAATGCCTAATTTAAACACGTCCCCACATGTCTACATCACAATGTGGGAAGATTTGCATAACGCTGCCCAAATGTTCACGCAAAGAAAGAAGGCATAACTTTGATTCTAGTTGACACAACTAGAAATCAGAGGTTAAGTTGTATTTACAACACTGTTCCAGAACAGTTTACCCCAAATATACAGATGTGTGCAGCACATTTTATGGAGGACTGTTTTCTGGACCTGAGAGAGGAGCCTACAATGCTGGTGTCCATCTGTGGCACAACGGCTGTTTCTATAAAGTGGGGCAGTTCCAACTTTGCAAGGACAGTCTGGGCTTCTGACTCACAGCCTGTAAGTACGTTTTCATATTTAAAGAATTTTCCACTGATGATTCAAATGTGGGTTTTGAGCAGTGTAGAGCAGTGCTTGTTGTTTGTCATTTCTCCGATCACTAATGCAGACATGGTTTTATGTTTACGTGGCGAGATACGCAACACAACACGTAAAAACCGAGCGGCAACCTCGCGCTCTCTCTCGTGAAGCCAATAAGGAAGTGACTAAAACTGCAATTCATCGACTGGCCGCTTGAGGCTGGCTGCAAAAGGGAGTCATTCCCCTAGACACCTCATGTTAAAATGCCCAACTTTACAACAGAAAAAAAAAAGTTTACAGCCTGGTGCAAAAAAATGATTTTTGTCTATATTGCTAATTTTGCCCTTCATGACAACTGTGAGGGGAGTGAATTTTTTTATAACTCATCCGTTTAAATTATATTAAGCCTTAAAGTTCTGCATAATTAAGGGCGTGGCCACGTGAGTGACAGGTGGACTGCGGCTGCTGACAATGTCGTCGTGCTAGGTGGGCGTGGATTCAGCAACCAGCTCCCGCCTTTTTGCCCATTTTCGATTATCCGGGGAGAGTCATATGACGCGCTGCCAAGATGGCGACGGCCCGCTCTGTACACTTTGAGCTTCAAAACCACTCTTCAGGAGTCTATGGGTGACGTCACCGACACTACATCCATATTTTTATACAGTCTATGGTAAAAACACAGTATAAGTCATTATAATCAGTAATTATGATTATGCGCTTATCATTTATCTTTTAAAGGTGCCATTTTTGTCAATGTTTATATTTAAAATGAACAAAACAAACACACCCCTAACTAAAAGGATCACACCCCATCTTAATAGCCCCACCCCCAAAATCACAAAACAGCAATGCAACAGGCACCGCCCCATCATGAGTGGGCACGCCCCTTACTGCTGATTGGCTGAGTGCGTTCTGGTGCTCGCTGAGGTTTCTCAGAAATCACTGCACCTTTAAAGGTTTTTAGATATAGACATTTCAAATTTTGAGCACCTCTCCAAAACCTGGCCCTCTAATGTCATGTCACACAATTATGTCCAAAACACAGTCCGCATTTTTCATTGGCAAATAAAGCCGCTTCTCTGAATCTTTTTTGTTGTTGTTGTTGTTTACAGAGCCTAAGGGCATCACAGAAACAGGTATGAGCTCTCAAAATGTGTTTTCACTGATATCTGTCAGGCATTAGGGACACTTTATGTGTAATATTGAAGAATACTGCGCAAATGTGTCATTTAATTCAGAACTAGAGCATCTAAGTAGATATATTACATTTTTATGGTGAAAAAAAAAGATGCTTTTTGTGTCTGCAAAAAAAGTTGCACATCTATAATAGCTTTTTCCAACTAGAAAGCGAAGCTCTGGACACTCCTGTGATGTGAGAAAAAAAAAGATTGACGTCATGAATCTTTTGTTGGATGAAATGGTCAGCAGTAGCATATTTTATTTGTACAGGAGTGACACATCGCATCACATCTCTCTGTGGAAGCTCATGTTCGTGTCAGACTCTTAAAGTGCAGTTCTGTGTTCAGACAGAAGGGGGCGCAAGGCACCGGAGGGCAACAGACAACACCGAGCAGTCCCACCCACAGTCAGATAATCATATGAATATGCAAATTAGCTGGGAATTTAATCCGGCGTTTTATTAATTGAGTTATTGTGAAGCCTAGACTGCTTTAGTAATACACACAGTTATTGTTTGAATTTGTTACATTCCTGACTAATGTGTTTTTGTATTTTAGGACACTTCCCCCTCGTCTTTCTCTTTTTATCCATTTCTAGTGCTGTTTACAACAAGGAGGACTGTATAATAGTAATAAAATAAAATAAGGGGTGCAAATAGACAATCAAAAAAAAAAAAAAAAAAACAAAAATAAAATATAAAAAAACTTATATAAAAAAAAAGTTAATCAAAAAAAAAAAAAATAAATAAAATGACACATAATAATAATGCATTTCTTGCAACATCACAAATTTTTTTATAGGGACATGCAACCCAATAATTTATGTGATTTGGGCTAATTAGTGCAGGTGTCACAGGTTAATGAGAAATGACTTGTGAAGTCAATTTGAGCATGTGTTTATAATGATCTCAATGCTTTGACAGATGTGTATGGTTACCGAGAGAGGGATTCTGTGTTTTAAAAAGGGTAAAAGGTTATCTTTTTTATTCACTCTTTTGAATCCGAGCTCGAAGAAGAGCTGCCTCTTTATCAGTGTTCATTTGAAAATCTGTGCTCTTTGGTTGTTCTCATGCCACCTTATAAAAGATTTCCATTAGTAAGTCTGCTCAGATAGACCTTTAGCGCTCTCATCCCTCCCTACATGATGCTCAGCTGCTATATTAATCTGTTTCAATACCCAAACATCATGTATATAACGTCATACATCCACGAGTCTGTCCAGCTCCAGCTGAGTGGGTTGTAAAAGTAACCAATGTGTAATAACTAGTTTTTCCCCATTTTCGTCAAATACATTATAAAATGGTTGTTTAATACAAATGTTTAGCTGATCAAACTGTACAGCTAAAAATAAATAATTCCTAAAATCATCATTTATTCATGGTGCCTTTATAAACAAATATTTGTACACTGTAAAAAAAGATTTTTCAAAGTTGTACATTAAACAAAGATTAATGGAGTACATTTCAAAAGACAATATAACAAAATAATTAATGAGTGAAAATTGTTTCTGCACCAAATTTACAGTCTTTCCAGTACATTTTTAATATTAAATATCTTTACCACACACACACATATAAAGAGACATATAAGGTAAATGTATTTTTATACACACAGGTGTAAATTAGTATTTTTTTTAAAATCTGGTATGTTAATTATTAATAAATTTAATTATTAATAAAGCAGTTGATGATATTATTATATCAGTGGATAATTAATATATCAGATCAGCTTTTCAGATTTTCAAAGATGAACACAAGGGTGTTATTGTGAAGCTGCTTGCGTGCTTTTTCATTTATGCTGGCCTTCATGTTGCCGTAGCAACGCGAGAGGACATGATGCATTGTGCAGTGTGTAAAAGTAAGAGAATGACAGCGAAAGAGGAGAAAGAGAGGCATGTGAGTCATAAATTACTGTGGCCCTGAAACTTGAGCAAAAAAATATCTGCCTACAGTAAGAAAGAACAGAGGCGATGGAGGGTCAAGAGAAAGTTGCAGTCAAAAAGATCCTAAAATCCAGACAGTGGCCATTGATCGTGTTCAGTTAACTAGCTGCTGAGTCACAGAGAAGTCTAATCAAATTGCTGAAATGCCTGAAGTGTTTCAGTATAATTTATAAACGTGAGGAGGAGAGGCAGAATTTAATGATGTGAAATCAGTGCAGATGTGATTTGATCTTCAGCCGCCGTGTTGTTGTCACGAGGCCTTTTAACCTGAAACTCTGGCGTTGAGTGGGCAGCAATTAACGCTGTACACTCTTGAGCTTAGCCCTGCGGTGTTTGAATTCAAACTGAAAGACATTATATTCTTTCTGAAGGTTTTGTGTCCATTCTCCAACTTTGGAGAAATTGAGAAATCATTGGAATTGATTTAATTCTTTTGTCTCACAAAAGAGTTACAACTTTACCAATATAATGGTGCTATTTGACTTTCACTCTAAATTACAGTGAAAAGAGACTCTTTTCTTTGTATACGCTTTTGTTGTCTGGTATAAATGACCTAAAATCATATTTCAGTCTTTCTTAAACTAATCACTGGTTGAGTCTTGAATAATCAATATATTTGTTCAAAGGACACCCATTTTAGCAACTCTTGCACCAATTATCAAACTTTGATAGACTGAGAAACAACATAAAATGTGCTGCCATTTACATTTGAGACTAAATAAAATAATAATAATAATAAAATTTTATTTAAAAAAAATGCAATTGTATTAGGATTTTTGTTAGTGGTTTGGAAATAAAACAATAATAATAAAAAAAATAAAAATAAAATTAGAAAGTAAAATAAATGTAAAAATCTAATTAAAATACTTTTTAGAAATAATAACAATATGAACAACTTAAATCACATCAGATTTAGAATCATGATGACTTTCCAAAAAAAGTGAGAAAAATTATTTAACAGATATGCAAAAGACAATCAACATCTATATCTGCGAATATTATTAAATATTAAGCAATTAATTAACATTTCATTTACAAGAACATTAAAAGAACATTAAAGAAATGGTCTGTTGCAACAGAATATATATATGTCTGGGTAGAGTACATAAAAATTGTTATTTGTTACTGATTCCAAATTACATGACAAAAAAATAAATAAAAATAAATGTAATGTAATCCATTGCATTACACATTTCAGGTAATATAATCAGACTGCTTTTATTACTTTTGACCTAAGCCACTTATGACATTAAATTAAATAGAATAATCTTGTACCATATTGACATAAACTGCAAAGAAAGAGAAAATATATAAAATTTCTTGTTATTAACAGTGCACTTATTGCAATACATCAAGGTTTCCAAAAACTGGGGCTTGTGGAGGAACTGCAGGGGGATCTGAGTTTAATGAAAAGCTTATAATTAAATCATAAAAAATGTAAAATTTAAATAAATCATTTTGAAAGAACAACAATCAAAATAAAACACTTACTAAAAAAAATGTTTACCTGCATATCATGTGACCTTTAACCAACGTCAGAGAACCGTGAACTTGTGATACTTAAATATTAATTTATTATCTTAAAATCTCATGGGGACTTCATATTAGGTGAAAGAGATTCAGCTGACAAAAAAAAAAAAAAAAAACACGTTTAGGAATCCCTGCATACATGTAAATAAGAAATAAACTGAATTTGTGCATTTGAATGTGTTTGAAAGACAAAAGCCTTCCAAAGACATAATAATAATTCAATAATTCAAATGCAATGTTGAAATGTTGAGAAAACACTTCTTAGAATTAAAATGATTTTTGTGAATCCAGTAGTCAAATGTTGTGCAGCCTCATGACCTGTGACCGGTCTTTGTGTGACTTTCTGAATGTGTATAACTAGGCTATTTGAGAAAGGAATTTAAAAGATGAAAAAGAGGAATTAGGGAGAATCAGTCAATTATGGATAATTTATTCCAAATGTGTGATCATGTAATCGATTAAAAAAAAAGTAAAAAAAAAAAAAATCTGTAGTCTGAGTACAAGTATTTTAAAATGTAATTTGATCTAATTACAAGAATTTAATTTTCAGAATCTGATTAAGTAGTCTATAATCCAGATTACATGTAAGCAGTTAATTAGTATATATTATAATACATCAATTAGTATATGAACAAATTACTAATTGTAATCATTTGAATGTTATTATTTATCTTTATTTATATAATTTTTAATGATTATTATTATTAATAATAATGTATTTTGTTTATTATATTGTACTTCCTAGCTTGTATATATATTTTTTCGAATCAGTAATAAACACATAAACAACATATAGTATTAGTTAGTTTAACTTTATTGTCCATTCTGACATGAATACATCCACATTAATACTTAAAACACATCACACATTAACAACACAAACATAAAATTAAACATGAAACAATTAACACTACCCCAAAAACGTTTACCATTTAGTATTACAGCTATTGTTCTTAACACATAAACAACATATAGTAACTTTCATTTATTTATTTTTCTTCTTTTTAATAAATAAAAACAAGAATTGGGTGTTTATACCCCCCTTTTTTATATTATAGATTATATTGGACATTATATTTTATTTTATCCAGATGCCAGCCCATTTACAATCATACCCGCTCCTCTTATTAAAATGTACAATTCTATAAATAAAAACATCAGGTTTAAATTATTGTCAGATTTTGTTACACTCATATGCAATGGAACGATTAGCTTCTTTACGAAATGTATTAATTTTTTGAAAAAAATATAGGGGGGAAAAACTTGAATATTATTCAATTGTGTATCGGTATATTGAAAGAAACACTGCGAATAAATAATGTTTAAACTAGGATTTGTGACACGCCTCCCCCGTCTTATGAATGAAATGGAACAGGCCGCCGATGCCACGCCCCCTCCGCGCTCTCCTGTTGAAGTTGTTATTGTTTATGTCAGACTCTTGATCGAGGAAGTGATAAAAAACACGACCACTGTCAGCCCGCAGCTTTTCAGGGACGTTATGAGATATAGGATCATTGCCCCGAAACATATGTTAACACGGGGGTTCATAAATTCATGGAGCTGCGCAGCGGCACACAGGGGACAATAAGGAGCCTCCGGCGGGGCTGCAAGCGAGCCGAGCCGCCCAGCGCACACATGAGGCGGGATGTGGGTAAAGTTCTGCGGCCGCTGCCCGTGGAGACCAACGATGAAGATGAGGAGCTCATGGAGGAACGGGACTGTTTCTCCACGGGCTTCCTCAGGCATGACATTCTCCATCCCGCGATGTTCTTCAAGACGCCTCGGTACAGCTTGATCCGGGAGGTGGGTCGCGGGAGCTACGGTGTGGTGTACGAGGCCGTCGCCCGCAGGTCCGGAGCCCGCGTGGCCGTGAAGAAGCTCCGCTGCGACGCGCCCGAGAAAGTGGAGCTGGCGCTGGCCGAGTTCTGGGCCCTGGCGAGCCTGGAGAAGAAGCACGAGAATGTGGTGCAGCTGGAGGAGTGCGTGCTGCAAAGAAACGGCATGGCACAGAAAATGAGCCATGGGAACAAACGAAACAAGCAGTATTTGAGATTAGTGGAAACTTCACTGAAAGGTAAGTTGAGTAATGTGACTTGATATCTGATTTATTTTTCTGAGTCGGATTGTTTTGTGTTGTAGCAGCCTGCATATGCATTCTGAGATGCATCAAAGCAATGCAACTTTTTCCACACTGCATGTGTATTATTGTGCATCTTAAATGCATGTCATTAAACGTGCACCAAATAGGAAGAGAAGGCATACTGTGCATGAGGGAACACCATGTTCCAGCACCCTTCACGCATTAACCCCTTCACTCCCATGTAGGCCAGGTTTGGATGTTCACCTCTGTTGATCTACTTTGATGATTGTGTGCAAGTTTCAAAACTCAAGTCACTTTTTTTCGAATGGTTTTACATTAGATTTAATAATGCAGCAATTTTCATGTCATTTGTAGATCTGTTTTTAAAATCAGATTAGATTAAACTCTACTGTCATTGATCAGAATACAAGTACTTTTGTGAACATTTACAGTTTTAGCTCATTAGGTGTTTTAGACATTTAGATATTTTCATTAGCTGTATTACTTTTCAAGGCCTGGAAATCCTAATTGTTCCTGATATTTGCATGCATGTGTGTGAACCCTGAATATAGTTTTGACATTTAATTATTTACACATCCTGCAGTATGACATGCTGTACTCCATCAACAATGCTTTTGAATGTGTTTGTAATTTCTGAAATGGCATTTTGGCGTTTGGTGTGTTGCGTGTTTGTGGTGACGTGTGAGTGCTGTGTTTGTGGTTGTGCTCAGCAGTAGCAGGATCTGTTTCGTGCTGACTGCTGTTATGTAAGTGTCATCATTTAGTGGCCTCGTCCACAATGGAAATAATCCTCACATTACTGGCTTGTTTAGAAATGATTTCAATATAAATGATTTTGCTGATGCATTTTGATTCATCTAATGTTGTTCTGCAAATATGTGTATTACTATTTTTATTTATATTACACAACTATTTTTATGTGTTTGGGAATTATTGACATGTCAAAAGTCAGTTTGGCCAATAAACACATTTATGGGGCTTAATTTATAAGAAGAATTCCCTTTTTTTTTTGTTTCAGCCAGACCCCTTTGACCTAAAATGTTTCTTCTTGATAATTGTGTGCAATATTAAAAATTTGAGTCACTTTTCCATTATTTTTCTAGTAGATTTACTGTCAGAGTTGATGTACTTTTGCACACATTTACAGGATAAAGATTATTTTTTAAGTCATTGCAATCACCAAACAAAAAGGAACAATTTCTGCCTCATTAAATGTTTTAGGGTGGTGCATTAACTCTCTAAGTTTTTTCCATGAATTTTTAAGGTTTTATATTTATTACAGGACTTTATAACAGGGATTCCCAAACTTCTTTGCCAGCTGAACCCCTTTAACCTTAAATATTTACTAAAAGTAACTCCTGAAATTTTAAGTTAATATTTCAATAATTTTACAACACATTCAGATGTTCACGGTACCGGATAAAGATTAATTTTTTTTTTTTTTTAAATGAAGTCATCACAATCACAAAAAAACAATTTTTAGCTCATTAAATATTTTAGAGTGGTGCATAACTTCAGAAAAAAAAAAACTTTTTTTTTTCATGATTTTTCGAGTCCTGGAATTTTTTTTTTTTTTTTTTTTTTTTTTTAAACACGTTAAAAATCTCCAATATTTCCATGGTCATCCTGAATATAGTTTTGACATGAAGCGTTACATTTTTTTTCAAGATTTTATATTTATTACAGAACAAACAGTTCCAAGTATTTAATCATTCTTAATTGTTTTATTTTGATTGCTTGTTTTTATTTTTAAAAATGATTTATTTATTAGTCATTCATTCATTCCTTCATTTATTTTCCTTTCTTCAGCTTACAAAACCCCTGCAGTTCTCTAGGACTTTGTCAATTGCAATTTTTCAAGTGGATTTTTAATTTTTTGTTTTTAAATGTAAATGGCAGCAAATGTCATGATGTTTAATAACCTCAGTTTGGGAGATACAGCTTCATGACCGGCATTTGTTTTTTAGGATTATGGGAGACACTCATTCCCAAGTGTTGAGAAGTTCTTCCAGCATTAGTATGGGTCACAGTCCACCTGTTCTCCATGCATTTCCCAACCCTTGTTTCCTGAAGCGGTGTTATTTATCACAGAACGCTGGCAGATTATCAGCACTTACGCTGAAGTCCTCCAAACGTGTCACTCAGTGGAAATCTGTGCTCAGCTAAAGTCTGATTGGTGGTTTGCTAACCTGTCCGAGTCAGCTAAACCAACACTTTAGTTCTCAGGCTTAGAGTATGAAGAGTAAAGCCGCTGTAGTTTGAAATGGACTGGGTTTAATCAAACACAACATTGTCTGTTTGTTAATGAGACCGAAACAGCGGCTTATCAGTTACAGACCAGCGACATTCAATAAAGAGCCGTTTCTCCTGACTCGGCACAAATAACTCAACGAAGCACATGAGTAGATTATGGAGTGGCTTTGATTTGCCAACAGTGGTTTACAGTTACCTCAGATGCTAGTTCTAACCACGGTTAGAAGAGTTCATTAAAACTAAAGCCATAAAAAAAAAAAAACATTACTTGAAATAATCCGCAGTAAAATTTCAAATAAATGTATTTTATTTTAACTAGTTGCCAAAGCAACATTTCTAATTTTTATTTAGTTTAACTTCATAAATAACTAAAACTGAAATGGAAATAAAAATGAATAAAAATTACATGTACATATAAAAAAATTTAAATGAATAAAAATGTTAAAAACGCACAACAAAATTACTAAAACTTCATATAGATTGAAAACAAATAGGAAATAAATTCAAAATATATACAAAGATATAAATAAAAAATATAGTTAATAAAATTATAATATATTATCTCAGTGATACTGTAATAGCCCTGTTGTTCTTGTTAAAAATATATTTAATTTGGTGTTTGCATTTAAAAAAGGACAAGAGTATTAAAAAAATCAAAAGATTAGATGCTATATGTTAGATGCTATCATTGACTTTGTTAATGCACAGATCTTCTTTTAAATTATTAATCAGTGTATGTTATTTAACTGCTTTCCATTCTGGTTGACAAAACATAATTTAACTGATAATAATAAGAAATGTTTCTTGAGCAGAAATGTTTCTACTTCAGCCGAAGACTGGTGATGCTGTAATGATGCTGAAAATTCATCTTTGCATCACAGAAATAAATTACATTTTACAGTATATTCAAACAGAAAACAGCGATTTAAAATTTTAATAATATTTCACAATATTACTGATTTTGCTGTATTTTTAAACCAATAAATGCAGCCTTGGTGAGCAGAAGAGTCTTCTTTCAAAAATGCATGCTAACCGCATTCTACTGTCTTTCTAGGTGAGCGTATCTTGGGCTGCCCAGAGGAATCGTGTTATCTTTGGTTTGTTATGGAGTTCTGTGACGGCGGGGACCTCAACCAGTACATCCTCTCGCGGCGGCCTGACCCACGGACCAACCGTAGTTTCATGAAGCAGATGACCAGCGCTGTGGCCTTCCTCCATAAGAACAACATCGTGCACCGGGACCTCAAACCAGACAACATTCTCATCTCGCAGAAATCCGGCAGTCCGGTCATCAAGGTCGCCGACTTCGGCCTCAGCAAGGTTTGCGCGGGGCTCAGCTGCATGGAGAGCGAAGCCGACAACCAGGTTAACAAAAACATGGTGAACATTAACAAATTCTGGCTGTCGTCAGCGTGCGGCTCGGACTTCTACATGGCTCCGGAGGTGTGGGAGGGACACTACACCGCCAAGGCGGACATTTTTGCACTCGGCATCATCATTTGGGCCATGATCGAACGGATCACGTTTATCGACGCCGAGTCCAAGCGAGAGCTCCTCGGCACATATGTTCGCCAGGGAACCGAGATCGTCCCGGTGGGTGAGGCCTTGCTGGAGAACCCGAAGATGGTCCTGAACATCCCACAGAAGACGCGGAGCATCATGTCTGAAGGCGTGAAGCGGCTTCTGCAGGACATGTTGGCGGTCAACCCACAGGACCGACCCGACGCCTTTCAGTTGGAGGTTAGAATGGACCACGTCACATGTGCGGCGTAAGCCAACCCGATTGGCCGAAACAAGCACGCAACTTTCAGGTGGGTTGTCATTTTAGATGTTATATTCACCATTTTTGTTCACCTCAGATCAAAATATTCAAGAACAAATGCAGTTTAACCCCTTAACTGTCAACGTCCTACCTATGGGACGCTTGGCGCTGTTTTTTTGTTGTTGTCCTTTTTCTCTATAAAATCTTTTAGTAATCATCATAAATTATATATCATTTGAAAGCTTAGAAGCCCAAGATTCATCTTGTGAAAACCATTTTGAAATCGGACATTGTGTTACATTGGTACTTTAAAATCTTATGGCGTCTCCGCCCCCTTAGTGGGCAGTGTCAAGTGTCATATTACAAAATGCATTACGGTCTTTTAGAATCAAAACTTTTTATAATAATGGCAACAAACATATCATTAAAAACTTATTATCAGGATTCCATATTTGGTGGTTATTTTGAGTAATAGAAGTAAAATTGACAGAGAAATCTAGGGGAAAAATTCATTAAACAAAAAAAAAAAGGAGTTTTGATGGCTCCCAGTGGCTGTTTGTGGTATGAAGGAACTAAATAAAAAACTCACATTTTTTTCAGTCATATCAACTTCAAATTTGGAACATAACTTATTTAGAAACAAGGCTTTAATTTTATACCAATTTTAGAGTAAAAACCTATTATGTAAAATATTTATAATAAATAAAAGAAAATTAATATAGCGCATTTTATTTACAGTACATTTAAACTTCTATAACTTTTTGATACTTTAATTTTTTGAAAAAATTCCACTTTTGCCAAAATCTGCCAAATCTGCCAGAATCTGAGACCAACCTTAGGTCTATATTCCAAAGTGTTCATAGAGTACAACAATTTAAATTTGGATAGTGCACTTAAATGCCTATTTTAAAAAATGGGGGGTGACAGTTAAGGGGTTAAATCCCATAATGCACAAAAACAAGTCCCTCTTGGGTTGTTCAAGATGTTTTAAGCGTATACAGCTCTCATATTTTTGTAGGCCAAGTCAGAGGTTAGCATCGCCTTGGTTTGAGATTAAAACCCAATAGAGTCATTCCATGTAAAATCAACCAAATTTCAGAAACTTCCATGGCTCAATTTTTTTCTTTTGTTTATTAATATATAAAAAATAGTATTTTTTCTAAAGAAAGACAAGTATGAATAGTGACGAAAGCCAAAACGTTCAGTGTCATAGATGTATATTTACTAGAGTAATCCACTATTTTGTAGAGGGGCGTCAACAGTTTCCAGATGTGGAGCCAAATTACATCATTTTATTTTTACACCGAAATTGGTAGGTTTATTAGTAAAATCTGTTATTTTAGTCATATTTGTTGCATTATGTGCCAAGGGTGACCATTCAAATATGAGAGAAAGCACTTTTTTCCCCTCCAGAGTTTGCATGACTACAACTCAAGAAGTATTAAAGAGCGATTTTGGTTTTTAATGAGCTATTTACGTATTTACAGCCCTACATGGTTCAATTCCAGAGATACTTAGATCTCAATACGGCTCCGAGAGTAAATTGTTCAATTCTACACATTTCCAGTGGTCAAAAACCAAATGCATTTGCATACTTTGCTACGTTTTGAATTTAAAGAAGAATTTCTTCATTGAAACTAGAAAAGGTATTCCGGTTCTCTCTAGCTATAGGCCGATCTTCAGTATGCCTCGCTTATTCATGAATTTCTCATCTTTTGTGCTGCTTTGTGTTTCTCTAATCAAACCTGCGTATTTGGCCTCAGGGGCTGCATGTACCCTGCGAGACTACCGTGCCCTACCCATCACACATCTCACAGGCCTGTTTGGTTTTCTGACGCCACACCCTGAGCTCCATGAGTGATCTGATTAACAAGATCTGACACCTTTTTAGCAGCAGAATGCACTTAGCCAGAGGCAATAACGTCTGAGTTCAATACACGACGTACTCCCAACCAGCTGCTTCATGTTACATCAGATTATTGCATTCTTTTATGGATTTTTCGTTGGATTCAATTCATCTCAAAAAGCCACAGGAAATTAAATGCATTTTAGAAGCCACTTTAGCATATATTATACTGACACTGTTTATTCAGGTTTAATTATACTCCCTTTTTAAAGTAGAAAATTCACACTTTCAGTAATTCATGCCAAAATAATGTAAATGTAAAGTGTGTAATATTATGTAAATTATTCATATTAATAATATTTAATAATAATGTTTTTGTAATGTTTATATTATTTTATTTTGATTAATAAAATGTATTTATTTATTTGTTTGTTTTTCACGTTGGACAATTATATATTCGCTAAATCAGTAATAATCCATATCAGTGAAATGTACAAAATCAGTAATTAATATATTTTAGTAATAATTATAGTCATATGTTTTACTCTACCTTTCTTTTCTTTTTATGGAAATTCAGGGCTGTCAGTCATTTATATATTTTAATAAAATTAAATAATATGCTGATTAATCTGATTAAACAAAATATTCTAAATATCAATATATACTAAAAAAAAAAAATTATTTGTATTTATTTAATATTTATATATTTATATTTAAATAAAATAAGATTCACTTGCCAAAATATCTTAAACTATATTGTGGCAAGTAAATCACTGAATGCCATTAAAAGTAATTAGAAGACATTAAAGTCTTTAATTACAATATATTGACTCCTAATGCCATTATTAGCTTAAAATGCACACTTGAAAGTCTTAATAACAGAAAAGTTTCGTATGCGCCACCAGGTGCTTCATGTTTTTGGGTAAGAACCAATTGTTATGCAATGTCAGTGTTCCCACAGAGTATATTGCATTCTTTTATGGATCTGAACTGAAAAGGCCAGAGGAAATTAAATGCATTTTAGAAGCCGTTTTAAAGCACAATTTTAATCAAAACTCACTGGATTGTTGTCCCGAGGCGAGAACATTCAAAAACAATAACTCTCTCAGACTAGCACGCATCTCCAGCGAAATGAATGATGATATGGTGTCAAATTGGTTGAGGGTCGTGTGCAATTATAGGTACGTGTACGTCTTTCAGCGAGCATCTAGAGAAGTTATGCAACACACCAGGGCCCAAACCCTCCTTCCTCTCCCAGACGAGCTGAATGGAAGCAGCCATCCGTCAAAACAAGCAGGCTGGGAGTGAGTTGTGATTCTGGCTGCTGTTTTAGGGGGTAAAAGGGGGTATATTTTCTTATTGACACCCCGAGCGCTTTCTGTTCCTTAGACTCTTAGACTGGGACAAGAAGCTTATTTCAGCTGCGCACAGAAGCCCCCCGTCTTCCCTCCCTAACCCCGTACGCCCCTGTTTGGCAGCCTGTGAGACACAGAGGTGTCTTTGGTCTCACGTTCAGAACATTTTGTTCTTTGCTTGCCAGCCTGCATGCGTCTCAATTGCTACTGCGTATATAGTGCATATACTGTGTGTTTTACTGGGTACAGAAGATCACAAATGTCCTGAATCAAAATTTTAAATATAGCTGTAATGATATTGCTTCTCCTTTTTTAATAAAAACAAAATGCACATTTTCAGTAATTCACACCACAAGAATGAAAAGTACATATTATATGTAAGAGTGTGTAAATTATATTCTTTCTTATCAATAATAATGTTTTAGAATTTTATTTATTTTATTTTATTCATTTTAAACTTTAATTTTTAATATTTAATATTTTTTATATTTGTTTGTTTATTTATTTTTAGTGTTATTTCTTATGCTTTTATTTTTAGTATTTTTACATACTATTTAATAGCTTTTTTAAAGTTTCAGTAATTCACACTACAATAATATAATATAGTTGTAATGTGTAGTGATGTTTTAAAATGTTTCGTAATTTTATATAATTATTTTATTTATTATTTAATATTTTATTTATTATTTTTTTCATGCAGTGTTATTATTCTTGATACTTTTTATTTTAAATATTTTATTTATAATGTTTTATAATATCTCAAATTTTAATTTTACTTATTTATTTAATATTTAATTTGTTTAGTGCTGTTTAACGTTTTTATTTAATGTATTTAATTTATTGTTGTTGTTGTTGTTATTTAATTAAATTTTGTAAATAAAATTTATTTACATTTTAATTTATTTTTAATACTACATTTATTTGCTGAGTTTGTTATTTGTATTGTAAGATAACAATTTTGCTGAATCAGTTATATTTGAATCAGAGCTATCACGTTTCCCCCTTTCTCTTTAATTTATTAAAATGTAGCGCTGTCAATCGATTAAACGCTTTAATCAATTAAATAATATGCTAAATAATCTGTTTAATCAAAATTAATTGTCTATATATCAGTATTTTCTAAGAAAACCTGAAAATGAAGGTAATTCAAATACATTAGTGGCAAGTTAATCACTAAATAGACAAAGTGGTTTTATAAATGATCTTTGTTACTTGTTATAATTATTAAACCGTAATTCCCACCACTACACAGAACCGTCTCGAGCTGCTCATCTAATGGTGTCTGTGTTGTTTCTGTGATTCTCGTCAGTAGTTAAGTGGGTCATTGTGTTCACAGCAGCTGGAATATGTACAGTGTGTTCCTCATGCTGCCTGCGGGCACGTCTCTGCTCACATCATGATAATCCACACTGCAGCTTCTGTGCTGACATACACTACACTAAATGTAAGAAATGCATTAGAATGCACCAGTATTAGTCAGAGTTTTCACATCATTTGTAAGTTAACAGAGCATTTGTCTCTTTTCGGATCACATCGCTTGCACAATACTACCATTGTTTATGTGCGTTGTGGAGATTCAGGCTCCTTTGGGAAAGCTGGTGCTGGTTTTGGCGTGTTTTCCAGGATTGTTGGGAGGTTTTGCCGGAGCAAGTGTTTATAGACTGTTATGTAAGCAGGAATAACATTTAGCTGATAATTGGGCTAAAACATGTTGTTTTTCCAGCACACGTTTCCAATCAGAGGCTGCTTTTTTAATTGTTAATCTTAAACTGTTGAGAAGAGTTGTTTTTAATCAGATGAAGTTCATGTATAACATTTTGTTTTATAGAAAAAAACATTTGCAGAATGGTAAATTTTAAGTTCGAAGTTGTAATTAAACAATGTACATTTTACAAAGTTGTAATTAAAATACAGTATTTTAATTTAAAAAATATAATATAATAAAATATATATATATATTATATATATATATATATATATATATATGTGTGTGTGTGTGTGTGTGTGTGTGTGTGTGTGTCTTTCTACTTAATATTTTTGCCTACATTTATTAATTAATTGTATTTTATTAATACTACTAATAATTCACAAATATATATCAAATATTATTATTTTTAAAACTATTTAAGAAATATTTAAAATGCACATTTTCTGTAATCTACACCACAATGTGATGTAATGTGTAAATTTTTATTTATAATGCCATTTTTCTTGTAATTATTTTTAAAACTATTGAATGTTAAATTATATTATAAAATGCACACCATTTTCTTTGAAGGGACAATAATTTGGGGGTATATTACAATGTGTTATAATGTTTAGTCTTTTACTCGTAGACACTGTAATGTGTAATTCTTTTTATTAAAATTATATAATTTTTAATTATTTTTTAATATTTTGGGCCCTATTTTATTTTTCATCAAACAGGAATTATTGAAATTAAATTAATTTTAAATAAGTTTTTTTTTTTTTTTTTTGTAGTAATTTTTTTGTGAAAATTAGTAATCCTTATACTTAATTATTATTAGTTCTTATATTTATTTATTTATTTTTTATATTCTTATATTTATTTTTGGTTAATTTTTTGTGTGTGAAAATTGTTCCAAATTAATTTACAAACCCCTTTTCTCTTTTTTTTTTTTATTATTATTTGATTTATTTATTATTTATAGGAAGCTTCACCTTTATTATTATTAATATCATCACATAATAACACACCTATTATTATTATTATTATTATTTTTAATTTTCATCACAGAATAACAGAATAACCGGCTAAAGGCGTCTATTTATCCGATTTAGTTTATGTAGTCTTTCTGTGAGAAATATCACTGTAAAGTACATTTGATCAGGGCAAACTCAGAAAAACAACTGGACAGACAGCATTATTGGATTGAGCACAGCCATAGCTGTCCGAGGATGAAATCGGATCTGATGACACCATGTTGCATCAGTAAATCATGTACTGGCCAGCTGTCCGACACATGCACCTCAGATTACGATTACCAACAGAACAAGGCATGTAGCCTGTGATTAGAGTGCGCTTGAGTAGAATATAGAGAATATATAATAGAAACACTCTCAGGTTTGTTCTGTGGTGAAGGAAGCCCGCATGCAGTTACACAACAGCTTATACTGTGGTGGGATTCTGCTGACTCAGATCACACATCCATCAGCACCTCCATGTTATTGTGTTCAGGTCAGACAGCAGCTGTGATCAATAACCAGCTGACGTGTGTTTAAACGGGTCCGGTGTATGAACGATGAGTGTGGGTCTCTCTAGTGTGTTTATTTTGCTCTATTCCTGTCACTCACTGACTCACTGAATTATTGTGCTCTCAGATAAGTTATTCATGATGCTTTCTAAATATAACTATTGCATCTTCAATGTTCTGGTCTGTCTCACACGCAGTTGAGCATGCGAGCCTTTCAAAGTATGCTTGACCGTGGATCTTATATCAAGCTGAAATTATGAGATAGAAAAGTCATAACTATGACATAAAAAGTTACAATTATGACATAAAAGGCAAAATTGAGATACTAAGGGATAATTATGACTTTAAAGGTAAAATTATGAGATTAAAAAAAGAAAAATTTTTGACATAAATCAAAAAAAATACAAAATTATGACAAAAACAAAAAAAAAGAAATGATAAAAAATAAGAGAAACAAAAAAAATAATTAAAATGACAAAAAGAAATGATAAAAATTATGAGATATAAAAGTTATAATTAAGATAAGTAGCAGTTATGGCATATAAAAGTCTGTTTTAACACAAATTAAAATTATGAGATTAAAACAATAATTAGGACATAAATTATAATTACGAGACAAATTAGGCAAAAAGTCATAATTTTAAAAAAGTCAAGTTAATGAGATTTTAAGTGGTGATTACAACCTTAAAAAATTACTTAAATGGTAAAATTATGAGATAAAAAAGTCAAAATTATGGCATAAATTTGAATTATGAGATACTAAGTAATAATTACAACCTAAAAAGACATAATTATGACAAAAAGTAGAAATTATGAGATGTAAATGTCATAATTAAGACAAGTAGCAATTATGAGACATAAGTCATAATTATGAGATGGTAAGTAATAATTCTGTGCTTAAAATAAAAAATTATAATCTAAAAAGTCAAAATTAGATTGACTAAAGAATGACTAAAAGTAAAAAATTCTGAAATAATAAGTCATATAGTAATTATGACCTAAAACGTAATAATTACAACTTAAAAGTAAAAATTATTACATAAAAAGATGAAATTATGAGATTCTAAGTAATAATTATAACGTCAAATAATTATGTCAATTAAAGAGTTTCTGCTTTTAACGTCATATAATTATGACTTGACATGTCATGATTTAATTTTTAGGATTATGATTTATCAAAGCATGAATTTCTTTATATTTTATTGAAGTGTTGGAAAAGATCTTCTGCAGGGAATGGCTGTGTACGGTGGAGTAACTGTTGCTCTTGTGTTGCTCTCTCTACAGGTTTGCAGAGTAGGATTGTAAACCGATGGAAATGGAAAAGGGACAGCGGATCCTGGAACTGTGAATTTCGTTTTGTGACCGCTTCCAAAGAGCAGAAGTGAAATCAAATGACTTGACACCTATATTTAAGACCCCTCATAAGGAAATGCTATGCAGGGTTTTTTTTTTATTATTATTATTATTAACACGCTTTTTCTACTTCGGTGTGTTGGATTCCTGATGCAAGTCTTCCAAACTGACCATGTGTTTCTCCTGCTCAGATCTCACCAGCAATGATTTCACGTCCCTCTCGTTCTCTGCTGTGACTGTGCTGTTGTTTTGGACCAGTCCTCAAAAAAACATTTCCGGTCTGCATCTCTTACCAGACAGTATAGATGTAAATAGGTAGATGTAGACAATGCAGCAGTAGGATCGATCGAATGTTGTTGAATGCTGTAGAATATTCACAGAAAAACAGAGAAGGAAGTTATTATAAAGCTCACGGCCGTGAAGACATTCTGTGAATGGTATAATGTGAATGACTGTCTCTCCTGTAGGTCTGAATGTTTCTGACCCGAACAACAGCACCTCGTAAAAAAAAAAATCACCTTTGTGCCTTACTTTTACATTTTTGTGTTTGGATTAGTTCTTGTTATTATTTAATTTTTTTTATTCTCCTTTTTTTTTTTATTCTTTTTTTAAATTTTGTTTTATTCAAAATGTCACCATTTTAGTTTAAAATTATAGTTCTCTTAAAGTATTTGCAACAAAACTATATATATATATATACATATATAAACTATATATATATATATATATATAAAAAAATACAATTATAAACAAAACTCATACAATTTTTTTTGACAGGATCAATTAAATGCAGTTGCAAGTTTTGTCAAAAATTTTCTTTAATCCAAATGATATATTCTTAGTCAAGATACAGGTCAGGTATAAACAAAACGCAGACTATTTTTCGTACTAATACCACTGAACAGGAGATTATTTGATTTTTTTTATGATGTTGTGTAAGTAATTTGGTGAGAGATCAAATAACTTTTGTTGTTGTTAGCCTTGGTTTTCATCTGACAGATTCACATTGTTGTAGCAAAATGTCTGATTTCCTTTTCCGTTTAAAAAAAAAAAAAACGTTTTAAAAATGGATGTTATTTTAACATTGTCTGGAATGTTTTGGCTCCGTTGGAATGGAACAGTTTGAATTGTTAGGAAATGTAGCGCCTCGTGTTCCATACGGAATGTTGCATGATTCTGTTTCTGTGAGCACCGGTGAGTCACTGTAGCTTGAATTCACTTCACCTAAACACACTACCAGATACTTTAGAGATGTGTCAGATATCTGAAAAAATGTGTTCGATATTTGGTTTAATTCTAAAGACGGATGTTAATTGTAATCCTGATCACATTCAAGGTTAAAGGAACAGGTCACCTCAAAATGAACATTGCTGAGAATCTGGTCACCCTCAGGCCATCCAAGATGTAGATGAGTTTGTTTCTTCATCAGATTTGGAGAAATGCATCATTCCATCACTTGCTCACCAATGGATGCTCTGCAGTGAATGGGTGCCGTCAGAATGAGAGTCCAAACAGCTGATAAAAACATCACTATAATCCAAACTCATCTACATCTTGGATGGCCTGACGGTGAGCACGTTCTCAGTAAATGTTCATTTTTAGGACATAAATTTAAGGTCACAGTAAACAGCTACGGGATATTTTTCCAGTGATCTGGACGTTTGTAGAAATAGCTTTCCTTCTGTTAGTTAGAAGTTATTTTTATTCTATGTATTGGTTTACACACTCCATGTTTCTACCTCACGTTTCGTTCAGTCTTTTGCTCTTTGCATCTTTTCAGTGGCAGTACTTTTATTCGTAACGTATTAAACGTCTCGGACAGACTTTGCATTTCACTCTTTGTTGTGTTGGGAGTTTTAGAACAAGATGAATCTTGAGTCATTTCTTATGGTCTTTGCATTTTTCCACATGATCTCTTTACGGATGGATAGTTCCTGATATACCTCCTCCAGCAGTGTTTCAGAGACTTTCTTCACTTAAGGAACTTCTAGTTGTTCTTCTATCAAAACAAAATCCACAGGAAGTTCATTCGAGGTCTGAAGCGGTTAGGATCGTACTTTTAGTGTACAGTTACTCACCTTGAAATGCCAAAAAACCTCCTGGACTCATGGCAGTAAGGTCATGTTTGTTGTCCCTCAGGTCTTCACTGAAAAATGTTTGCAGGTCAAACAAACACGACGACTATTTAACAGTCCATTTCTCTCGCACATTGACTAATCACTACAGACACAGAAACCAAACTCTTATCTTTCTACTGAATTGTTTTCTTTCTATCTGAGTTTCACAGATTATTTTGAGATTACAGATATTTTATAAATGTTTTTATTATTAATAACAAACAACTTTTTTTTTATTATGATACTATTAATCATGATGATGTTTTTGCAAAGCAGTCTTTCTTATGTATGTAAAAATGTTGTTTTGTTGAAATAAAGAAATAGGAATAAATATTTCTTGGTTGTTATGTATTATTATGTTATGCTTTGGCACAGTTATGCCTTAGCTCATTTTGACTATCCTAATTTCACTTTATTTCTACTTTAATTGGACTTTCTATCTGATAATTGTTAAATCATAATTTGCCATAAATTACTTTTTATCTATGAATTTCTATTTATTTCGTAATTCATAATTTATTTCATTTTTATCTTATAAGGACTATCGTAACTTTAAATGTTTATCATTGTTTCTAATTTTTGTTTACTTTTATCTCATAATTCTACTTTTTATCTCCTAATTTCTATTTATATCATAATTTTGACGTTTTATCTCAAGGACTATCATAATTTGACTGTTCATCTCTATTTCTACTTTTTGTGACTTTTAATCTGATAAATATGACTTAGTGTATAGTTTCTGCTTTTTATGCTATAATGATGACTTATCTCCTAATTTCAGTAATAATAATTTCTAGTTTTTAATCTCCTAATATTTATTTTTGTCATAATTCTTAATTTTTTATATAATTATAACTTCATGTCCTAATCTCTACGTTTATCTCCTAATGTCTGCTTTTTGTCATAATTTCAACTTTGTCTCGTAATATAAACTTTTGATCTCCTAATTTCGGCTTTTTGTCATAATTTTGACTTACATTCTTTAAGTTTTTATGTCATAGTTATTATTTAGTATCTCATAATTTTGACTTTTTATGTCAAATCTATAATTTTTAACTTTACTTCTGAAATAGAAATTAATATTTATGTTATCATGATGTATAGTCATGTTTTGCTTTGCAATTTTAGCCATGATCATCATTACCAACTTGGTCACATTTGGCATGTTCGAAAATATAATCGATTTCAAAATTTCTGTTGCATTTAAGGCTCGCTTGACTTCACGTAAACATGTCACATGAGATGTCTGTCAAACTTCCAGCCTTTGTTCTTCACCGTTGGCCTGTATAAACACATCTAATTACCTACACAAACACTGGCACAGCATGCGTGACTGCGGTGAGCTTCTGTTGAATGCATGACTGTTCAGTGACAGCATCCTCACGCAATAATCACAGGTGTGAGCTGAGTGAAAGGTCACTGCCGAGGTGCTAAAGGGTCTGTTAAAGAGGTCAGTAGTACACGATGGATCATAATCTGTTGTAATCAGTTTTGCAGTGATGGCTCAAGCACATGGAAACGCAGCTCGTAGCACTGGAGGTCAGTTGTGTGATGAAGTCGAGCAGCTGTAGAGAGCAGTCCATTAGCATTCACACTCATGATAGTTACTCAGCTGCTGCAGGTGCTACATCAGCTACTTTGTTGGTTTCATTTTTATTTATTTATTTTTAATGTTATTTTATTTGTTTTATTTTTATTTATTTTTTTTGGTCAGAGTACAAGGTATTTTTATGATGCTTTTTAAGGAAGGAAGGAATTTCATAAAATCTTATAATTTCATAATTTTTTGCAAAAAAAAATCATACAGATATTAAAATTATTCTACTCTGTTTACTGTATGATAAAAAATGCTTCTAAAATGCTTCTAGTTAAATCATATTTTACAATAAAGTAAGCAAAAGTTTTATATAGTTTCATAATTAAAATAATTATAAGGTATATTTTTATGCATATATTGAAATTATTTTTCACTTTTGTTAATTACAATGATTCTATTCTCTGTTTAGATCATATTTCACACACACACACACACACACTCACACACACACACACACACACACACACACACACACACACACACACACACACAATTTTAAAATCATTTTCACAAATAATTTCTGTTTAGATAATCAAGATTAGACACTGGACACAAGCATATCAGTTTTATTTCTAATAGTGTCTGTTTTTAGCTGGACACTATTAAAATGTGAAATGTTTGAATGGCAGAGGATCTGTAGACATTGAGCAGGTAAACACAAAACTCTTGTGCACACTAAAGAGGAAGTGCTGTTTTTACATGTCACATGCTCCTGTCAGCAAGGACAGGAAGTGATAGAGTTTTTCCTCTGAGAGCTGCTGTGGTTGGATGCTATTATTAACATGACAACTGCAGCACATCTGGACAGATGATGACCAGTGAGAGAGTGTGAATGAAACGCCGGTCTCTCGTGTCATGCTGCTCTGAAACTCTTAAAGTGTTATTTATGCTCTTCAGGAATTGATTTGATGTTTCTGATGTGCAGGAATTTTTTTTAGAAAATTACACTAAATTGGTAATGTTTTTAAGTTTAGTCTTCTGCTCACCAAGGCCAATTTTTTTTTAATCAAAAATACAGTCATTTCAGTAAAATTGTGAAATATTATTACAATTCAAAATAACTCTTATCTATGTGAATATATCATAAAATGTCATTTATTCCTGTGATCATAAAGCTGAATTTTCAGCATCATTACTCCAGTCTTCAGTGTCACGTGATCCTTCAGAAATATTATGCTGATGAAAGAAACATTTCTGATTATTATCAGTGTTGAAAACACTTGTGCTGCTTCATATTTTTGTGTAAACTTTTTGTTTATAGGATTCTTTGATGAATAGAAAATTAAACAGAACAGATTTTAGATTAGATTAGAATCTTTATTGATCCTTTACAGGAAATGACATTACAGCATTTATTTGAAATAGAAAGTTTTTCTAACATGATAAATGTCTTTACTGTCACTTTTGATCAATTTAGCGCATCCTTGCTGAATTAAAGTATTAATTCACTACAAAGTTATATTTATTTTTCACTATTACTGTTTGCTTTGAGACAGAAACAGACTTGATGCTCAGTGGTTTGATGTTGATAAAGGAGGACTTGATCTGGTGCAAAAAGTCGGTAAAACAGATGAAACAAACATATTAGATGAAAAATGTGTTTCATCAGATAACATCCATCTTGTTGATGAGCGTGACTCTTTTGTTGTGTTATTCATTACTGAGATCCTCCACGCTCTTCATTGGTGCTCTTTGAAGATGGTGAAGGTTCATGTGAATCATTATCAGCTTGCACACTCTTTACCTGCATTATGAAGAAGTGGGAGAATCAGACTGTGAATGTAATTAATCTCATTGAGTTTAATATATACCTCGGGAGATCCATTCAGTCTTTCATTGTGAGTTAAGAGCGAGAAAGAGATGGGAAAGGTGGATGATTCGGGAGCGAGAGAGACTTTCTTCTCACGTCACCGTCACAAAAGACTCCATCAGCACATTGAGAACATACAGTTTTGTTCTTCTCTGTGACTAAAAGCTCCAGCATTGATCTCGATTATAGACGGACGTGGCTTGAACTGCACAAAAACAGCCGAATAAACAAACATCAGTCCACCTTCCCTGTTAATGATCTTTATGCGCAGGACAGACATCTCATGTTGAGTCACCGGGACAATCACATAAGAGCCGAAGCATTGAGAGGAGCGAGAAGTACGGAGAGCTGAAAAGGTAAAAAAACTAATGGATGACACTTTATTGTCTGCAGCCTTTTCACACTGAGAGACGCTGTGAGTCACTTATAAAGGAGACAGACTTGGGGATCCATTAAAAAGTTGAAATTTTATTTGTACATCTATATTTGAATATTATGTGTGTGTGTCTAGTACATACATACATAATATGATCATTAATATTGATTAATATGTAGGCCTGTGTGTGTGTGTGTGTGTGTGTGTGTGTGTGTGTGTGTGTGTGTGTGTGTGTGTGTGTGTGTGTGTGTGTGTGTGTGTGTGTGTGTGTGTGAGTGTGTGTGTGTGTGTGTGTGTGTGTGGAATATGTATAAAATATGAAAATAAATGAAAATCTAATTAAATGCAAGTACCTAAATTTGTACTTGCTGTTGTATATATATATATACATACAGTACAGACCAACAGTTTGGAAACATTACTATTTTTAATGTTTTTGAAAGAAGTTTCTTCTGCTCATCAAGCCTGCATTTATTTGATCAAAAATACAGAAAAAAAAAACAGTAATATTGTGAAATATTATTACAACTTAAAATAATAGTTTTCTATTTGAATATACTTTAAAAAAAGAATAATAATTCCTGTGATGCAAAGCTGAATTTTCAGCATCATTACTCCAGCCTTCAGTGTCACATGTAACATCCAGTCTATCACATGATCATTTAGAAATCATTCTAATATTCTGATTTATTATGAGTGTTGGAAACAGTTCTGCTGTCTAATATATTTGATGAATAAAAGGTTAAAAAGAACTGCATTTATTCAAAATAAAAAAAAATTCGAATAATATATATTCTAATAATATATTTTCTTTACTATCACTTTTCATCAATTTAACACATCCTTGCTGAATAAAAGTATTGATTTTATTTTAAAAAAAAAGAAAGAAAAAAAAATTACTGACCACAAATTACTGACCAGTAGTGTATATTGTTATTACAAAATATTTATATTTTAAAAAAATAGCTTCTACTTTTTTTTTTTTTTTTAATTTTTTTTTACGTTTTATTCATCAAAGTATCCTAAAAAAGTATCACATGTTCTGAAAAAATATTAAGCAGCAGAACTGTTTCCAACTTTGATAATGAATCATCATATTAGAATGATTTCTAAAGGATCATGTGATAATGATCCTAAAAATTCAGCTTTGCATCACAGAAATAAATGATAATTTAAAGTATAATACATTTAAAAAACAATTATTTGAAATTGTAATAATATATCACAATATTACATTTTTTTTTCTGTATTTTTGATCAAATAAATGCAGGCTTGATGAGCAGAAGAAACTTCTTTCAAAAACATTAAAAATAGTAATGTTTCCAAACTTTTGGTCTGTACTGTATATATTTATATATACAGTGTACATACTGTATATACAGTGTGTGTGTGTGTATATATATATATATATATATATATATATATATATATATATATATATATATATATATACACACATAGATGCACTGAATTTAAATAGTTTAGTATAATGATGTAAATGATGCTGTGCATTATACCTGAATGACCTAAAAAGAATATATACTTCGGGTGTCATGCAGCAGCTGATGCATCATGATGCTTTTTAACTCCAAAACATGTTGCAAAGATCATATCAGTTGTGTACAGAAATAAAATATGAAATAAACTCAAAATTAAGGCTAGTGAGAACAGTATGAAACCCTACAGGAGAACCTTAAAGAAAGCTGTATTTGTCATCCTCTCTTCTCAGGTGTTCTGGATCCAGACTGGAGCTTGTGTAAATCCTAAACAAATAGAGACATAATTAACATAGCTGCTGTTCCAACCCAGTAAAATGAATTAGTTTAACCCAAGCTAAAGAATAATAATGCACATTTGATCAGATATAACTGCAGTTTAAAATTATGAGATGCATTATTTGAATGCTTGGCCAAAGAGTTGTGTTTTTAATCTAGATTTAAACAGAGGAAGTGTGTCTGAACCCCGAACATTATCAGGAAGGCTATTCAAGAGTTTGGGAGCCAAATGCAAAAGAGCTCTACCTCGTTTAGTGGACTTTGCTATCCTAAGACCTGGAGTTAATCAACTGACCGTTGCAAACACATCTGCTGCATTAACAAGACTGTAAATGAGCAGAGAGGAGCATTAGAGGGATGCAGAAAGGAAAATATGAGAGATGAGGTTAAGAAAAGAGGGATTCAGACAGAAGTGAGACAGTAATGGTCATTTGCAGATGCAGACAGAACAGAGACGACCGGGACACAATGTCCCAGAACAGTGTCGGCTGACAGATCTGACCCATTTCTACAATCCTAACTCATCCGTCTCAGCTGGCACGTGCCACAGCACCGCCTGACCGCCAGACACCCACGTGACAGGAGCAGCCAGCGGCTTCTCAAGAACACACTTGGCATATTCTCACAGCAGACTGTTTAACCATTTCTGGTAATTAAGTCATGACTGTAGGAGATTAAACCAATTTATATATATATATATATATATATATATATATATATATATATATAGTGATGCTTGAAAGTTTCACATTTTCTATATTTCTGCATAAATATAACCCAAGACATCATCAGATTTTCACGCAAGTCCTGAAAGTAGGCAAAGAGAACCAAATCAAACAAAAGACACAAACATGTACTTTTTTTTATTAAATATTTATTAATGAAGATTATCCAATATTACATATCTGTGAGTGGCAAAAGTATGTGAATCTCCCACTAAAAGGTGATGACCTAACACTGGAGGATCCAGGCTCTTCTGAGCCGTTTCCTCACAGCTCCTGGATGGGGTTCATCCTGTTTTCTGGGAATAGAACAGTTAATCTGTTCTTGGCCCAAAGGAAAGTGACACAGCATAAAGTAAAATCAGACCACAAACCGTTGTCTATACTGTGGGAAATGCCATGCGACATGCATGCAGAAGTGACCTCCAAAAGTAGCTATTTGATGCTTAAAGCTGCCATTTATGGTTTTTCAAACACAAAAGTTTTGTTTACATAGTATATGTGTGTATACTGTGTATATTTATTATGTATATATAAATACACACACATAAATTATATATTTCAGAAAATAAGATCTGATGTATATACATTTATATATTTATATTCTTATATTTTATATTATATATAAATATATTTAATATATAAACATAACATATTTATAAAATATATACTGCATTGTGTGTTAATTCATATATACATAATAAATATACACAGTATACACACATATACTATGTAAACAAAATTTTATTTTGGATGTGATTAATCGTGATTAATCATTGACAGCCCTAATATATATTATATATATATATATATATATATATATATATATATATATATATATATATATATATATATAATATATATATACTGTATATACATGTGTACATTTATATTACTTAAAATATATTTGGAAAAAATGCATAAATGTAAATGCTCAGATGTAGAAACACTGGAAGGAAACCCTTGATCTAATGCTTTGACATTCATAGATTTTTACAAATGGCTCCAAAAAGTTTTGTCCCAATTATTTTGATACAAACATGTGCTGATAATCGAACACAACAGATGGAGGTGTATGAGCTTCACACAGCTGTATTTCACATCATGTGGGAGAAAGTTTGACTAACTTCACGGACACTGAAAACTGTTGTAGTGATAAAGGTCACAGATATCCTTCAGAGGCCTGTCTGAAAAGACCTTTGACCCTCAGATACATTTATATTTCATAAAAGAACCCTTTGCGCACTGACTAATTTTTGTTTTGTTGTTGATGTGCTTTGTCATCCAGAAATGTATGTAGTTCCTAGTTATATAGAGCATTTAGACCCAGAGGAGTCTGATGTGGGTAAATAAAAGGTGGCACACAGTAAAATATCACCGCTGCACGATGACAGAGTGCCTGCAAGGTGTTGTGGTGGGATGTGGGAGTCGTTCCCACTTGGCGCCAGTGGCACGAACACAAAGCCGCCCACTAAGAGTCATGGCAGAGGCCAGATCTCCATCGCTCTGTGCTCAGTGCTGCGAGGGACATGAGCAGGTTACAAACACTGTAGGAGGAGTGAACGTGGTACAGCAGGGTGACTGTTGTTATAACCCTCGGACACCCAGCAGTGCGTTGTTGTGCACTATGTAGTGGGCATGTGTTTATTTCTGTTAATTCCTCTGAGAATGTTTTATGACATGGACTGCTGGTTTCAGGTCCCTGTGTATGTTAATGAGGACAGCTTGTGTTTTTCTGTCACACCAAATGATAAGACTATACTGTCTATACTATACTGACTAAATGTTGTATGATTTATTGTTGTATTACGTTGCATAAAATATTTAATTAAATTGTTTTCATTTTTATGGATTTGTGCTCTCTCTCTCTCTCTCTCTCTCTCTCTCTCTCTCTCTATATATATATATATATACATACATATACATTTATATATACATATATATGTGTATATGTATATGTGTGTGTATATATATTTAAACTTTTACATATTTATATAGAAATTATTGCATTTAGACAAAATAATATAATTAATAATATTATATGTGTAAATATATCTTTATCTTACTTTATAAAATGATAAATTATGAAACATTATATAAATACTAAAACATTCATATTTTTGGATCAGAAACTCTCAACTTGTCAATATCTTGAAAAAGAGATAAAAAAGTCAAATAAATGCACAAATTATATATATATATATATATATATATATAATGTTTAATATATTAATAGTTAATATATTAATATTAAATATTGCAGAAATGTCATATTACTAATGTTTCTCGATCAAAAACTCCCACATTGTCAATATCTTGAAAGTAAAAGAAGATGGTCAAAAACACAAATGACTTGCAAGAAAACTTTGGTTCTTTTCTCATCTTTGCCTCTTGAACGCCGGAGGAACGGCCGCGCGCGCCGCCCAGCGGTGAACGCGCTGAAGAGGCCTCGTGTCTGTAAATCACCGACCGACACGAGCAGCGCAACAGCCGTGAACCACGGGAATATCATGTAGGCCTGTGTAGTGTCTATAGACTGTAAAAACACAGGGTGGTGTCTCGTGCAGGGGCGGTCGGATCTATCGGGGTGGCAGCTGCTACCCTGAGCATTGCGACCCCAGATTTAACCCTGTATAGAATATAAATGTAAGCTAAAGCACGCACTTTAGCAGCTGTGAAGACATAAAAAGATGTACAACATAAATGTGGCAAGAACACGGGTCTGAGGCACGGCTGCTCGCGCTGTAGAAAACTTCATTGACAGATGTCGCTAATGAACAGCTTCTTTTTGGTCAGTCAAAAATACAGCACAACCAGTAGACCTTCAAACTAATGAACTGTTTTACATAGACCTATAGGCCATTTATATATAGGCCTATATATTTTTTCTTTAGATTGTTTGACTACTCAAAAGAGAATATAGCAAAATATAACTTTATTAATTTGTGTTTCCTACTAGCTAAATTTCACAAGCATAAACAAAAATCTGGCTCTAAATCTCTTTTTTTATTATTCAAAGTTGATCTAAGTATATGGAAACTATATCTAAAGGCCTATACTAAAGTTCTGTTAATACTAGACCAATCAAAACTGCATCTGTATATTCATCATATTATGTCCTTTTAAAAACGTAAATGTACTACTTTTTAATTTAACCTGGCAACACAACCCTTACGAAACTTAACCATGGTTTTACTAAAAACAAAAAAAAACGAATAACTGTGTAATTAAAACATTGGCTATTTTCTTAAGTGAGTTATATCTCTGTATAGGCCTACTTTCTTTGTTTTGCTTTTATAACTGCCATAATGATTTGATGTTTTGTAATATTTCATTTAAAAAATAAAATCAGGAAAAAGATTCATGATTCGCGCTCCGAAGTCCCGATCCGAATCAAACGATTCATGATCCGAGCACTGAATCATTTTGTGACTCAATGGTTTAACTGATTCAGAGTTCAGAAAAGTAGTAGTTTAAGTCTTTGGTTCACCATATTTTAATTTGTTGAGATAGTGAATTGGTGGGTTTTTTGTTAAATGTGAGCCAAAATCATCACAATTAAAAGAACCAAAGACTTAAACTACTTCAGTCTGTGTTCATTGAATGTATTTAATACACGAGTTTCACAATTTGAGTTGAATTACTGAAATAAATGAACTTTTCCATGACATTCTAATTTATTGAGAAGCACCTGTATTTGATGAACACAGTCTCGTCTCAACCAATGCAATCTCTGTAAAGAAACAAGAGCATTAATGGAGTCTGAAGGCATATTTATGATGTTGGATTAAAGTTCATTTTGTGCAGAAATGACCGGAGGATAAAATAGTAGGTAGTTTTTATGACTGCATAAATTGTTTGCACCTGTTGTTGCTGTACAGTGTAATAGCTTTCCACTAAAGTGCTGTTAACATTTGTCTTGAGGAGCGCCAGAGCTCTTGATTTAATATCTGTGTGGATTTTCATCCCCGAAGAGCTTCAGCTTTCACAGTCTGAGCAAGATTCTCTCCACTGGGGATCAAGTTGTTTATTTCTCAAATAAGATGCGGGACCTGGAGATCTTGGTCATTTTATGGCTGAAAAGATCATATATTAAAACAAAAACACACACAGCCTGAGCAAATGAAGTACTTGCTGCAGATCAACAGGCTATTTCCATGCACACATACACACGCAGATTAACATATATTTAAAATAATAAATGATTTCAGGATGACAGTGCATGAAGAAGTACCCTGAATCCGTGTGTCCTTCATGTGCTCTTCGTCTTTGTTCTCTGGTTGGCGTGTTTTAGTGTGAGTGTTAATGCCACTGAAGTTTAATTCCTGTCTTGATGATAATGATTTAAGAGATTCATAAAAATATTAAGCACACAGGGACTGTTGTGCATCACTAGAGAAGACACAACCCTTAAAACTCTTCCCAATGTCAGCCGAGGGTAAAATCCCTCGATCAGTGAGCGCCGGATCTAAACCAGCATTTTTAGAGTCACATTGTCTTCAATGAACGCTATTAGCATCATAGACCTTTACAACACTCAGCTCTAGGCCTTTGTCTCAGATCAGTAATGATGTCATTCAGTGTAAAGGCTTTGTTTTATTTGCTCACTTTATTAGAGAAATTTACGTGTGTAAAAAAAATAAATAAATTATATATATATATATATATATAGATATATATATATATATATATATATATATATATATGGATGAAAATAATGTTCATTTAATTTATTTAAATTTGTATTTTTATATAAATAAATAAGATTAATTTATTAAACAAAAAATATTATTTACTATTTTGGTTTATATTAATTTATAGATTTATAGATTTATGGATTAATTTATAGCTAAATGTATAAGAATAAAGCATAATATAACCCTCTACGGACACCTTGGCAATTGAATCGCCATTGGCTAGTAAATTATTATTATTTTTTTTTTAAATACTGTATTATACTATACTATACTATACTATATTATACTACCTATACTTATATATATATATATATATATATATATATATATATATATATATATATATATATATATATAAATCAAAAAATGACCCAGCTTTTTAAATATCTGAATGTACTCTCTTAACATCAGTCAGTCAAACATTATAATATGATTATCAAGTATTATTTAATAAATAAGTTTAGTAATTAGAATTAAAAATTGGTAACCATGTATGAATGCAAATTAGTCAGTTTAACTGAACTGGTGGTAGTGGGTTTTTTTTTTTTTTTTTTTTTTTTTTGGTCATTCCTGAAAAAAAAATGGAAAAAAACTAACAATAATACTGAGAAGATAATATTATTATTATTATTATTATTATTATTATTATTATTATTATACAAATTCTACTAATAAGAACAATATAAAACGCACCAAGGATTAACAAGCTTATCTAATATTCATGAATATTAATCACATTGTCTGTGTTCGCTCGAACTGATTTGCTGAAATAAAAACAGGGACGATAATAAGTGAGCGCCAGCCAATGAGATTGTAGTTTGCCCATTAGTTCCGCCCACTACCGGAGAAACCTGCAGTTCTTAAAAGCTGAAGATTCCAAAGGAACTCAGTTGTTTTGACAGGAAAATACAACAAAGAATATCGTTTACATGTAGCCCATCAATTCTGCATGTTATGTAAGACTCTCTCTCTCTCTCTCACTTTGCGCAAGTCATAGAGTTTATGGTGCGCCAAATACACAAACACAGGTGCGCTGCGCATCCAGCGAGATGAACTGAAAAACAGCACATATGCGTACTGAAGCGCTCCGTAAGCGAATGAAAATATATCTGTTCTAAACTTATACTCAGCCTCAAACTCACACACTGGTGAGTAAAATCTATGAATGCATTAGCCAATGGCTATTATTGGACATCATTTAGTTGCATATGCGAGTGATTAACTCGCAATGTAGAGGGTTGTTAATATAATTTGCATCATTTTAAAGTTAAATAGCCTTTTAAAATGTTAAAGAATTAAAACTGGAAATGGTTTTATATTCATAAAAAAAACTTTCATAAAAACAATATTTTTTAAATATTGCATTATAGACTACATATAGTTATATCTATCTAAAACATTAATTATTATGTTAATTATAATAATAATAAGTAATTGCAGTGCATACAGCCCTCAAATGACACTGTTTTGTGAGAACGACTCTATATAATATAATATTTCAAAAAGACAGCCTCAAAAAAGGACACGTTATTCTTGTCATGTGTGGAACAGATTTCAGTTTTATGAAAACAGTGACCTTTTATCATTTGATTATTATCTTATCTTTGAACGTCCAGCGATCATCTGAGCATTGGAGGTAAAGATCACTGAACTGGGTATTTCTCTTTCTTTCGTCCTGCCTGATTTGCAGGTTTGATGAGTCTTCCGTCTTCATTTGCTCGTGTGTAATCCAGCATCAGAGCGATGGGGTGCTCCTCAGATGTGTGGGTGTTGGTCAAGCAGGCTTACGGCCCTCATGACAGATGTGTTGGTTTGCAGGACGAGGTAAGGCTCTCCGGCCCGGTGGAACTCAATAATCCCGCAGTTTTAGGCCGAGGCTTCATCATGATGAGGTCCATCAATCTGAACATCAGGCCTGTAGAGACCCGCGGAGATGCCACTGGATCAAACAGTCCCACTTGACAATAAAGAGTTGCAAGCCAGGAAACAATCCAGTGAGCCCTGAGATAAATTCACAAACTCTGATAGGAAACCAAAAGTTTAGGAAAGTTTAAATAAGTAAATAAATAAACAATAATACAAATAATAAACAAACAAACAAATCATCTGAAATTAATAATCTTAAATTATTTACAATAAATACATAAATGAATATAAAATAAAAAAAATAAGTGGAATAATTGTAAATAATTAAAATAAATAATTACATTTAAATAATAAATAATTAAACAATGTTTAATAATCCTAAGTAAATCATTTTAAATATTAAAAATAAATAAATAAAATAAACAAACAAAAACTATTTTTTTATAAATAAACAAATAATTTTGTATATAATTTTAAATAAGTGAATAAATAAAAGTTAATCATTTTAAACGTTTAAAATAATACACAAGTATTTTAAAATAATTAAATAAGCATTCTTAATCTTATGTACTTTAATATAATTATATAAATATAAATGCTAATATTTATATTTATTATATAATAACAATGATTATTATTATTATTATTATTAAATTATTATTGATTATAATAATAATAATAATAAATAATAATTATTATTATTATTATTATTATTATTATTATTATTATTATATTAGTAATATAAATATAAATAAACAAATACAGAGTTCTAAAGAAATAAATATTTTTTGTATTACTCTCCTGTGCTGTCTGCTATTTGTATCACGACTGACACTTTCTACTTCAGACCCTCTACAAAGCAGAAGGCACAATATGAGCTCTGTTTGCTTTTGCAATTAAGCTTGTTTGTTATGTCATGCGTCAGAAAGCCGAGGTGCTGGGACTCACCTGAGTCTCTCTCGGGACTGATTAACACGAGACACGACGAGCAGAAAGTTCAAGTGCTGTTTGTCTTGTTGAATGAATATCCCATCTGATGGATCTGATCTCGCTGCACAGATGAACTGTGAGATGTTGACATTTGCTTTGTTCTTTATGTAAATGTTAATCAGTCCTGCTGAACAGTGCTGATCTTATGAGGAGATTCTAGACAAGTGTTTTAATCCTATTACGCTTGAATGAATAGAAATGAATCATTTCTGAGGCCCTTGATTTGATCCGATACAGCATCTAGAAATTTGCATTTTTTTTTTTTTTTTTTGGTTCATTAGTAGTAGGCTGCAGTGTTAGTTTGATATAATTAAGATATAATTAAGTCTTTGTAATTTTTGTAATTTTTTTTATGTCTATATCGTTTTTTTTTTTTCATATTAAGGTTTTACATTTTTATTTCAGTTTTAGTTATTTTAGTAGCCTACACTAAGATGAACTAAATTAAAATGAGATGTTGCCTTGGTATCTTACACTACGCCTATGTCCTACATCATACGCCACTCTCTTGTGAACGCACGAGAGCATTTATGCTGGGATGTTGTGGAAGTTATGGTGTGTTATTGAACGGTATATTTTATGATTTTAGACATGTACTAAAAGCCACTAAACTCCCATTTAATTGTTTTTATTGTGTGTTGAACATACAAAACAGTCACTTATATCGAGTCCATTAAAAACAGTGTGTTGTCAACTGGTTTATTAGGTTACACTGCCATCCTGTGATGTCTGTTGTGTCCAACAGCTAATCTGTGAATTATCGATGGAGATGATTATCCTAATGCATAAATCATAACACAATCCAGTAAACAAAATAAGATCTGGTTCCACTTCATTCAGGTGTTTCCATTCCAGTTTTTACATTTCTATGAAGATTTTGGATTTTAACACAATATAAATGACATTTACCCTTCATATAAAAGGATGTACCTGCAATACATGCTGAGAGTGTACAGTATGTCTTTTTATTAAAATTGTTTATTACAATAAATGCTATACTGTAAATCTATAAAAGGCATGATTGTCATGCAAAAGCATTATGCCTGTTGCATCAAAAACTAAATCAAACCACGAAATAATGTGTCATCCTTACAGTATACTTAAAAAGACATTGGGATGAATAGATGATCTTAAAGGGGTCATATGATGCTGCTAAAAAGAACATTATTTTGTGTATTTGGTGTAATGAAATGTTTATGGGGTTTAAGGTTAAAAAAAAAAACACATTATTTTCCACATACTGTACATTATTGTGTCTCCTCTATGCCCCGCCTTCTGAAATGCATCGATTTTCACAAGGCTCATCTCTTTGAAAATGCTAAATCCAAAATTAACATAAATCTGTTTCTTGTGAGAACAATTAAAAGTGTATTTTTATTTATTTATTTATTTATTTCAGTTAAAAAGTATAAACATGATTAAAGGTTGGCTATAGCTGTGGGACAAGCAATATTCAGTTAGTTAAAATGAGACTGAAACAAACTGAATTTATTGTTTATAAATATATAAACCTGGTTATTGTGTATTTAAAATACAATAAAATGTAGTTTGTTTATGTCAAAACTAATCCAAATTCAAATTAATTCCACATTTTATACGCAATTCAAATATATAAATCTTAAATTTAGGGCTAATTTTTAAGTCTTAATAAGTCAAAAGTTTTATTAAAGACAAGAATTGCATTATAGAGTCTGTCATACTTCACTAGAAGATACACAAATCCTATTAATATCAGCCAGGAGCAATATTACTCAAGATAAGAGATGTTTTTTACACTCATTAGGCCTTATCCACAAAATCCTGTTCATTTATCTCCGTGCAGACGTCAAAGAAAATGTCAGATATTAGAGCTCAGGGCAGAAGCGCTTCTGAAGGTGTCAGAAATGCCCCAGATATGTATTTTGAATTGTTTTTTAATTTTTTATTGTGAAGTGAAAAGTGTAGTTGTAAGAATCAAACCCATCATAAAGACGTTTTTAACTCACTTCTGGCCAAACTATGAGTCCATAATTCATAATAACACTTCCATCTCCATCTCCTGTTGTCTCTCACATCAAAATCCACCCTCATATTCATTTAGAACTGCGTTTGTTTGTAAATGGTGCTTGATCTGTACATATTTCTCTCCTGATTCAGACGAGATGACTCAGTCTTCTCTGGAAACACTGGTTTGAAGTTAAAATGTTTGAATGATGGATTTGTTTCTTATAAACACTCAGCTTTTCATTTCACAAGACATTAACTGACTGGAGTGGTGTGGATTACTTGTGGATTATTGTGATGTTTTTATCAGCTGTTTGGCACCCATTCACTGCAGAGCATCCATTGCTGAGACACTGATGCAATCTACATTTCTCTGATGAAGAAACAAACTCATCTACATTTTTGGATAGACTTGAATACATTTCAGCAAATTAAAATTTTGGGGTGAACTGTTCTAGATCTACCTAAATGTGTCTATGTTCGCGCAAATCATTCGTGATCCAGCTTCACCTACAGAAGAAGTGAGTACACTCTCAGAACAAAAGGTACAAAAGCTGTCACCGGGACGGTACCTTTTCGATAGATACACTTTTGTACCTTTAAGGTATAAATATGGACTCTTTAGGTACAAAGGTACTGCCCCAGTGACAACTTTTGTACCTTTTTTTCTGAGAGTGTATAAGGTTTTTTAATGAATCTTTGCAAATTGCCTTTCCTAATAATGTGCTAATTAGCAAGTTTCACGATGAATGCGGCTAAAGTAAACAGTCCCTCAGAGAGCCGCTGGGAAGAGAGGGGCGGGGTCAGCAGAGCTCATTAACATTTAAAGGAAAAAACCACAAAAAACCACACTCTCAAAAAAAATCTTTTTTACACAGTAAAAAAAATCTTTTTTACACAAACAACCATAAATAAAAATTAACCAAACTATGTTACAGGCTTTTCATTAAGACCCTAAACAATCATATCAACTTGTGGAAAAGTGGCATCTGATGACCCCTTTAAAGAAATGTTTTGTTTGTGTCCCATCAGATTATGACGGATCTCATTCACTCCAAACCCTCACAAAACAAGAGCCGCCAGCAGCCAGACAAGCATCACCAGAGGAGCCGAGACGCTGTCCATCTTGGATCCATGGTCTGGTTCACTTTCCTTGCCGGTCTCAATAATAACGTGCACTTGTGTGGGCTCTGTGGGAACAACAGCGGGCTCCGTCGTCATTCGTGGACACTCAGGTAACACAGTCAGATCTTTGTTGTCCTTTGCCACTGCGAGGAGAGAGAGTTTTGAGAGTGTGTGCAAGAAAAATAGTAAAAGCTTAGTTTTCTGTTACCATTTTCCACCCTCTTTTATTTCATGTTGACTTTAAAAATTGATTTGTGTTAATAAAGTCTTCAGATTACCGCACATGTTGTCCTCACACACTGGTAGAGTTTCTGGACACCCTGAGCATGGCACTCCAGACTCGTATGGTTTTTTATTCTTAAAATCTTCTCTGTAATGAAGGAAAAACGAAGGGTGGATTTGATAGATGGTTTTTATAAATGGATTTACTTTGAAACAACATTCAGAAATTGATAGTAAATGTAATAAATAATTACATATTATGTATATATTATGATTAATATAGATTTTTTTTAAATGTTAATTTAATTGTATTTTTAATTTTTTAATTAACTAGTTACTGAATATGGGGAAAAAAAGTAATAAAAAATAAGCAGCTTTGTCATTGCAGCAGAAATATCAGAAATAGTTTTTGAAATTGAACGAGCTCTGAATATATTAACTAATATATAACTTTTAAATTGCACATTACTTCACCTCTGCCTGCTGTTTGGCTGTTCATATGTTGTATACTATCTGTTATTTGCCTTATGTAAAGCGTCCTTTGGTATTTGAAAGGCACTATATATATAAAACATATTATTATTATTATTATTATTATTATTATAACGATAAAAACATTGCCAGGCAGTATCAATCCTGTTATAACGAGCCAGAGAATTTAAAGAGGCAGACGAGCGTGTGCTTGGAATAAATAGATGATATCATCCTCTGGTGTAGACGCTAATATAGTTATCTTTACAGTTATTGTTCTTGGTGTGAGCGGGCCTTAAAACTGTTCAGGTCATGTTAAAGAGAGTTTTAGAGTGCATTCTAGAACACTAAGGTCATGTTCAGTCTGGATTATTCAAACACACTTACGAAGAGACAGGGTAGTAATTACACACGAAAAGAGTGGCCTTCTCAGAATTCAGATTCTCAATTTTGTCACAGAAATACGCAGCACAGCCAATTTTATTGCTGCCTGCCCAGACCGCCTGGAACAACAACAGAGAAACGCATCTTCATATCTGCATATTCAGGCTGTGAAAACCAATCAAACGCACACTGAACAGAAACAGTGTTCACCTGAATGTAATGGTTACAAATTTTGTCTTCATGACAATTATTGGTTTCAAATTCATAATCCTCACCCTCTCCAAACCTGTGTGTGCAAAGAAAAGAGATGCAAATCTGTTTATAGATAATATTTCTGCATGTCACAGATCATCAGTATTTATTCTTTCTTTTATTTATTCATTGTTATTTACAGTATGTTTAGTTAGGATATTTGTCGTACCAAACCTGCATTGCTTTGGTTGCATTAAATGGATTAGCGTCTGTAAAGATATTTTCACCCATTCTGCATTTCTCTCGTTGAGGGTTGCTCTCCAAGATGCATTTTGCCGCATGTGCTTCTGCCACCAGACGCAGTGTCTCGTCCCACACCTAAAATGACAGAAACAAGTTTATTGCTATTTGACTTTAAGGTTTATTATTTTTTTTATTTTTTTTGGACAGCTGAACAATATACTGTATTTATTAACTTTGAAATAAATTGTTTAAAAGATATTTTGTGTAGGTCAGTCATTGTTGAGTGAACCTTGCATCCAAATAAATAAATAAATGATTATTGGACTATGTTTTACAAACAAACAAATAATTTCTCATTTCTAATAAATTAATATAAATTCATTTTGAAGTTTACTGACTATTTCTGAGAGAGATTTTTTTTTAGTGTAGAATTATTATTTGAGATACAAACCCGATTCCAAAAAAGTTGGGACACTGTACAAATTGTGAATAAAAACGGAATGCAATGATGTGGATGTTTCAAATTTCAATATTTTATTCAGAATACAACATAGATGACATATCAAATGTTTAAACTGAGAAAATGTATCATTTTAATGGAAAAATAAGTTGATTTTAAAATTTCATGGCATCAACACATCTCAAAAAAGTTGGGACAAGGCCATATTAAGCCACTGTGTGGCATCCCCTCTTCTTTTTATAACAGTCTGCAAACGTCTGGGGACTGAGGAGACAAGTTGCTCAAGTTTAGGAATAGGAATATTTTCCCATTCTTGTCTAACACAGGCTTCTAGTTGCTCAACTGTCTTAGGTCTTCTTTGTCGCATTTTCCTCTTTATGATGCGCCAAATGTTTTCTATGGGTGAAAGATCTGGACTGCAGGCTGTCCATTTCAGTACCCGGATCCTTCTTCTACACAGCCATGATGTTGTAATTGATGGAGTATATGGTCTGGCATTGTCATGTTGGAAAATGCAAAGTCTTCCCTGAAAGAGACGACGTCTGGATGGGAGCATATGTTGTTCTAGAACTTGGATATACCTTTCAGCATTGATGGTGCCTTTCCAGATGTGTAAGCTGCCCCATGCCACACGCACTCATGCAACCCCATACCATCAGAGATGCAGGCTTCTGAACTGAGTGCTGATAACAACTTGGGTTGTACTTGTACTCCTTATTACATATCACACCACTTCCCACAAAAAGAACTTCAAATTTTGATTCGTCTGACCACAGAACAGTTTTCCACTTTGCCACAGTCCATTTTAAATGAGCCATGACCCTCGGTCCAGAGAAAACGCCTGCGCTTCTGGATCATGTTTAGATATGGCTTCTTTTTTGACCTATAGAGTTTTAGACAGCAACGGCGAATGGCACAGTGGATTGTGTTCACCGACAATGTTTCCTGGAAGTATTCCTGAGTCCATGTTGTGATTTCCATTACAGTAGCATTCCTGTATGTGATGCAGTGCCGTCTAAGGGCCCGAAGATCATGGGCATCCAGTATGGTTTTCCGGTCTTGACCCTTACCCACAGAGATTGTTCCAGATTCTCTGAAACTTTGGATGATATTATGCACTGTAGATGATGATAACTTCAAACTCTTTGCAGTTTTTTCTCTGAGAAACTCCTTTCTGATATTGCTACACTATTTTTCGCCGCAGCATTGGGGGAATTGATGATCCTCTGCCCATCTTGACTTCTGAGAGACACTGCCCTCTGAGAGGCTCTTTTTATACCCAATCATGTTGCAAATCGACCTAATAAGTTGTAAAATGGTCCTCCAGCTGTTCCTTATATGTACATTTAACTTTTCCGGACTCTTATTTCTACCTGTCTCCAACTTTTTTGGAATGTGTAGCTCTCATGAAATCACAAATGAGACAATATTTGGCATGACATTTCAAAATAACTCAACTTCAAAACATAATATCTCAAGGGGGACAGCTGTGGCCTAATGGTTAGAGAATTGGACTTGTAACCAGAAGGTCGCAGGTTCGAGTCTCTGTGCTGGCAGGGGTTTGTAGGTGGGAGGGAATGAATGAACAGCGCTCTCTTCCACCCTCAATACCCATGGCTGAAGTGCCCTTGAGCAAGGCACTGAACCCCCAGTTGGCTCCCCGGGCACTGGATATATAGCTGCCCACTGCTCTGGGTGTGTGTTCACGGGTTAATGTTAGTAGGTATGGCGGTATTATACCATTATCATAGCATTAATGACATTATATAGACATCATAAAACAGTGCCATCTTAAGCTTTTAGAAGTTGAAACTTTCACTTTATTGTGAATAAAATGTGGATTGTGTTTAAAATGTAAGTTTATGAGATTTGTAAATTATTCCATTCCTTTTTTACTCACAATTTAAACAGTGTTTCAACTTTTTTGGAATCGGGTTTGTAATTGTAATTGTTATAATTGTCAAATTATAATTTACATAAATAAGTTTACATCAATATACACTATTTTACATAAAAATGCATAACATTTTTAGAGCATTAAAATGTAATGCAAACAAAAAGTCATGCTCTCTTTACCATAATGCACAAAAATAAATCAATAAATCAATGAATGAATGGATAAATAAATAAATACATATATAAATAACAAGCTTTATTTACTTTATACGAAACATTTTTGTTTTTCTATTCATTTTTAAAGTTGTATTAAAATGTAATGCAAACAAATAGTAATGTTCTCAGTATTATAATGTAGTACATAATAAATTTAATAGTAAAGTATTTATAAAGTACTGCTTTTTGGTATGCCTTTAATTTCTGATGGAATAAACAAACAAACAAACAAAATAAATAAGCAAGCAAGTGAGCAAGCTTTGTTTTCTTTATGCAAAATAAATCTTTTCTTCTCATTTTGCAGTGAAATATGACCCAGACATGTGGTTTGTGTAATCCACCCCATTGTTGTGTAAATGTAAGTGAACAAAACATGTTTCATAAGAGAGCCAGAGGCTTTTCCACTAGGAATCTTTTCATAGTTGTGCTCGGAAATTCACCCACATTACAAATATCAGACTGTAAGACAGGATGACCACATGGGGCTTTATTAAAACACTCACCCTCAGCACAACGTTCCTGCGGTTTCATGTAACATACACATTCCTCAGCATGTCTCACGCACGCACACACACACACACACACACACAAACACATTGCGCAACAGTATCATTGCATACACGCCCCCACACACACCATCCAGTCAAAATCAAGCCACTTCATGGTTTCTGTTCGAAAAGTCCCTCTTTATCAGAAAAAGAATGTGATCTCATGATTCTTTCTCATGCATTATAATACCAGCCTTGTGCTGATTCTTGCTTTCACATGGTAAAGTTGATTTCTGTTTCACACGGCAACAACACTTAAAGGGACAGCACACCCAAAAATGAAAACTCTGACATGTCCTCACTCTCAAGTTGCTCTAAACCTTTATGAATGTCTTTCAAGATTTTTTGAAGAATGGAACCAGTTTCTTGTCCTCATTGACTTCCATAGAGTTTTTTCCATACTATGGAAGTCAAAGGCTGCCAGCAACTGTTTGGTTACCAACATTCTTCAAATTCAGCCGAAGGTAGAAGGCTTGGTACAAATTACAAGTAATTAAATGATGGTAAAATCGTCCTTTTTGGGTGAACTGTCTCTTTAAAGGAGACTAGATGGTGAGTGATTTATTACATATTTCATTTGGCATTAGTTTTCATTTGGTAAACTATAATCATGATTACAGTATTAGATTCTCTTGTGTTTTGAAAGTAATTGTACCCATGAACACGCATGATGACTCAATTACTATGGATATTAATGTGCTAATTATTGTTTACAGCAGTAATGAGACAGTGAAGGATGTAATTCCAGTGATTGATGGCAGATGATGAGATGCTCTGACCTCGTAACTCACATGCAACACACAAACATTGAGCTTGAGACCAAAACCAGTGATAAAAACATTAACAGCCCCCATGAGATGAGAGATCAGACCTTCTCATGTGGTTGAGAAAGGTGTTTTCTATGTTTCATGCACACAGAAATTCAAAAGTTTTGGGTTTTATTATTTAAAAGAAAATTAATATTTTTATTAAGCAAGGATGAATGAAATTGATCAAAAGTGACACTAAAGACATTGATAATGTTAGAAAAGATTTCTATTTCAAGTAAATGATCAAATAATCCACAAACTTATCACAAAAGTATCACAAAAAAAATTAAAGTATCAGTTTCCACAAAAATATGAAGCAGCACAACATAATCAAAAAATGTTTCTTGAGCAGCAAATAAGAATATTATAATGATTTCTGAAGGATCATGTGACACTGAAGACTGGAGTAATGATGCTGAAATTCAGCTTTGATCACAGGAATAAATTACTTTTGAAAAAATATTGAAATAGAAATCTTTTTTTTTATTACTGTATTTGTAATTAAATAAATGCAGCTTTGGTGAGACTTCTTACAAACCCCCAAACTTTTGAATGGTACTTTACTGTATATATTTAAAAAAAAAAAAAAAAAAAAAATCATAGAATTTCTAGATCTAAATGCTTTTTAATCTGTGAGGTTTCACCTTAAAGAAAAATGTTTGAATTTTGAAGAACATCCAGTGCTGTCCAGCTCCAAAATAGACACAAAAGCTCAAAGATTCAGCAAGGTTCATTTCATTTTAAGTTTCACAGAAGAAAGAAATTCTTACTGGTTTGGAGTGGCATGAGTGCCCTTAAATAATGACAACATTCGCATTTTACGTCTTATTCAGTAGCTCGTGTACCAATCTAGTTTACACCAAAGAACCAAAGCCGAATGTGTCGCATCAGATGCATCTCTTACCACTTTCTGCATGCTGGCAGCGCTGGGATAAACCTTAGAGCGAAGCTCATTGTGCATGTCCACAATAGTTGATTTCTCCTGCTCGGTCAGGTGACCGGCAGCTAAACTCAGAATGACCCAGAGCCCGGCGCTCCGGAGGGCCACGTTCCAATGCATGCTGCCTCTTGTCCCTGAGGAGCCTAAACAAGCCGTCGGTGGTCAGATGAAACCTCTTCTCTGGCTGCTCTCAGGTCCGTCACTCGCTGTCCTTAATGTCTTCAGAGCAAGTAAAAGTGTCTCTCTCTGGGCTGTTTGTGTGTGGAAGAGGGAGAGAAAGTTAGTATGGGACCCTCTCAGCACTCCCACCCTTTCAGTCTGTATTTAAGCTGCCCATGGTCATATTACACATACGCACATTGCTCAATTCCCTTACCTCCTCAGAAAGCTTCACATGACTCATTTCCAACCATCTGAGTCAAGTCCAACAAGGAGCGCTATAAAACTCCAAAGATTTGAGATATGACTGTTTTGGTCACGCAGCATGTCAGAACAGTTTTTCTTGAGGAATGCCTGAGATAACAGATGTTTGATTGGATTTGACCTGCCCACATTTTCCAGGTCCTGATTTCATTTCCTCAGTACCAGGCTCTGCTCTCTCCAGCAGGGATTCACTCATATATTCAGCCTGTGTGCCCAGAGAGTCCCTCCCTTACACAAAACCAGCTCTCATTTACTGCAAGTGACGCTGGTGGAATTCTTTGCCGCCTTTCTAATTGAGCTGCTAACAGAAAGGATTATTTCTTTGGAAAGATAAGGTCTAATTTATTAAAAAATATTAAAAGTTATTAGCTGTTCTCATTGCCCTACAACTTTTTCTTGTTTTTCTTGTGCAAAAATCCTTGTATCAGTGCTAGAGTCCTGCTGGGTGGTTGCTGGGGTGTAGCAAAGCTGTTACCATGGTGTTCTGGGTGGTTGCCAGGGAGTTGTTATGTTGTTGCTCGGGTGATGCTACAGTAGGTGGTCGCTGGAGTGTTGTGGGTGGTTGCTAGGGAGTTGCTATGTGGTTGCTAGGGTGTTCTGGATGATTGCTTGGGGGCTGTTACTATGTTCTGGGTGGTTGCTGGGGTGTTGCTACAGTAGATGGTTGCTAGGATGTTCTGGGTGGTTGCCAGGGAGTTGCTATGTGGTTGCTAGTGTGTTCTGATGATTGCTACGGGGCTTCTACTGTGTTCTGTGGTACTGAGTCCTGTGCGTGGTTGTTAGGTTGTTGCCAGGGCATTTTCGGTGTTTTTTAGGGTGTTGCTATGGTGTTCTGGGTGCTTGCCAGGGAGTTGCTATGTGGTAAGTTGGTACTGTGTTCTGGGAGATTGCTATCCGTTTTCTAGCATGTTCTGATGGGAAGATGCTCTTCTGGTGGTTGCTTTAGGTGTTGTGGGTGAGTGCCTGGAAGATGCTCTTCTGGTGGTTGCTGGAGTGTTGCTAGGTGGTTTCTGGGGTCTTCTGGGCGGTTACCGTGGAATAGCTAAGTGGTTGCTAGGGTGTTCAGGATTATTGCTAGTGGGCTTCTGCTCTGTTCTGAGTGGTTGCTATGCCATTACTGCTTTATTGCTAGGGTGTTCTAAGTGATTGCTATGAGAGGTTTCCAGGATGTTCTGGAATGATGATCATTGCCAGGGAGTGGGTAGGCGGTTACTAGGGTGTTCTGAGTGGTTCTCACTATTTTCTATGAAGTATCTAAATTATTCTTAAAGGCTGTGCTGTGAAGTATTGCCATGTGGTTTCAAGGCTGTGCTGGGATTTCTATGCAATTCCATCCATAAGTTCTAACCAGTAGTTATAAAATTTAACTAGATAATAGAACTCCATATTATAAAGCCCAAATTCCAAATTTGTCCCCAATGTTTAAATTCTTTATTTGTCCCCAATGGGGCAATTCAATGTGCAACAGATAGTATAACTAATCACACACAATACCAATACAAAAATTGCCTACCATGCAGGCATGGTTAAAATAATAAAAACAATAAACAATCAATAAATAGTAACTCACTAAGTTATCTGTGGTTCTTTATAGAATTGAGAAGCAGAATGGCTGCAGGCACAAAAGAGCGTTTATATCAGTTGGTTCTGAATTTTGGGAGTAATCCCAAAGCGTAATCCCGATGGCAACATCTGAAATTCAGCCTGTAAGGGATGAGAATTATCTAGCAGGATAGATTCAACCCTTCTTAACATCTGCTTCTGATAAAGTTCCTCCAGACCTTTCTGCGTAGAACCTGTGATGCTGCTGCTCACCTTAATTAATCTTGAAAGGGAGTTTTTTTGTTTTACAGTGATGGACCCATACCAGCAGATTAAGGAGAAGGTAACAACTGACTCAACAAAAGACCTATAAAAAAGGGTCAAAATGGTCTTATCCACATTAAACTTTGCCAGGCGCTGCTGGCCTTTCTTGCAAAGCAAACTGGTATTTGAGTCAAAGCACAACTTATCATCAATAATGGATCCTAGGTACTTATACTATGTAACAACCTCTATTTCCTGACCATTTATACTAGTTTTCTCAGTGTTTGTGACATTGCGCCTAAAATCAATACACATGTCCTTGGTCTTAGAGACATTCAGTTCAAGAAAGGCATCCTGACACCATGTAACAAAGTGATCAATGACCAAACCGTGTGAAGTTTCCTCATTGTTCAATAAGCTGACAATAACCGTATCATCAGCAAACTTCACAAAGTATCGGTACTTAATCACAGGGCGACAGTCACTAGTGTACAGAATATATACAAGGGGGGAAAGAACATACCCCTGTGGTGAGCCAGGTGATGTAAGGGCCCAGTCTGAGAGATGGCCGTTTACTCTCACTCCCTGGGATCTATTTGTGAGGAAATCTAATATCCAGCCCACAAGGTTGGCCTCCAGTTTGAACTGATGTAAGAGCTTCTCAACCAGCAGGTGAGGCTGAATGGTGTTAAAGGCTGACGAGAAATCCACAAACAGTAGTCTGGCATGATTTCTTTTGCCCTCAAGGTGATTAAGAATGAGGTTGAGTACTGTAACAGTTGCATCCTGGACCCCTCTGTTTAGTCATTTGTAAGTCGCTTTGGTTAAAAGCGTCTGCTAAATGATTAAATGTAAATATAAATGTAGTCTATATGCAAGCTGTAGTGGGTCAAGGAGGCAATTGGTCATAGATGACAGTTCTCTGTTGATCAGCTTTTTAAAACACTTCATCACAAGTGACGTAAGGGCTATGGGTCTGTAATCATTTAAAGTCTTAGGGTGGCTATTCTTTGCAACAGGAACTATAATTGACTGTTTCCATAATTCAGGGACCTTCTGTTGGCGCATAGATTGATTAAAAATCTAAGAAAAAATCGGGCCTATAGCTGTTCCGCACAACAAGAAAGAACACGGCTACCAATATTGTCTGGGCCCGAACTTTTTTTGGCTTTGCACTATTTAAAGGTGTTCACAACACTTTGCTCAGAGAAACATACAGCAGATTGGGGGTGGGACAGTAAAGACTGTTTTTGGCCAAGAATTTCATTACTAAAATCATGCTTGTCAAATCTTGAATAAAATTGATTCAGTTCTTGGGCCAAAGATATGTCAGAGGTGAAGCCTTCCAATGCCACCTTATTTTTTATTTTATCACTTTGACCAACCATTATTTTAATACTGTCCCATGCTGAGCCTAGATTATTACTCAGTTTGTGTTCCACTTTAAGTATATAGTCCCATTTAGCCCTTTTGATTTTACGTTTAATCTCCTTTTGAATACTATGTAATTCCTGAAGATTATTTTGTCTAAATGCTATCTTTTTCTTTTTCAATAAATCTTTAAGTTGTTTTCTCACCCATGGCTTGTTATTGGGGTATATTTTGACAACTTTTTTAGGAATTACAGTGTCCTCACAATATGCAACCCATGAGCTTACCACATCAGTCAATTCATCTACAGTATGTTCCTTGAAGATTGAACAAACTCCTCCCACAAGGTACAGTCCAACAGCCTTGCAGAGCCAGCGAAGCCTCTTCAGACCAGACCTTCACTTGCCTAGTATCCACTTTCCCCCTCTGAAGGCAAGTGCAATACGCTGGAATAAGATGCACGCAGTTGTGATCGGCAGAACCCAGTGGGGGGAGAGGGACAGATTTATAGGTACCTTTAATGGAGCCATAACACTGATCAAGAATGTTCCCGTTTCTAGTTGGGCAAGACACATATTTATAAAAACATTTTAAAATTTTGTCCAATGAACAATGATTAAAGTCACCTAAAATTAGATTTGGGGCATCGTGGGACACTGCCTGTAGTTTCTGAACAGTATTATAGATTAGTTGTAGGGCAGTGCTTTCGTCAGCCTTCGGGTGGATATAAACAACAGTTACGAAGATCTGCGGGAATTCCCTGGGTAGATAGAAGGGGCACATGGAGACTGAGAGTAGTTCAATGTCTTTTGTACACAACTTTTCTCTCACTAACGTTGTTTTGCACCTGCGCTCATTTATGTACAGGCACATCCCCGCCCTCTCGAGACTTGCCAGTGGTCGCTGCAACCCGATCCATACGAAAAGGAGCACCAAATCCATCCAATGTAATGCCAGCATCCGAGTCCTCTTTTCCCAGACATGTTTCTGTCAGGGCCAGGATACATGCTTCTTTAAATTCATGTTGATATAGGACATGGCCTTGCACTTCATCAGACTTGTTTCGGAGGGACTGCATGTTAGCAAGGATGATAGAGGGCAGAGGAACGTCTCGCTCGCTCACGTAATCCACCTCTCCTACCCCGCTTCCTTGATCTTGCAATAGGGTATTGCTATGGTTGCTTGCTAGGGTGTTCGAAGTGATTGCTGAGGTGATGCTAGGGTGGAGTTCCTATGTGGTCACTAGATGGTACATAACTGTCCACAACAAACCCTGCAAATTAAGAGAAACTTCGGTGATAATATCCTTACAATTATAGGGATTTCTTAACGACATGTAGGCGTGCATCTTTTATTGTCATGTTAGGGAACTCATTTTCACATACCAGTCAGTCTCCTCAATGATTAAATAATGAGTCCCATGTTAATGAGCTGATTGATTGTGTCTAAACTAAACAAAATCCTTCTTTTATCAGTTATTAATTTTGGTCGTAATTCACTTGCATCTGGCTCTCCAGTGATCTATTCATGTGAGTTGTACTATTTTATATTATATAAGTTTATATTGCTGGTTTTGAAAGTGAAGGATTGATCTTCCTGGTGTTGAACAGGTTTAGTCTCTCTGTGCTTTAGGGTGTTGTTCTAGGCGTGGACACTTTCGCTGTTCAGATTGTGAATTCCAGTGGCCAGATGTACAGGCATAGCAACATCAGACTCCAAACACCAAAACACTGCACATGTGGGCAGCTCACATCCAATGACGTGTTGCGCCATTGTTAAGAAATGCACAAAAATCCCCTTTTTTCATTTGTTTCAGTTCAGAACCTGTTTTGTATTATATAAAGGATTTCACTCGTCATTCTGCTTTTGTCTTTTGTTCATTCTAAATGACAAAACCATCATAAAATCTCCAAAGGATGGGTTACCTGGGAATAAAAATGATGTGATGTGGATTTGTGTTTGAAGATCTGAGCTTCTGAGTTTGCCTTTATTTTCAGTCTGGTGACAACACATTCTCATATATGCATCATATATAGATATATTTGATATATGCTCATGTACACATTACATATATAATATTTATTCATAGTACATACTCATATTACGACATATGGGATCTCTCTTGGGAACTACAGCCAGGCCTCCATGATTTTAGCAGCTACTCGTCCGGCCCTGAATATCCCTGCACCCTAAAGCGGTCTGTAGTTCAGATTTACTTCATGCCAACAACAGAATGTCCTGACGAAGATCTGAATTGGTCAAATTATCTAATCAAAACAAGACATCTCTTTATAATGTAATGTTTGGGTAAAAAATTTCATATAACTTAAATGTCTTACATTTTAAATATCCAATATTTTTATTGTAAAATATATTGTCATTTTATTTGATTTTAAATGGCAAAACAATATTTTCTGTTAAAAATGTGGATTTTATTTTATTTATTTTAATTTTTTTTTTATACAAAATGTGCACCAGCAAAAAACCACAAGAAAAACTTTATAAATCTCCAAAATATCTAATATCTAAAATATCTTACATTTGTTTGAAACAAGATGCATTTACTTGAGAATTAATACTTCAAGATATATTAAGACATTAAATCTTAAAAAAAAAAATCATATTCAAGATACATTTTTTAAAGTTAAAAACTCAATAAGAAATCATTGCTTAATATTATTTGAAATGATTAAATTAATAAAATAAATGAAATGTTTATATTATAATTATAGTCCAGATTAAATGTGCATTATTAATGTTTTTTAATGATTAATATTTTAGAACTATAAGACTACTTTGAATATTTTTGAAGCTTAGGTAAAAAAAAAAAAAATAGGTAAACCAAAGTAACTAAAAAAATAAAAATAAATAAACAAACAAATCAATCAACATAGGCCGATGATCTCCAATGGAAATTTCTAATGTAATATTTTTAAACATTGATTTGCTGAGATATTCTTCATGCAAAGTAACTGCTTTCAGTTTTGTTCTTTCATTTCTTCTCCTCTAGATGTCCCTATTTAGCTCATGAACTAAAGGAACAGGACTTGGCTTCAAACCAAGATCTTTCCCTTCTGTCTCAGTGCCAGTTGATGGAGGAAACCCCATGAATACGTGATCTGAAGTCTGTCATCCTTGCTTTGCTCAGTTGGTTGTTAGAGACAGTTCCTTGAGTTGTAAGAGGGGCTGATGTTTAATGAAGCCTGGTATATTTCTAATGTATCTAGTTGGTTCTCTATTAACTGTGTTTGTGGTTCTGTTGTAGCTGAATGACTGGAGTAGGGCATGACATTAACAAGCTGCAGGTGAGTGTATTAAGTGCATGTGTTGATGAAACACTAGAAACGCAGATATAGTTTTAGCAGGCGGTGAGATTAAGCCACAGTTGGTAAAAGTGGATTGAGAGAAGCTAATTCAGGCTAATCTTTGCCCTTGAAACTGTAAAAGAAGAATCATGATGGGACGTGTCTGACTCAATGAAAACACAGCAAAAAAGCATTAAGGATCAAGGACCCCACAAATCTTCCTTTTCTGACCGGCAGCTCAATCCTAACACATCAGCAATAAATTTTTAAACATGTTTTGTGGTTTGTGATTCATATTTTTATACCACAGGACGATTTATGCAAGTCTTGTTAGCACTTAGATTTTGCATCATTAATAATATTTTCCATTTGACCGTCCAGTTCTTGCATTGTTTTTCATTAACACAAAAGAATGTCTAAAGGGAGCCTCCCTTGTAATTGTCCGATCTTGTCCTTTGCTTGTTGTCTGTCGTGAAAGCGAGAGTGAGGTCACCTACTGTAACATCTATCTTTGATCTCCCTCTCATTGATCTCAGCTTATGCACCTCATTTTTGAGTGTTATTTGTGGATAATTTTGCCAGTTTTCTCTCAAAACTGAGGTGCATAAGCTTAGATCAGTGAGGCCTACAATCAGTCAGTTCCAAGCATAAATACAAAACCTGTGCTAAATGAAAAAAAACAAGTTGGCAAAAAGATTGAATACAAGATAATGAGAAATTTATAAGCAATTTTTGTAGGCCGGTTATTTGTGACTGAGAACACCACAAGTGTAACACAAGGTGGGGGAAAAAATCCCAATAAGTGTACAAAAATGATCAGATTTTATTCTCTGTGTGAGCAAAGTCAGTAGGTTTTAGTCCAATGTGATTCCATTAACTAGCATTTTTGGGGAAATTTTGGTCAAAGTGACCAGAACACAACATGAGGGTTAAGAAACTGACAAATATCATGGTCAATATACAGTCAAGTCATTACAGATGTTGTTTAATGGTTATTTCCAGCACCTTCACTTCAACAAAGAAGCAGCAAAGAACTATTTCTGGCTGATATAACTTGAATTCAGATTACGCCCAGAGTTCAGGCAGGTTTACATTGATTACATACCATAAACTTAAAAACCGGAACCAAGTCAATGAATGACCAGGTGGAATGTCATCATTAAACAAAAGCCATGAGCTAATTTCTCAGAGCTTTACTTTTGTTTGCTTTTGCTAATGGGGAAATTGTAAAATATCAGACCTATGTACCAGTGCCCTCAAAGGAAAGCATGCCTACATTAGGGATGAGCATCACAGGGCTGCTTTTCCTAAAAGTCATCACAAGAAACCACTGATGCTTTTGTGAAACGCAGTCCAGAATATTTCTTACCAGAGGACAGAAAAACATAATAAGTTTGAGTTATTTCACAATAAACAAACTGAAATGGTAGCCTACAGGAATTAATTTATTTAAATAAGTTTGTTAATATTGATCATGTTTCTATTTTTACATTTACATTTAGTCAAGCAGACGCTTTTATCCAAAGCGACTTACAAATGAACAATGGTAGCAATACAACAAAAGGCAATGATTTTAAGTGGTATAACAAGTCTCATTAAACATTATATTTAAATTTTTAAATTATAATAAAGAAGTTAGAATAGGAAAAAGAATAGAGCAAGCTAGTGTTAGAGGACTTTTTTTTGTAATCAGAAAAGAAAATAACTATAATATATATATATATATATATTATATATATATATAAAATATATATATATATATATATATAATATATATATATATATATACTGTCAGAAAAAAGTTAAAAATAAAGATGGAAGGATGTGTTTTAATTGTTAGAGATGGCTGTTTTATGTGTGCAACTTGCAATCCCCATGGTTTTACTATACAGTGACCGAAGTTCATCTATAGTATTCCTAGATTGGTTTTACTATACAGTGACCGAAGTTCATCTATAGTATTCCTAGATTATGGTAAACTTATTTTAACCACGTGTAAACAAAACTATTATCTAATAAATTGTAATTAAAACGTTCTGAATGTTAAAATGCCTTTCAAATATACTGTTAAATGGGTATCATTACCTATTTAATCTTAATTATTAAATAATTTAATAAATTGAATCATTTAAAAGTTCAGTTTAGGGGTATTCATATCGAAGATACTGGCCTTTAAAAGTATTGGTATCATTTCGAAAACAAAAGTGGTAACGCCCATCCCTAGGCAACATTTGCTCAGTGAAATTAAATTAAATGCAGCTTTTTTCTATACAAAACCAATGGCTAGTTGTTAGCGTAGAAGTGTAAGTGAAGTGCACTAATGAGGTAGTATAACAACAAGTTCTTAGTCGATAAAGTGTAACACTGTAACGTTCTGTGTATTATAATCGCGATTTTATCTGCTGCCGCTTTAAACACTCGCGTTCGTAACATGATGAGGATATGTGACAATAATGTATGTTTACCATCGTGACATTCTGTATTTTATTTAACAGGCTATTTTAGACTGTGTTTACGCTTAAATTTCATTCTGAACAGCAGTGTTTACTGTAACGTGTTCATTACAGGCAGTCTCAGGCGTTCAGCCAATCAGCTGCGGCTCTGTGTGTAACGCATGCTCTGATTGGTTGAGAGCGCTACACTGGTGTAGACACTCACGCGCTCTGTGTTTTAGATTAGAACAGGTGACAGACTCGCAGGTGAGCGCCTGCAATTCCTGACGGACAAGGTAAGCCTTTATCTGCCTTTTGATGGGTTTCTGACGCGACTTTCAGACTCTTTTAATGATAGAGTGTTTCATACGCTTTAATAATAATATAAAAAGGCCCAAAACTTCATGTAAACAAACAATTAAAGCGTAAATGTAGGTCACCTGTGTGTCTGTAGTAGTTTTATGTGACTATCATGGCAGATAGAGATTGTGTGACACACGTTAAATCCCTCTTTACTATATTTTTTATGTGTGATATGTGTTTGTTAGTAAAAAATGACATTTAACTGTCCATCCATATTTACTTTTTCAGGGCTCAACAACAAAGGATTTTTACTTTGCTTATATATAAGTTATTAGGATTTGACTTTTCAAGAAATTATACTGCTATGTTGCAAATCTCCCTTAATGAATGAAACATTTGTTGGAGAACAATTGCTTATTGTGTAATTCTTCCTTGATTTTATCTTGCAACAGCTCATACTTCATCTAATGAAAATGAAAGCATGTTAATTGTGGTTTTATTTAGTTTTCAGTGCACACCTCAACAGCTGAAGGCTGGTCGTAAATCTTTCTGGTGTGCTGTGCTTGTATGAATGATGGGGAGAGTATATCGAGTTATGCAAACAGAGGTCTGCTGTGTTCATGTGTACTTTGCAGGTGGACGTGGACTGTGTGTGTTTATTCTCTGTAAATGATTGGCCAGGACCTGCAGATGGCTGGCCTTCATGTCACAGGCCAAATATTTCACCTTTTTTGTTAAACTTTGTATAACCAGTGAAACGGTGTAGAAAAATAGTTGTCTGCAGCAAGTTAATTATACAGTGGAACATCATTAATCTAAAATTTGCATGTATAGAATTCTGCGATTGGCCCATCAGAATAGAGTATTCCAGGGAGCTGCGTCATAAAAAGTTATACAATATTTTTCTAACATCTTGAATATTGTTTTTCAAACTTTTTCCTTTTTACTTGCAGACAATAACTTATGTTTTATATTAATGTATACACACACACACACACACACACACATTTTGAATAAAGAATATGGATTCTGAAAAATAGCAATACATCATTGACTTTAAACAATTTCACATCCACATAAATGTAAACAAATGCTGATATTTTGTTGTTCTACTATACATAGTACATAAAACATAAATATTCAGTAAAATGGTTTTAATTATGTAACTGAAATGAGGATTATAGTGAACTAAAGCTAAAACCATAAAACAATTTTTGTTACTTGGAATAAACTTTAACTGAAAGAAAATAAAATATACTTAAAATAAAATAATAAAAACCCAAACTTTGTTATTGCTGCTAGGTGCCAAAGAAAGCATTGCATTTAGACATACTAAAATAAATAAAACTGAAAAAAAGTAATAATAATAATAAAAATGAAAACTATATAGACATATCAAAAATAGTAAATGACAAAAATTTTAATAAAACTAAATTAGGAAATAGAAAAATAAAAACTAATTTAAAATGCTAATAAAAACCATAAAGGTATATTGATACTAAAATAATTCTGATTTAAAATGGTATTTAAAAATTACATTAAAAATGGCATTAAAAATTAACCAAACATTGAAAACAAAAATATAAAACAATAAAGAAAACACCAGTAATATTATAAAATATGATTTTTAAGGAATTAATAGTTCTTTAAACGACTCTTTACATGATGCATTTTATATATATATATATATATATATATATATATATATATATATATATATATATATATATATATGTATGTATATCATGTATGTATGTATATATATATATATATATATATATATATATATATATATATGTTATCATAAAATGATTTTAATCAGTTTCATATTCTCTGGCGTATCTCATTTACATCACAAGCTGATGCATTTAACATTTGTTTTTTTTTATGACTGAATAAACAAATTTTCAATTAAATTAAACAAAAGCTGATATTTGCTGGCTCTACTTTAACATTGATGTCCTGGTTCCTGTTCTATGTCTATTTTAAGCCGCCACTCCCTCAAATAAACAGAGAAAACATAAAGACATTCACTTTATGAAAACAAAAGTGTGTGTGGGCTCAAGGGTAAGAGCGATGATAACTTCACGCTGTTTTAAAGCTCCATTTGGCACGTCATACCGATCCGATTTCACCTGTTTGCATTCTAGTCATAGTCAGAGACAAACCACCCTCAGCCCATAAGGCTCGGTGATTTTGTTAATACTTGAATAAATTCAGCGAGCATCAGGAATTTGCAGCAGATTCAGGCGCAGTGACATTCCTGGGCAAACACAGCTTTTCTAGGTGTTGGCCGAAGCCATCGCCCTCTTCATTGCGTCGTTTCTCTCACGGAGTCACAGAAAGGTGTGTGTTTATAATTACCTCACCTCACCTCAGCGAGGCACAGCACCTGAAATATGCTGCTGGCATTCTCACTTGTTCACATTTCTCCAGGCGCTGCTGTCGTCTGTGTTTCTGACTCTGAATATTCTCTCTCGATATGTTCATTTTGTTTTTGGATGCAGGCTTTGTTTCAAAACCTTTCTTTTTTGATCGTAGGGGGACGTTCACATATTTTTAGTATTTAAATGTTTGTGGTCAGTAAGACTTTCGTTTTTTTTTTTAAAGAAAGAAATTCATATTTTATTCAGCAAGGACACATTAAATTGATCAAAATGGGCATTTATAATGTTACAAAAGATTTTGGTTTCAAATGAAACAGCTCAACTGTTTTCAACATTGATAATAATCAGAATTGTTTCTTGAGCAGCAAATCAGCATCTTAGAATGATTTCTGAAGATCATGTGACACTGAAGACTGGAGTAATGATGCTGAAAATTCAGCTTTGATCACAGCAATAAATTACATTTTAAAATATATTCAAATAGAAAACAGCTATTTTAATGTTACAATATTTAACAATATTACTGTTTTCACTGTATTTCTGTTCAAATAAATGCAGCCTTGGTGAGCAGAAGAGACTTTTTTCAAAAATACAAAAAAGAAAAGAAAAATAACTATTGTATTTTTTTATTGGTCTTTGTAAACATTCATTAGACAAATGTACTTGAATTTTGTTTTTAGTTAAAATTCATTAAACACTAAAAAAAAACATTCAAACAGAAATATTATGTAAAATAATTAATAATTAATTAAAAAGACTTTAATACAAAATTTGTCATGTATTATGTATTTTGTTATATAATTATTTTAAATTATTTAATTTTTTTTAAAAGTTGATTGATTAAAAGTTTATGATGGATTTTTAATACATTTTTAATTAACTTTTAAGTAAGTTAACTAACAAAATTTTAAGTATATACATTTTTTTTTTTTTCACCGAGATCATCACAATGCATTCTGGGATTGCCTTCTCCACAAAATAACTACGCAATGCTGCTTTAGAATTCATCCAAGAGAAGGCATCTTAGAAGGCAGCAGACTCTTGCTGACTAACTTTCAGAAAAGTGTTCACTTCAGAAGTTCACCTGTGATTCCCTAAAATGCTTCTGAGTTTAATGTTCATTTTGCCCAGAGATCTTATTCAGCTTTAGCAGTTCCATTCTGAAATCAAACTTTCTTCATTAATAATATTAGTAATCTGGACACATTGTGTTCTCTGGGTGTAGGCTTTGAGCTCTTTCATTTAGAGTGCTTTTATTTTGATTTGCTCATCTCAACAGGTGTGTAAGGCATGCGCATATTCTTTGTGTACAGGGCGGATGCAGGCATTTACTGAACATCTAGCCATCTGTGCTTAGACATTCATTGACAAACTAATCGATTTGCTGCCTGTGCAAACCAACAATCTGCATGCAAAAAGTGCAAATCATTGTGACGGGTCTCTCCTGATGGGTCATGGACATTAGGCACAAACAATGCTAAACGCAAATACCCAAATGCAACTAAGCATATAATCATACATTGTTAGGAGAGAAATAGGCTTGATCCCAAAGGCTGTGTGTCCAGTTAAACGCTACTGTATTTTGGGATAAATTCATCAGTCATTCAGTGGAATCTGTTCAAAATACACAGATGCAAACCAGGGTTATTATACAACTTAAACTAAAAATAAAGAATAATAATAAAAACCATTTTGTTACATTAAAATAAACATTTAATTGAATAAAATATATAATATTTCAGCTAGTTGCCAAGACAGCACTTCTTGTTTTCATATTTGTTAATTTACTAAAATTGTATTATTTTAATAATTAAATAATAATAAAGTCAATTTTTCAATAAACACATATTGTAATAATATAAACCAATAGAAATTTAAAAAGCACAAAAAAATTGCTAAAACTTCAAAATTAAAATGGAAAATATAATAATAAAAACATTCAAAATATTAATAAAAACTATAATAGTATATTAAAGACACTGATGCAAACATGCTTGGGTTCATCTCCAAAAACCATGAACAAAACTATGAAAGATGAAATCATTTTTAACCCAGACTACTCTAGACATAGTTTGTCAGTTTTTGAGTCTGTTCTAAACTCCTATCTCATACAAATCTGTACAGTGTGTCGTCAACAGTGTGACTTCAGTCAGTTTTACAAAGATGATCGTGATAGATGCATTCCATGACAGAAAAGGGCTGTCGGGGTAAAGCAATGTTATCAGATGGGGAATACCATTGTACTTTGAAATACATTAGGGCACTTTATGATTAGCACATTTATTTACATTGTTATTGACTTGATACTCTAAAGCATTATCATGGAAAAATCATGGTAGTGTCCAAAATAACATGGACAGAGAACATCATATCTAATCATAATCACGATGATCGCTTAATCTGATGGTTTATTTATGTATTTATGTTTATTTATTATTTATATAATTTATTTTTTTTTCTAGATTGGTCCTCTATTTTCCATCATTAAAAAAGCTCGTTGAAGACCCGTGCCAGTTCCTCCTCCAATGTGCGATGCCAAAAAGTGACACCTGGCCTGGGGGCGTTTCCATTGACTCTTTGTCTGGAATGGACAGTGCAGGAAGCTGTGATAGTGTGCTCAGCAGCAACTCTGGATTTGTGAGTATGATGCCATTCATTCATTTCTTTGAACATCTATGATTTCTTTTTATAAATGTTCCCATGTTCCTGTGAACATCCTAGAACAGTTGACTCAAAACAAACTCTGATTCACCATCATGTAATTCCAAGCCTGTTATTGCGGTAATTTTTTCCATGAAACATAAGGGATTCTTTGCATGGATCTTTTCCTTGCAAAGACAGTTTATAGTGATAATATCTGTTAAACTCCAAAAACACTAGAAAAGTATCACAAAAGTACTCCTTTGGGGTTGGGCGTCATAAAAGATTAAGTAAAATTAACATTTTTGGGTTAACTGTTACCAAAATTCCATTTTTTGAACACAAAGAACTGTCTCTGCTGCTCCTTGTGAATGCTAGGGGTTGAAAAGTTGCTTTTGAGCAATACTGCTCAAAAGAGGAATAAGGAAGCATGGAGTGATTTTTATCTAATTTGAACTAAAGTTATTGAAAAACATTTTCCCATTCTTCTGTCATTGTTTACTCATTATCATGTTACTACAATACTCTGAATACAAAAACATAATGCCAATACTATATATGAGGAGCTTTCAACCTACAAAAATGCATAGAAGAACCATAAAAGCATGTTAAATATGTTTAAAGGTTAGGGTCACTAAGATTTTTTTTTTAAATGTTTTCGAAAGAAGTCTCTTCTGCTCACCCAGGCTGCATTTATTTGATTAAAAATGCAGTAAAAACAGTAATATTGTGAAATATTATTATAAATTAGAATAGCTGTTTTCTATTTGAATATATTGTAAAATGTAATTTAATTCCTCTGACGCAAAGCTGAATTTTCAGCATCATTACTCCAGTCTTCAGTGTCACACGATCCTTCAGAAATCATTCTAATATGCTGATTTGCTGCTCAAGAAACATTTCTGATTATCAATGTTGAAAAAAGTTGTGCTACTATTTTTGTTTAAACTGTGATACCTTTAAATTTGAATGATTCTTTAATGAAAAGAAAGTTTAAAATGACAGCATTTATTTGAAACTGAAATCTTTTGAGATTGCATCCTTGCTGAATAAAAGTATCAATTTATTATAAAAAATAACTTTTCTTTGTGTAATAGAGTGATGATAGTCTAGAGCACCTTTCTGCTGAAGAGAGAGCCTGTCTCATGTTCCTGGAGGAAACCATTGAGTCGCTGGAAGTAGAAGACGACAGCGGTTTGTCTAACGATGAGCCTGATCGCCCAACTAATGGCATGAAAGATAAAACTGTTCAGCGGGCGTCCATCTACCAGAACAAATCTGATGGTAAGCAATAGCAGAATAAATTAAAGTACCTTTAAAGATGGTCTATTTGTATAATGGCTCATAAATGTTCTCCTTCAGAGCTATCAGCCCACGAGGACCCAAACAAAGTGATTGGAAGAGATCGTAAACCATCTCAGAAGTACCTTGTGCCAACTCCTTTACTCCTTGCCAGTGGGAATGCAAAGATAGTCAGCAAACCAATGGAATCATCTCCCAAAGAAGCACCTGTGGCATTTATTGATGCACCTGATGGGTTTAGATCAAGCCCTGACCTTCAACAACCTGGAAGGACAGTTTCCAAAGAAGCTGCTTTAAAAGTAGCACCTGCCAAACCAAGCATTGGACTATCAAGTGATGTGGTGGACTTGCCACCTTCATTCATACCTGAACCTCCAGTTAGAACAAGTTTGCCTAGTGAATCGAAAGCCAAAGATGGTGCACCTAAGAGTTTGGATGTCAAGTCTCTGCTGAAGGAGAAGAAAGATTCCTCAGAGGTACCGCTGGAATTCATTCCTCCACCCTCAGACTTCATGGATGAACCGGAGAAGATAAGCCTCTCTTATTCGCCACCACCTCCAATGGTTTACGATGAGCCACCAGAATGGATTCCCGAACTCCCCAAAATGGAGCCTCATGTTTCTGGTGGATCTGTCAAGCTAACCGAGGCGACCAAATCAGTGAGCGCAGACCCAGATACGTCAAGTGAGCCATTATCCCACAGTGAGACCGAAAACCTATGCAAGGTTTCCATGAAGAAAGCACATCACTTGACTCCGTTAAAGGTTGCACACCAATCTGCAGCAGACAAACCGATGACACCATCGCCATCTTCAGAACATGTGCCGAAAGAGTTCAGCGATCCCAAAAGCCCACCGGCTGTGGCGCCCAAACCCAAGAAGCTCCCATCGAATATCATCATCAAAAGCCACAAGGATCCAGGCACCACGCATTCATTGCTTCCTCAAACCGAGCGTGCTCAGATGGATCCGCAGAAGATCCGAATGGAGGCTTTGAAAAAATTAGGCCTGCTGAAGAACGAAGAGGTTGAATCGGGCCACGGCGTGTCTCCTTCTCATTCGCCAACATTCAGAGCTAAAAAGCCTCAGTCACTTTGTAACCCAACAGAACCCGTTCAGGAACTGTCCAGACTTTCCGAAAGCCCCGTACCAGGGGATGTGCAACTACTAGTAGATACTCTAAAGCACCAAGATGCAAAGAGCAGGGAAGGTTCATTGAAGAGGCAACCGACAAGGTCCTATGAGATCAAAACGGCGTCACTGGAGCGCACAAGGTCTCGAACAGTCGCTGACCCTGTGCCACAGACAACGAACCCAGACAGGACCCAAGTTGAGTTGTCGCCAGGTCAGTTACGGAAGAGCAGAGTTCGACCTCCTTCTGTAGGGAGCGCAAAGGACTTTGGTATTGGCCATCATGCTGATGATTCAACCAAATCACTCAACGCTGCTGCGGTTCAGCCAGGGAACGATGGCCAAAAGTTGCCCCGCTCCGGAATAAGCGTGATGATCTCTCCACACAGTAAAAATGGAGAGAATCGAAAGGAAGCCTTGAAGAAACTGGGATTACTGAGGGACTAATGGATGGTGCTACTGACTTTCTCTGGTTACTCAATTCACAATTTATTCTGGGTATTAGGAACATTAGCATAGAAATGACAAGTGCTGATGATACAGATTTGACATTGTTTGTGATACTTTTGGATGTCGGCTTGGTGGTCGATTTGCATCTTTAGCTACCTGCTTAAGTAAGTGACACAACATAATATTTGCACTTTCTTCTAAATTGTTTTGTGAAGGCTGCGTCCACATGAATTTGGATTAACCTGAAAACAGCATTTTCTGCTCTTCTATCGTTTTCCAAAAGTTGCTTGTCAACTTGGAAACATCTGTTTAAAATGTCATAAAATTGTTGAGACAGTGTTGGGAGTAATTTACGTAATCAGATTACTTTTTCAAGTAGCTAGTAAAGTAACAAGTTACTTTTTCAAATAAGTAATGCTACTTTGTTTTCACTGATACCTCTCCTGTCTCTGTGTTGAGAGAAATTGGGAGGCTTATTAATTTCACTTTTGGCATGAAAGGGCCTTTACAGTTGCCAAAAATAACTAACGGATTAATGTGTTACTTTCAATAAAAAGTAACTAAGTAATGCAATTAGTTACTTTTTAAGGAGTAACTCAATATTGTAATGCATTACTTTCAAAAGTAACTTTCCCCAACACTGCTGAGATGATACGAAAGATTAGAAGTAATAAAGTTATCATGCTATTCTTCTGGAATGATCATTTATTAGCAAAATACCCCACCACTTGCTTATTTTATCTTGCTATCCACTTTCCTAGTATTGCAGTATAGTGTTTTAACTGTGTCACATGACTAAATAGGCATCATCTTTTTTGAATACCTAATCGTAAATGGCATTTTCAACTTTATTCACTTAAAATGCTTTATGGAAATATTGTTTTCAAATATATATTTAAATATTTAAAAAATATTTATTTAAGTGTGCGGTGTGTATATACACACATATGTGGTGTGTGTGTGTATATATATATATATATATATATATATATATTATATATATATATATATATGCTTAAATATATGTTTCAAAATATAATTATGTAAATATATTTTCTACCAATATATTTTTGGCCATGTTTATATTTTAAAATATTAATATATTTTAATGAAATAGCATATATTTTGGCCAGAAAAAAAAAATATATATATATATAATTTTTGCTGTATGGATAACAAAGCTCTGTTTTTGCTGGACAAAAAAAAAAAAAAAAAAAAAAGTTGGTGGAAGGCCAAAACATAGAGATGCCTCAAAAGATGTCTTTTCAGATTGATCCCAATAAAGTGGACGTAGCCTAAGAAAAGATGTAAATGCATATTATATTACCATAGCATTAAGATAAGTATGGTTTCCAGATCACTTTCACTTTTTGTGTAATGTAAATGTAGTTGCAGTATTTTCCTCAGAAAAAAAAAAAAATATATATATATAATATATATATATAATAATAACAACAATAAAAAAATTAAACAACACAATACCACAATAATAATATTTTATATATATATATATAATAATAATAATAATAAAAAATTGAAACATCAGATTACCACAAGATGAATATTTAGTTATTCTATATTCTAATTATTGGTTGGCTCAAATGATCTCATCTCTGGTGCACATATTTGTTTGTTAAAAAGTGCCGATCACACGGTTTTAAAAACTTTTAAATAAAATAAAAGTTATTCTTGTAAAATAATAGCATGCTCTGCAAAAATATTAACATATGCCAGTAATTAAATTCATATATTTATGAGGGATCCTTAATAAATAAAGATTTGACATACACTGAGGAGTTCATGCATCTAGATTTTGGAGGAGGTCTGTTAATATGATTCATATTGAATTGTTAGTACATGGAAAACAGGATCTTGTGCGGATCCTTGAAACGTTTTGAGTCAGAGCTCGTCGTCCTGGTCTCTGACGCATGAATAGCAATCCATGTTTTCTTGTCAACAGAGTCTTGCTGAGGTAACATTCTGAGAGTTCCTTTCATAACATCAGCTGCTTCTGTCAGACGAGGCGGAAACTCGTCCAACCTGATCCGAAGCAGCAGGGTTTTCTGACTGCTTTTCTTTGTCAGCAGCCATTTGAGCCTGAAGTGAGCTGGGCTGATTTACGTGCTTCGGCAAGCACAAGGATATCATTTAACATTTGAACAGCTGCAGGAGTTTGTATGCTTAGAAAATATCATAACTACAATAGCACAATGCCCAGGACAATACAAAAGATTACAAAAGGAACAAATTATAATAGTTTAGAGACAACTGCACGCAAATGTTAGAGCCGACGCAACAGAAAGTAATTCAAGGGACTCCCGCAAAAAAGAAATATATAAACTTAAAATATCTAAAAAACACAAAAAAAAATAAAAAATATCAAAAAATAAAAAAAAAAAAACAATATAAAAAAAAAAAAAAAAAAAACACAGATAAACATTCTAATAGTTTCTATTTATAACACGTGTTTGCAGCGTTGAGCAATGTAGCCAATCACAGACATATCTGTTGATTTCTGGAACGCAAGTAGGCATAGCCATAGCAAACACAACATAACCCATCTCATATTAACAACAATCAGCAAAACACATCTTCAAAATGACAAAACAAAGCCATAGCCAGCTATCACCTCACATCAAACATTACCAAAAACAAAATTAACTTCATTACACTGAATGACTTATCTGCTGACTGTTTAAAACACATCATATGAGTACGTGTCTGCATGTAGGCCTGTAATTAAGTTTAAACAGTTTGCAAGAATGTGTAGCGACCGAATGAAAACAATCGTTGCGGGCGCCAGATCCAGCTATTTTAAGCGTTTTTGGACTTGTCTTTTCGACTTAATTTGACACTTCAGAAAGTAAATAAAGTTGGAAGTTGCAGTTTAGGTTTAGCAATATATTTATCTTATCTTATTTGCAAAAGATTTGAACTAACTTCCGATTATTCGTGTTTTTTTCCTCATTATTATTTTACGGTTTTTATTTGTTTTCATAGCAATATCTGTCAATACTGTATCGTCGGCACTTAAACTGACAGTAATCAAAAATAAAAGTCAACGAACAGTTATTGTTGTTGGCAGGATACCACATTAGTTAAGGCAAAGGTAATGATTTTATCTGTCAGAAATGTTATCAACGCTATCAAAAACAGTAACACTAGTACACAGATCTGTAATGTCTCTGGAATGACTGAACGTGCCTTTGATAGGAAAGATGCGTCAGAAATTACTCACGTCAGTAGATTTTGAATCCCATTTGACATGAGAACTGATAAAACATACCCGAGATGCTTCATGTGCTTTTGTTTTAACTAGGCCTGACTCGTGAGACTAGATTTACTAGTGATGAGTTCATTAATTAAATTCATTTAGCATGAGTTTTCATATGATCAAAACTGGCTATTAAAAACACATCAGCTGACAACTATTGTGAATATAGTCCTGGTGTCAATGGTAATGGTGTCAGGACAGATCCATGATTTTTTTGGATCCATTCATGACTGCAGTTTTTTTTAAACCTGTGTCTCCCTCTAGTGGAAATGTCTATTAGAGTCTCCATGTGCACAGATAATGTACTTCTCCAATTTACTTAAATTAACAGAAGAAACAGTTCTTAAACTTTTGTATTTTGAGAACTGTGTATTTCAAGTTCCCAGTATGCTTTGCATGGGTCTCGATTGTCAGCATAAATGTCTGAATTAAGTTTTAATTTAAGTTTTTGAGTAAAGGAAAGACTTATTGTTTAATGTTGAGTTGTGTTGCAGGTTTAGAAGACTTTATGTTGGTGTTTTTGTGGTTATTGTGAAATACCAACATTTGGAGATTTAATCAATGAATAATATCTGTGGTAAAGTCAATGCATTATGTCACTACATACTCATACCAAAATGAAATTATGTGTAGCTTGCCAAGATGGGCCACTGCTAGTAAATTACATGAATATATATATATTAATTGTTTTGAGTTAATTCAGTAAGGTTTTCCATGATACAAACATAAAAAGTTTTACTTAATTTGTGGGAAAAGTTTTCCTCATCTAATGTTTTTCAAATAATATTTGTATTAGATGTATTTATCATTATTTTGTTTTATTTTATTTCAGCTATATTTCAAATAACTAGAACTATTTTAATAGTTTTAGTGAATGATAACCACACTGTGAGATACAGTATTCCATGCAGTAAGCTTTTTATATTTTTATTTTTGGTTTTCATTTTAATTTGAAAGTTTTAGAGTTTTTATGTGCTTTTGTCATTTTTATTTACGTTTTAGTAATTTTAGTACTTAAACTTATTTCAGTTTGCCAAAGCAACATTTGCAGTAAGCTTTATCATAGCTTCTATTCAGCTTCTATTTTTATTCGTTTGTTCATTTAAAAAAATCAGCTTCTATTTTTATTAGTTTTTTCCCCGTTTTAGTTAGTAATTTAGTGCTTCACTAATATTATCATTTTTCCCACTAATAAAATCATAATCCAATTCAATTTTTAGAAATTTTTATACTAATTCACATTTCACTAACCTTTTACTAAGTTTTTTTTTGTTGTTGTTGTTGTAGTTTTAATGCTTGAACTTATATTCCAAGGCAACATTTCTAACTTTAATTTAAATATTAAACTTTTCATCTAATATTTATATTATTTACTATTTCTGCCATGAAAAAATAAAATCTCACAGTACTCCATTCTAAATTCAGGCCATGAATGGAAATTCTGCATACTTTGTATAATGTACATACTATATACTGCTGCAACAGTAAGAGAGTAGATAGTAAAGAGTAGTATGCTTATATGACATAATCATTCTGACACTGGTATCAACATGCTCCAGGCGGCCGCAGACCCTGCAGAGAATGTAAATTAATGTAAATCATCATAGCGCTGTTGTATCCCGGTGGTTAATGAACAGGAGTGGCAACCAAAGTTTGCAGGTTCAGACCCCCCAAAGATTGGTTTGTGATATTTCATCATTGTGCCCTTGATCGGGACACTTCAGCTTACTCCAGGGGGATTGTCCTTGCAAAGTGAACTGTAAGTCACTTCATATAAAAGCCTCAGCTAAATGAGCAAGCAGTGATTGCACAGCCACAGGAGGTCCAGATGGTCGGTTTCTAGAGGTCAGAGCTGTTTGCGGCCTCTTTAATGATGGATGAAGGCAAAGCAACACGTCTGTAGTTTTTTGGGGTCGCTGGTGTTCAGTAATTAAACAGCAGAAAGTACTATAATCTACCTGAAGAAAACAGTGAGCAATTCCATTCATCTTAAAGGGGCTGTGTGTAGAATTCAGAAATAACAACAGAAATGACAGCGGTGAGAAAGCAAGAGTTAAGAAAGCATCTGATCATAGAATCATAATGGATGTGTTTGCACCAGCTCTGCAATTCACCGGGGTCTTGTTGACACATGAGGTAATTAAAATGACACTGCTATGACTATAGTTTGATTATAAAGTATATTTGGGACTATAGTCAAGTCAAGTCACCTTTATTTGTATAGTGCTTTATACAGTACTGATTATGTCAAAGCAGCTTAACAGTGTCAAACAAGAAAACAGTTAGTCAGTAATGCATGAGGACAATAACAAAGAGTCTATATATTAATCCATTTCCTTGGTACTCATTGTCATCATAGTACAGACATAAGCATTCGTTTTATGTGTCAGATCGAAACACAGCACACCATCGTCACATCCTTTTGATTTTCTCGGTAAAAATCAGTGTATAGACTTTCACAGACAACTTAGAAAGTCAGGGAAGGTCTCTTTTTTAAGTTTCATTACAAGCTGTTCACACACTGATATTAAAAAGTGATTCACACATGCAAATTCTTACATATACAGGGGTGTCAAACTCAATTCCTGGAGGTTGGAGCCCTGTAGAGTTTAGCTCCAACACACAAACCATGTAATTTTCAAATAAGCCTGAAGGACTTGATTAGTTGGATCAGGTGTGTTTAATTAGTGTTGAACTCTGCAGGGCCCCGGTGCTCAACAGAAGTGAAACATCTACAACATCTATTTTTTCTTGCTTTTTGCTATGTTAATAGGTCTAATTAGCAGCAGAAGAGAGCAGTGTGCAGAATTAAGTACTTCGGCCTGCTTTAATACTCCTCCTTCACATCTGCTGAAAAAGAGGAAGCAACAAATTTGAAGAGAATGCCTTTATTGCGACATCCTAGAGCGCTTTAACCACAGAGACTCGGGCCACACATCTGGATGAAGATGGTGAATCAGAGCCGCAGGATGGCGGCAGGGTTGTGCGTCCGGCTGAAATCATGATCTCCTCAAACACACATTACTGCGGTTTTCAACAACAAAGTTACGAAACCCTTGAGGTTTACCAGCAGCCTCTTTAATGGCCTCCCAGAAGAGCTCACACTAATATTGACATTTTTCAGATATTTGGACATTTCTACTAAGTGACTGGACAATTAGGATAGATTCAGAGCTGATTTATTTGCTCTTTTCTGTTTGTTTGTTGATATGGAAAAGGAAACAATGTCCTGGGGGAATAATAGTTAGCATATTTTATTCAGAGCCAATGATAGTCTGCGTCAACAAAATTCCAACAAAATACTTTTCATGTGAGCGGGTCCATTATCTACTAATTTTAATAACAGTGAAACCATGCAAATAATTTCATTTATAATAATGAAATGAACATTTTTTAAATAAGAACATTTTTTTTCCTCTAGTCAACATTTAACCTTTTTATTCAGTTTAGCATGTACTAAAATAACTAAAACTACAAATAAAACATAATAAAAATGATATTGACACACTAAAGTAAAAAAAAAAAAAAAAAAGAATTTTAAAAATGGAAAAAAACAAATTCAAAATATGAATTAAAACATAAACATTATTAAGTATTTAAAAATCGAACTTTTTTCATTTAGTGAAATATTTATTTTATTTTCATTTAGTTTAATGTGATGTACAGTACTAAAATAATTTAAAAAGTAATAAAAATTATACTGACACATTTACAAAACCAAAAACTAATAAAAATGTTAAACACAAAATTCTTTTTTAAACGGAATTCAAAAACAAAAACTAATTCAAAATATTAACCAAAACTATAAGAACTTGTTAGTGTATGTATGCAATTCAGGGATAAATAAATAATCTGATATTATATATTATTGGCCACATTTTTTCTACATAACATTATTTTGAATGGTGAAACAAATTGAAAATGGTGTAGTTTTGTCATCTACCAGCAGGGGCACAATGCGAAGTTAAACTCCCTTATAGGGTTTGCTGATATCTGATTGGCTATCATATCCTTGGAGGGAATGCCTTCGGAGAAAAGGTGTGTGTTTGAAGGAATTGGGGGTGGTTTTTAGCCCTATAGCAGCTTTTTTTTTTTTTTTAATCCAGTAGTTTAAGGCCTGAGGAGAGATTTGTTGGCTCGTAGACCAACATGTAGGCCTACTAGATAAACACCAGAGGGAATGCTGTCATGGGATGATTTTCGTATTATGCCCATATGATCTTTGCAGGCCCAAGTGTCTCATCCTGCAGGTAGGCCGAGACCTCACGAGAAACTACTTACACTAGATAAATCACCACAGATAATCTCCTGAGCTCATATCTGCAGTTAGTCCCCTCACAGCTACTCCATATGAACACAGATTAAACACAGTCATCACAGAACAGGCCCAGGAGTGCGACACAGTTACCAGGAGGTTGTTTTTAAAGGTTTTCTTTGGTTTATTGGCTCGTTTAAGACCTTTTAGAGACAAATCTGTCTCCTAGAAGCTATTGTGATTTGCCCTCATAAAAAAGCTGCCTTCTGAGGGTGCATCTCATTGAAATGTAATATTTTAAATCAGATTTTATTTTTATATATTTATTTACTTTAATTTTAAAGTTTTGTGTTTTTTTGTCAATTTTATTAACGTGTCTACATAGTATCTATTCATTTTTATTTTTTTTTAGGTTCAGCCTGTTTACTTTCAGCTATTTTAATATTTTTAACAAAAATGAGAAATGTTGCCTTGTAAACTTATCTTCATCAGTTGTATGTTGTGCTGCTCATCTTGAGCTCTAGATGTCCCTAGAGCGCACCTGGAGTTTCACCAGGTTACATAAATCCGCCTGATACTTTCCGCAATCTTGTAAATCTGTTTCTCTTTTGAAAGATTAAAGTCAGATGAGTCAAGCCCTTCAGAAGCCCATCGAGCAGATAAAGAGGGAATTGTGTCTCTTTCTGAGATGCAGCGAGACTGAGCTTGGTTTAGTCTGATTGCATGACTCAGACTCTAGTATACTCAAGAACTGTGTGGGCAAATCCAGGTTGATGAAGCTTACAAGACAATCAAAATATCCTGCCTGATGTTACAAAACATCTGTCCGCTGGGTGGTCCAGTCGACTTGTGTGACTAATGGGAAAATACGTGATAGAGAGCAGGGTCAAAAAGTCTGAAATCTGCATTGTTTTTTTTATATTTGTTGTAAAGTGTTTAGTTACAGTTTATATGATCAGGGAAACAATATGAATTAGAATTTGAATAGAAAGATTTGAGATGTTATAAAAAGCATCTGTAAGCAAAAAAAGTCAGACCGTCTACTAAAATGTAAAAGTTTTTTTTTTTTAAATACTTTTCAGCAAGGATGCATTGAATTGATCCAAAGTGACAGTAAAGACGTTTATAATGATGCAAAAAAAATTATTTCAAATAAATGCTGTTCTTTTGAACTTTCTATTCATCAAAGTATCCTGAAAAAAACAAAATATCACGGTTTCCAAAAAAAAAAAAAAAAGAAGAAGAAGAAGAAGCAGCAGCTCGACTGTTTTCAACATTGCTAATAATCAGAAATGTTTCTTGAGCAGTAAATCAGCATATTAGAATGATTTCTGAAGATCATGTGACACTGAAGACTGGAGTAATGATGCTGAAAGTTCAGCTTTGATCACAGGAATAAATTACATTTTAAAACACATTCACATATAAAACAGCTATTTTAATTGTATTTAAGCCTTAGTGAGCATAAGAGCATTTATTTTATATATAATATATAACGCTATATATATATATATATATATATATATATAACTTTTACACACACACACACACAACACACACACACCACACCACACATACATATATATATATATATATATATAATATATATATATATATGTTGTGTGTGTGTGTGTGTTTAGTATATATATATATATATATATATATTATATATATATATATAGAAATGCACTTATTAGCATTTCTTTGTTTTAACTTTAATTTAGAGGTTTATATGCATGGGGACTTTTAGACATTTAGACTTGTATACTGTTTTATTGTTTTACTCAAATAGACTTATTGCTACGCAAAGCGAGAAATGCACTTATTAGCTACATTTACCCAGATGCATCTAACCTTACTCTAGTCTCATATTACCATATCATCATATTTCCAAAGTAGCATGCATAGAAGCTAAATTAAGCATGCTTTTACCCAATTTCAAAATAATGTGTCTGTGAGGACCAGAATTTGATTCGGTATTGAAGGAACCTTGTTTGAAAGCCGTGACCCAGTTCTCACATCCAGGTTCACAACGTCGAGAATATTACTGTGTAGAAAGGTAAAGTCATGCGAATCAAGCACCAAGCAGTTCATTAAAAAAACAGCATAAAAACCTAAACAGTAAGTTCGTCGAGCGCAGTAATGATGGAGCAGGGACAGGCTGAAGCTTGCCTCCATCTGCCTTTGTTGAACTGTACTGGGGCTTGACAGCAGGAGGAAGTTTGGAGAAAATCTGAATGTTTAATGACAGCATGGAATCTGTTATTCGGAGGAGTGACCTCCAGTTAAAACATGAGAGCCAGAGGAATGTCCCAAACAATTATCTGGCAATATTGAATGCACTCCAGAGAAGAAAAAAAGTTTATTGGTAAAAAATATTGTGATTTGATTTCTCTTTGTTTGGATGTGTGAATAATGAGACTGACATTCTCCAGGACAAAAGCTGTGGTTCCCGGCAGAAAGGCCAAAGGTAAACGCAGGCTGCAATCGCACCAGATGTCTGAAGTCGAGAAGGACCCTACAGACTAAAGTTTCCGAGAAAACTCCATCCAGAAGTTTAATTTTCTGACTTTTTTTCTTTGAGGTTTAAGCATGATGTCACACTTCTGGCATGTTTTTTTTTTTTTTTTTTTTTTTAATTGTTGCAGGAGTTAATTGTCCTCTGTAGACAACCCTGAATCATTTTTGTGCTTGAACAGGCCTGTTCTGACACGATTATTCTGGCTGCCTATCTTTCAGTACGTGGGATGCTGTACGTGAGGAGCTCGAAAGCAAATGCCTTCGGGATGCAAATCTACGAGACATAGTCGAAATATGTAACCGAGGATCAATTATGAGTTGCCTAACATGTCTCGGCTGCACATACTTTCAGGAGTTGAATCAGAGGGAATCCGTGAATTGCACGTGGCTCCCGAAGCGTCTGACCTCTGTTGCCCGACGGAAGCCGTTTCCATGGTAACCCACCCACTCACCCGCGGTCCGTCCCGCTGCTGATTGTGAATTCCTGCAAGGTCAGAAAGAGAGAGACTCGTCTGTGCACCTGGTGAAGCAAAATGTGTTGCTATTCTTATAAGAAACTGCTGTTTTGTGCAGTGATTTAAAGGAATAGTTTACTCACCTTCAGGCCATTCAAGATGTAGACGAGTTTGTTTCTTCATCAGATTTGGAGAAATGTAGCATTGCATCACTTGTTCACCAATGCATCCTCTGCAGTGAATGGGTGCCGTCAGAATGAGAGACAAAACAAACAATAAAAAAAAAACAACAAAATAATCCAAAACCAATACAACACCACACCAGTACATCAGTGTGTTTATAAAAAAAAAAACAAATCCATCTTTAAGACATTAAATCTCAAAAAAATAAAACTCAATAAAACAAAATACCACAAACACCTATAAAACTCTTCCCCAGTGAAAGTCGTCTCGTCTGAATCAGGAGATAAATATATGCACAGATTAAACACCATTTACAATTCAAAACAGCTCTAAATATTGATGTGAGAGGACATTAGAAGATGGACTTTTTCACTAAAGGAAGCATTATTGTAGATCATGGACTCATATTTTCATGTAACTTGCTTCACAGGATGATGGACTGCAGTGGTGCATTGTGATGTTTTTATCAGGTGATTGGTCTCTCATTCTGACGGCACCCATTCACTGCAGAGCATCCATAGGTGAACAAGTAATGCAATGCTACATTTCTCCAAATCTGATGAAGAAATTAACTCATCTACGTGTTGGATGGCCTGAGGATGAATAAACTGTCAGCAACTTTAAATTTTTGTGTGAACTATTCCATTAAAATTACATTTCTTCCCAATTTGTTACTGAACCTATAGTATGTTTAACCATTAAAACTGAACTGTTTGAGCTCGCCTCTTAAAACAATACATATAAATGAGGTAGAAGAGATTTGCTTTTATCTGCAGCCAAATTTGAGCTTTTCAAGTTTGAAAGCAACAGTAGCTACTATAGCATTCGAAACTTAAAAGAAATAACTAAATCATATTTAAAACAACTGACGTATGATGTTGGGAAAACAGTGTTTTATTAACTGTTCCCTAATGCATGAACACACTCACAGCATGATAATCACTGGATGAATAACAGCCCTTTAGAAATAAACATGCGTTTATTTCCACATTTAGCCTCTTATGCAGCCAAAAAGCCTGTTTGCCGTTTTTAGTATAAAAAGTTAGTTTTAGACTTTCTTGTGTTCCTACATTTAAATAATTAGCAAAAGCATTAACCGCGTAATTATGTGTTTGCGTTTATTATTTATAGAACTATTCATTTATTTTAAATTTACCAATAAAGATTCATTGACTAACAACTGACCAACGTCTCTCCTCCCCTTCCCCTCTCTCTCTCTCTCTCTCTCTCTCTCTCTCTCTGTGTGTGTGTGTGTGTGTGTGTGTCTCCAGCAGGACTGAAGAGCATGAGCGCTCAACTCGACCGTGATTCTCCTCCTGATCTCCGCGCGCACAATCTCCGCTAAACCAAGAAATAAAACACACGCACTCTCTCTCTCTCTCTTTCTCTCTCATTCACCAGACGCTCCGTTTCCAGCGCCGGGAATAAAGCTTCATCCACGTTTGGACTCTTTGTCTCGCAGTTGTCCGCTTTTATTTTATTTGCCCCTCTCTGTGAAGGTTCAAGGTGTTTAATATGATGTTCATGTCTGTTCTGGTGCGCGCTGGCTTTGGATTATTCAGCGTCGCTCTGATGGCCTTCGTCCAGCAGTCAGCCGGCGCTTCTGCCAGCAGAAACCCGCAAGGTAAGTTTCCCTTTCACCCTCACCATGATATGTACCTTTTGGCTGAGGAATGATTTGGGGAAAAATAAGTATTTGATCATTCGTGCTCAGTAAGAACAACTTATGGGACGCAGTTTTCCCCAAACTGCGATGAAGTAGACTTAAACCGGTATTTGAACTGTTTATACTGTGCAGGTGTTTATTATAACGTGTTGAAAATTTTCTCATTCACTGCAATAATGATGCACCAAACTGTAAAATGTCCTGCAGTTTTACTACTTTTGCAAGATGTTCAAGAAACCAGCCCAGTTAGCGTTACACAGTATTTCTGTCACATTAGAGGCAGTACGTTTTTACTCATTGCACATGCATGGTGTCAAATTTTGGGGGGAAAAAATGCAGATATTTAGCATGCAATTAAGTCTCTAGAATGGCTCTAAAATTAAATGATTTAGAGTTCAGACTCATTTAGGGTCCCATTTCACTGAAATTCCGTATTAGAACCATTTTTTTGTTCCTCAAAGAACCTTTTAATGAACAGTTCTTATAAATCCAATTTTTCCTTAGTATTAAAAACATTTTAATATTTCAAAGAACTTATTTCCACTGTAAAGAACCTTTTGTGCAATGTAAAGGGTCAGTGGATGTTAAAGGTTCTTCATGGAATCACAGATGCCAGTAAAGAATATTTATTTTTAAGAGTGTAGAATAGATCAGTATTGAGTCCAGAGGGCAGGGCCTGGCTGCAACAAACCTCTAAAGCTAAGATAACTCTTAGTTATAATTATAAACAAATGACCACTAAAGGTTTTCTTAACTTGAAGGGTTTGTTGCAATTATCTGCAGATCCCTCTCAAGCACCTGTAGAATAAAGAGGTTTAGAGTTGACTGGTGTGATACATTATCCAACTGATGCATCTCTGGAGTTATACATTACATCATTTTTGACTGTTGCATTGAAATCATTTCATGATGCTGAACCAAATTATTTAGGATGTCCAAATATGTTCCAAAACTCCTACAACTAAAATTCCAGGCACTTTTATTTCCCCTGCCCATCTAAAATTAAAATACTAATAAAAAAAATGTTTGATATAGATTTAATTAATTATAACTTACAATGGAATTATATTACTGTGTGTTAAATGTGTTTTCAAAGAACAGAGAGCAATGTGATATGCTTGTTTTTGGGTAGGTTAATAAAGTAATGTAATCAGTTATATAAACAGTTGGCTGTCAGAACTGAATACATCCTTAAAATAAATGTTTTTTGATGACGTCAGTTCCATGTACAATCTTTAACATCCATGGAATCTTTCTATTGTAAAAGGGTTCTTAAGATTATTAAAATGTTCTTCACAATATTTAAAAAAATAAATGTTCCAAAATGGTGATGCCAGACAAGAACCATTTTTGGTTCCTCAAAGAACCTTTAGTGAACATTTCTTAAAATAACAATTTTTTTTCTTAGCAAGAAAACATTTTGATAATCTTTTTCCACTATAAAGAACCTTTTGTGCAATGGAAAGATTCCATGGTTATTATAGGTTCTTCGTGGAACTATAGATGCCAATGAAGAAAGTGTATTTTAAAGATGGTTCTTTTAAGAACTGTTCATTGAAAGGTTCTTTGGGGATCCAAAAATGGTTCTTCAAAAAGGTTCCAAAAGGGCCTTTAAAGTGACGCCATAGAAGAACCATTTTTGGTTCCCCAAAGAACCTTTCAATGAACAGTTCTTAAAAGAGTTATAAAGAACCTGTTGTGCAATGGAAAGCTTTCATGGATGATAAAGCTTCTTAATGGAACCATCAACACAAACAAATAACCAATCATTTATATTTTTAAAGTGATGGAATCTTACCAAAACACTCCAGATACCACTCCAGGTTAATTTAATGAAAAAATGTTTGTACATTATTCAAATATTCTTCACACTAAGAAAAAAACATACTTTTAAGAACCAAAATGGTTCTTCTATGGCATCGCTGTGCAAACTCCCTTTATTTTAGAGAGTGTAGAACCAAGCCCAGCATCTATGGGGTGGAAGAGGCTGAAGAACAGTTCTGAAACAAAGTGTGTTTAGGGTCTTCGGGGTCTCTAGAACACCTTCAGAATGAAGACATATCGAGCTCTAGATCCCAGCTGAGCCCTCATTCAACTCCATTCCCCATCACTCACTGACATGCTCTCTGTACAAACATACGTCAACAAATGGCAACTCTCGGGGCTCGGTCCTTGCCAACCACATGTTGCTCAGTTCCATATGTCCGAGAGCTGGAAACCGGTCTCATGGAGGTCATTTAAAGGTATTTAGCACTGTAAAGTTAAGTATTTGACGTTCACCTGTGACTCTGAAAACGTTCAGTGAACCTCTGGATATTTCACAAGCCTTTGAATGAGGGTGGGGGGAGTAGATGTTACGTTTGGTTTCATTTGGAGGTCACGGCTAATGGATTGTTACGCAAGCATGATGCAGTGAAGTCGGCGGTCACTCGTGTACGTCTAGTATTTGTGCATTTACATTTAGTGATGCTCAGAAGGTTTCCTTTTCCTGTCACGGTGACAGGACGGCCGAGAGAAAGAGACAGAGAAGGAGAGCGGGAGGGAGGGGGTTGGGGGTTGTTTTGCATCTTGGGTGGTCTGTTTCCCATTGTGGGAAAACTCAATATTTACATTTTGTAATTAGAACTACTTTCATGCTTTCATTTTCCACAACAAGGATTTGCGCACATCTTACAGGGGAAGGTGGCAGCGTCGGGCCTAATGACCTGCACCTGTTCATCACCGCGGGACGGGACGGTCAGGTCAGCGCTGGATGTGCACGTGTGTTGCGGACAGAATTGTGATGCGGGTTTGGGGTGGTTTATGGAAGTCGTTCTGCTTTTTGAGTCTTGTGCTCCAGATGTGATGGCAGAGTTTGTGGTAATGCACTGAAATCTGTCGTAATGGAGAGAGAAAATTACAGGAGTTTCAAAGTACTTTCTTTGTCTATCTTTTTTTTTTGTTGCCCTCCTTTTTTTCATTGCCTATTTTGTGCTTTGTCACCTTTATTTACTTTTAATTTCTTTTTTTCTTCATTGGTTTCTTTCCTTTTTCTTCTTTTTGGTTCTTTTATCTTTCTTAGTTTGCTATTTCTTTAGCTTTTTGTCTTGTTCTGTAACTGTTGTTCATTCTTTCTTTCTTGCTTTCTTTCACTTTCTTTTGCTCTTTCTTTCTCTTTCTTTTACTCTTGCATTTTTGCTCTTTCTCAATTTCTTTTGCTTTCTGTCTTTCTTTCTTATGGTCTTTCTTTCCTTTCTTCTGCTTTTTGCTCTTTCTTTCACTTTCACTGTCATTTTTTTTCTTTGGTTCTCTCATTCTGTTTTTAATTCTTTATTTTAATGTTATTTCTTTTTATTGTTGCACAGTCATTCTTGTCTCTCGTTTTTATTTGTTGGTTCTATTTGTTCATTCTTTCTTAATTTGTTTGTTTTCTGTTGTTCTTTCATTCTTCCATTCTTTTTCATTCATTTGCAGTCTTTTCTTTATTCCTCTTTCTGTTGCTCTGTCTTCGTTCCTTATTTGCATAATTAATTAGCATTAGTTAATGCATTACATTTGTGGCAGTATTTATGAATCTTTCATGGTAGCTCAAGTCCATTAATGCATACTAACAGATATAACTTTTGATTTTAATAATGTGTTAATAAATGTTGCAAAGTTTAACTTCATTAGTTAATGTTAACTAATGTAGTAAGCTAATGTTAACAAATGAAAAGATGTTCTTTCTTTTTCATTCAGTGTTTCTTTGTTTTCTTTCCATCTTAATTACAGTTGAATTTTTCTGTCTGGACGGGAGTGTTTTGTCTGTCAAACTCATCAGTAGCATATAAAACAGACAGTGAGTGATTAAAGGGTGCTGATCGTCAGGTCAGTATTTATTAAACGCAGACGTTTGCCATGAGCGTCTTTGTCCTTCATCAACGTCACCATAATTACAGGTTAACAGCACAGTGGAATGATAATAATTCATTATAATAATCGTAATTCCAAGTAAATGGGATAAGGAAGCTTTTAAAAACCCATGTGTAATAAATGACTTGGCAAGAAAAAAAACTAAAAAACCTGATGTTCATGTGGTACAGAAGGAGAACGGCTGGGTTTTGCTTTTTGCTCTCCTGGCCCGGAGCTGCAGGCTAACAGTGCCAAGGCAACCGGCGGTGAGGATGTGACATGCCGCAGCGGTGTGTGTGTTGATGTAACCTCTAGTCCGTCTCCCCGTTCACCCCGAGGCAAAACCCCTGCCGGGCAGACCCTGCTGGACAACTCCAGTGTGGGAAATACACATTTCCCTTGAATAGCAAGAGCCCGAGAAGGAGGGGAGAGCAGCGGAGGCCTGCCGGGGAGGGGTGGCGTGACAGCGGTTCGGGGGTTTGTTTGCTTTGTGTTGCCTTTCACTCAATGAAGTTGGAGTATTCTTTTGTGAGTCTGGAGCAATGGCCTTGTCAGAGGCGGGGACTGATGATGTCTCAGCGCTTCGATTTAGACAATATCTGGAATAGAACAACCTTGTAGGAAAGAAAAATTGTGATTGAGATATCTTTAATATCTATAATACTGCTTGTAGCGTGTCATGAGAATGAATGGAGACTTCTGCTTGAGTTTCATGCTTCTCAGATGTTCCTCTTAAGGAAAAAGGCCCCGTATGGATCTCCTTAAGATTTTAGAGAGTATTTTAATTACTGTGCTCAAATTTGCTAAAATACTCCCAAAACTAAAAATGAAATGAGCATGCATTTGGACTGAAAAAAACTTTGAGATCTCAGCAGTATCGCAGATGTTTCTAGACTCCCAGTATATGAAACAGAGGGGAAATGAAGACTTTTGAGTTTCATGCTTCTCAGATGTTTCTCTTAATGGGAAAAAGCCTTCATAAGTGCCTCCTTAGGAGTTTCAGAGGACATTTTTAATGTCTCAAATTGTGCTCCGATTTACCAAAATCTAAAATCAAATGTAATTTTACCATGAACTTCAAATGTCTATCATTAAATTCTCACAAAAACAGATCATCTGAGCATGCACTTAGATGGAAAAAACACTGAGATCTCTAGAATATCTCAGTTAGTTCTCCAAGATTGCCATGAGATTAAATATAGTGAAAAGTGGAGACTCGAGTTTCATGCTTCTCAGATGTTTCTCTTGAGGGGAAAAATACCACACAATGAGGTTTTCAGAGGTCTTTTAATGTCTCAAACTTTGCTGGTTTGCAAAGACACCAAAATCTATAATAAAAAAGTCATTTCAATATGAATTTAACATCAATTTCTCCCAAAAACAAATGATCTGAGCATGCATTTGGACAGAAAAAAAAAACACTGAGGAGATCTCTATAATATCTCAGCTGTTTCTTCTAGTCTCCCAATGTATTAAACCAAAGGAAATATTAAGAAGTTTCATGCTTCTTAGTTGTTCCTCTTCAGGAAAAAAGACCAAATATGTGTCATCTTAAGATTTTCAGAGGATATTTTAATGTTTCGAACTGTGCTCATATTTGCAAAGACACTAAAATCTATAATCAAAAGTAATTTCAGTATGCACTTACCATGAAATTCTCCCAATTGTCTCAAATTGTGGCTTGCTGGGACCCCAAAATCTGTAATCAAAACTGCAATCTTCAAGCATTTAGCATCAAATCAAAACATCCAAAAGCGACTTATCTGAGTATCTAAGTGAAAAGACAGCAAATGAAAACTCTTTCTGCTTCTCAAATTTTCCTCCTGAGGAAAAAGACTTTACAATCAAAAGTCAGAGATCTCAATACTTCTCAGAAAAACATCTGTCTATCATCATTCATATTTATATCTGTTTTTGTCAACTGTATTTTTATGACACCAATTTTTACTACTTTTCCTCAAAAGTAAACTATTCCATTCAGTCTCCAGTGCAATGACAGAGAAACCTGTCAAAACTTGAAGATATGAGAATCTGATGGCTGTTTTAAGGTATATTATGTATACAGTAGCTGTTGTGTTGTACATTGGGTCAATTTAATTGTGTTTATTTCATGGATGTTCTCCCAGTCGTTTTGTTATTTAAAGGTTTCTCTCTGTCCTTATCTTGGTGCACGTCTTTCTCACAAATGTCTTGCTTTCACTCCATTTAACACACAATCCAGAAAATCTCTCACCAGTTTTCCTCTTTTATTTTTGTCCCAAAGTGGAGTGCGCATTTTTGTGGCTGGAGTTGAAGCATTTATTGTTGGCCACATGGCGAAATATGTTTACTGTTGTGTTCAGTCAGATTCAAAGTGTACAAGACTGTGAGAGTTGTGTCAAAACCCGAAATATTAATTCACTGTGTTCTCTCACAGATTTTCCTATGGTTTTTTAATGTTTTTTTTTCTTCTTTTTTCCTATATATGAGTAAAATAAGGTCTGTGGTAAATATAAATGTACAATTCTTAAATGTTTCGCTCTATAATGTAAATTACACGCACACATACTGAAAATGTATTTTTTTTATGTTTGTGATAAGTAACAACTGATAAAATGTAATAAAATGTATGTTTGTAATAAGTAACTACATAAGAATGTTTGGCGTGTGAGTGTGTGCATTGTACAATAAGACGTCCACAAGTATCATCAATGACGTCATGACATGCTGACATGGCATTCGGACAGAAAAGGTTGCTGGTTCGATTCCCAGGGAACGCATGAACTGAAACAAATCCATAAATAAGATGTTTTTAACAGTCCATAATATTCCTTTCCCCAGTGAAAAAGTTGTCTCTTCTGAATCAAGAGAGAAATATGCACAGATTAAGCACTGTTTAAATCTAGTTCGAGTTCTAATCAAATATACTGGTGGATTTTGATGTGAGAAGACAACAGGGAATTGAGTTTTTCACTTGAGGAAATTTATTATTCTGAATTATGGATTTTAGCGACAGTTTAAAGCTAAAATGCCTTAATGATGGATTTATTTCTTGTAACCAATTAGCATTTGGCTTCTCAAGACGTTAATTGCTGGACTGAAGTGGTATGGATTACTTGTGGATTATTGTGATGTTTTTATCAGCTGTTTGGACTCTCATTCTGACGGCACCCATTCACTGCAGGGCATCCATTGCTGAGACACTTTCTCCAAATCTGATGAAGAAACAAACTCATCCTAATCTTGGATGGCCTGAGGGTGAATAATTTGTCAGCAAGTTTTTTAATTTTTGGGTGAACTATTCCATTAAGAAACTATATCATGAAGAGCTAGAGGTTTTTTTTTTTCTTAAACTAAAAGGCAGTTGTAGTGGAACAGCTTTTCTAATATAATTAATTTGTTGGTGACTGTTAGCAGGCAAGAGTGGCAGTACAGCCCCCCCCCCTCCCCCCCACCTTCATCGTTAGGAGACAGAAGGAAAGCAAACATGCCTCAGCTAATTAGCGAGTTGGGCTAGAGGTATATACATAGCCTTTGTGCGCTTTACGCTCTAACGTACAATTACTAAACCAGAAATGACACTGCTGGGTTTAGATCATTAGGAGTTTACACTGATGGTGCGGTCAGCTTCAGAGGAAGTGTGGAGACCACATCTGTAGGTGCTAGCGAGAGCGCGTGAATGCCTTCCTAGTTAAATGTGTGAATGTCACATGAAGCGGGAGGAAATACATCTTAATTGAAGGCTTTTATGGTGAAATCGGTGTTGGATTAATGCATTAAATGACCATGTGTTGTGTTTTTAACACAGTGTGCACCTAATCTCAATATAGAATCCAAATTAATAAAACAAATAATTAAAAACATATGATAAACCTAACATAATCTAAACAAACCCAATGAAACCCATCGCGCTTTCCCAAATCTTTGCATGCATGTGTAAAATCCAGAGTGTCTTAGAGAGGAGTCTATTTTAAGCGTGTCAGTGGCAAGGGTGGAGTTGACACGAGGCATAGGTGAAGTCCTTGTAAAGGTATGAAAAAAAGAACCCCAAGATTTGTATTTATGCTAAATAATGTATACTTGAAACATACTTTAACTTTAAAAAACTACTAGGGCCGTACCATAGAGTGCAGAAGAGATTATGTATTTTGGTAAACTAAAACCCAGAAACAAGCATTATAGCACTTCCATTTCCATCGTCCTAAAGTCAATGGGTTTTTGCCTGAAATAATCAATGGTGAACACCTAGCTTAAGCTATTTTCACATTTTATTCTACGCAGTAAAACCTCCTTAAAGCTTTACTTGTCTCAAAAATATGCATTAGCTAACAAGTGTCTAAATGGGGTTACAGAAGTTGTCAGGCACATTAAACGTCATCATGTCAAACAGGAAAACTCATCTCCTCACTAGATGCTTTCACAGTCTTGTTTGTTTATAATCACACTCTTGCAAACTCCTCCAACTCAAACTTTATGAGGGCAAATGTTTTTAAATAAAGACTGAAAGAGCTGTCGGAAACTTGATGGTGACGTTAAAGCGACTGTGCTGTAGTTTCGTTTATAGTCTGCGTTTAGATTTTTACATCTGCCGATTGTATTCAGGCTTCGGCTGCGTTTTTTGTGAAGATTATCATGATGAAAAAATGTGTAAGATTCATAAAATTTTGTGGACACAGAGCTAATTTTCTGCATTAATCCAATTAAGTCCTGTTGGGTTTTTGTTGAGGGAACCAGGGTGATTCTAACGCCTGGGGTTTGACTTTCAAAAATACGTCATCCCTGCATAATTAGTGCTAGACTCATTTATATATCAGCCTGGTCGAGCCACAACCTGCTGGTTGTTGAAATAGCTATTTTATGCTTTCAAAAGGCTCAGTTTGAGAGGTTGTTAGCTTTCCTAACATGCATGACCCTGAAGAAAAACATTGTTTGAATAACTTGTGGGTCACCTGGACACTGTACAGTAGGTTTGGGTATTTTCAGTGCAATTTTGAGTGTTTTAGTTGAAATTGCCTAATAAAGAAAATCTCAGATCTTTTGTTTTAGGTAAAGACCAACCCAATCTCATGGGAACACAATTATTTAGCGATTTTGTATGAAATAGTTTCATGACCAGTAGTTATGGCCACTAAACGTTCTCCAGTCACTGACAGGCGTGGCAGAAAGTTCATTAAACAACCCTACACGTCTGCAGAAACTAGTCGAGAAACTTGACGTTGAGACGATCTGTCTTAATAAAAAGAGGCCCTTTTCCTTGAGAATGAAACAGGCTGTCTGGGTATGAAATCCGACAGTATAAGGGCTTTGATGATGAGAGAAGCTGAAGTCAAGGCTGATAGTCAAGTGAAATGACAAACCTCCTTGTAAGTAGTTCAAGTTTAAGTGATGCCGATGAGAGTGAATGGACCTGTGTTAAAGTCAAAGTGCAATAAGAATCGATCTGTCTGTCTGTCGTTCTGTCTGTCTAGTTATTGGTGATTTTGAGTAATTGTCTCGTTTGCTTTGTTCAAATTGCATTATACACTGCTACTCAAAAATCTGAGGTTAGTTTTTTAAATGTTTTTGAAAGAAGCCTTTTCTGCACACCAAGGCTGCATTTATTTGTTGAAAGATACAGTAAAAACTGTAATATTGTGAAATATTATTGTCATTTAAAGTAACTGTTTTCTATGTTTAAAATATAATTTATTCCTGTGATGCAAAGCTGAATTTTCAGCATCATAACTCCAGTCTTCAGAGTCACACAATCCTTCAGAAATCTTTCTACTGTGCTGATTTGCAGCTCATGTCTGAATATCAATGCTGTAGACAGATGTACTGCTTCATATTTTTGTGGACACCATGATGCATTTGGTTTCCCAAGATTCTTTGTTGAATAGAAATTCAAAACAACTGCATTTATTTGAAATAGAACACTTTTGTAACATTCTAAATGTCTTTACTGTCACTGTCTTTGCTAAATAATTTTTTTTTTCAATAATATAAAACTGCAGACAATTAAACAGTAGTGTGTTTATAGCCTTCACTAAATATAATGTGAAATGGTGCTATATTGATTTAAAAGGCTGTCAGTGGATTGCATGCTATTCAAAATGACCACTTCAGTTTTGTGCAGTGTTTAGTCTCAAAAATATTTAAAATATTATACAAAAACGAGCAAAACCGTGCAAGATTAATGAGTAGCATCCACCGTATGTGCATAATAGATGCAGAGAATACTTTTCAGTTCATAGTAACAGGTAGCAGATGTGTGGAAAATGTGTTTTGCTTGTCAGAATCTTTAAGCCGTGAACAGAATTAAAGCAGCGGTCACCTTGTCTGATTGGCTTCTTTTCGCAGTGTACATAAACTCTCAGCCGGAACAAGTCACAACCCTGAACGGATTTAAGTGAAAGTGACTGTGGATAAGAAATCCAACCTCATTCTCTTTAATTAGGCTTTTCTTGCCTGCCACGGATGGCCGTGTCCTCAGACGACAGGCAGGTAACAGCACTGTTTGCACAGAGGTGTCTGTGATAATCCCACTCCTGTTAAGAAAACACAAGCAGGGAGCAAAGCGCCGGCTTATTCACAGTGATGTCAGGCCCCGATTGGGATTATACGACAGCAATGTCAGACATGAGGAGAATCTATATTTAACAAGAATTTCATATATATATTCCTGTTGAGACTTTTTGTTATTCCTTCAACGTCAGCATTTCTAGAAGTGGCCGCACAATGGCTTGTTGTATTCAAATGAATTCTGTCGTAGGTCTGCAGCACATTGTTCCCGCTCAAGGGGAATTAATTATTTTCATGAGACTTCCTTCCATTTGTTGTGGCACGTTTATCGATATCAGGACTCAGACGCCGAGGGCTGAGCAGCCGCAGTGTCAGTATAAAAACCCTCTGACTCACATTTTCCTTCGTGACGTTGAATTAATGCCATCTCCATCTACAAGCAAAGCATGCACACAAACGACAGAAGTTATTCGTTTTTTATTTCATTTATAACTTATAGTGGTTGGTTGTTTTGTAGTATAACACTATGCAACATTTTATTGAATGAATGAATGAATGTTGTCAATAGATTTGTTGATCATCTACGGTAAGAAAGAAATAACAATCTTTCTTATTCTTTAGTAAATCGTAATCATTGATAAGAGATATTTGCCAAACGCAGTCAAACATGTGGGCACATGTGACTGAATGTACGTTCGTCAAGGCCTTTTGAGATGCTTATGCATAAATAATTGAAACTATATAGAGTGCTGAAGGCATGATGTATATCTGTAGGCCAACACCCAGAAACACTTTAGTATTTTAGCACTCTCTTGTGAAATTTTATAACTAACTTTCAGGGAAAATCTTTTTAAATGTGACCCTGGACTACTTAAGTCGCTGGGGTATATTTCCAAAAATACATTGTATGGGTCAAAATTATTGATTTTTCTTTTATGCCAAAAATCATTAGGATATTAAGTAAAGATCATGTTCCATGACGATATTTTGTAAATTTCCTACTGTAAATATATCAAAACTTAATTATTGATTAGTAATATGCATAGCTAAGAACTTCATTTGAACAACTTTAAAGATGATTTTCTCAATATTTTGATTTTTTTGCACCATCAGATTCCAGATTTTCATTAGTTGTATCTCGGCCAGATATTGTTCTATCATAACTAACCATACATCAACGGAAAGCTTATTTAGTCAGCTTTCAGATGATGTGTTAATCTCAATTTCCAAAAATGTAATGTTATGACTGGTTTTGTGCTCCAGGGTCACAAATAAAGACTGAAAGAGTTAGAAGCTTAACAGTGGTGATGTTGAAGTCATGTGACTGTGTTGTAGTTTGTTTATAGTCTACGTTTAGCTTTTTACTTCTGCCGATTGTATTTAGGCTTCAGTTGTGTTCTTTTTATCATAATGGACATGTAAAAATCATAAAATTTGATTGGTCACAGAGCTTTTTTTTTTTTGAGGGAACTTGACACCACACTTATGTATTATATTATTATATTAGCTTACGTTTTTGTGAACCATAAACGTGGTAGATCTACTGTAAAGTCACAATCTTCATCTTCCTCTCTTTTTCCCCTCATTTGTACTGTAAGCATCAGTGATTGCACACTAGCATGTAGTCTGGATTCTCCCTGCTAACCTCGACCTCTCCAAGAGCACATTTATTTATTGGGTCATAATATAAACAGCATGCCTCAGATTACATCTACAATATTGCTCTTCTGGGATTCAGAAGTCTTTTGAGTGTACCCACTTTTTTTAGGCCAGATGGAGCTGAAAACTAAGATCTTTGGAAAGATATTCAGTGATGGCCTGTTGATAGTGCAAAGCATTTTGGTAAGGCAAGTGATGGCTAATTGATATATAGGTGATGGGTAAAGCTAAAAATATCCTACTTTAGTCTATAGAAGCTCACGGCTAGTGTAGTTCAGTACTGTGAATGATGTGGCGAGTATCAGATGATAATACAATGGTAGTTTTTACCATAATCGAAGGTAGTCAAAACAGTACTTTGTATTATTACTGTATTACCACTCTATGAAGTAGTTGGTTTAACTTATTTTGAGTTTAATAAAAAGTTGACTACATCCTCGTTCAATGAAATACATAAATGTAAGAACATTTTGTATGTTTACATTATTTTGTTGTCATTGTTGTAACTTTGAAAAATCAAACAAAATTGATATGAAACTTCAGACAGACTCGTGTTTTGGATAATTCTATTAATTCAGTTTATCAACATGACATTATTTTTATTTATTCATATATATATATATATATATATATATATAATATATATATATATATATATATGAATAAATAAAAATAATGTCATGTTGATAAACATGACATTATTTTTATTTATTCATATATTTATTCATATATAAATGTTCTTACATTTATGTATTTCATTGAACGAGGATGTAGTCAACTTTTTATTAAACTCAAAATAAGTTAAACCAACTACTTCATAGAGTGGTAATACAAGTATAATACAAAGTACTGTTTTGACTACCTTCGATTATGGTAAAAACTACCATTGTATTATCATCTGATACTCGCCACATCATTCACACACACACATATATATATATATATATATATATATATATATATATATATATATATATATATTAGATATATCTCAGGGGCAATAGTTATCAGTCTTTCTTAACTAATGCTGTAAATTAGTTTATTCAGCAAACATTAATTGGTATAATATTAAAGAGTAAAAATAGTCCAAATTCAACTGCTATTTATTTTTTAGATATAACAGTAATCAACACACAAATATACAAACATTAAAATAGCACAACAATCTCTTTTATATCAAATTTATAATGAGATGGGCCTACAGTAATTATGTTTCTATGGCAATTTGTTGTTGAAATGAACATTTAAACGGTGGCTCGTGGTTGTAACCTGTCTTCATGACAGATGTATTCAAACAAATAAGAAAGGAGACATGACTAACGTGTTTAGTAAAAAGATTATAATGGATATGTGATGTAGTGCTTATATATTTATAAAATGCTACTCTATAGTATATTTTCTATCTGTCTATTTATTGACCTTTTATTATTTATAGGTATGTGAAGAATAGACAAGAAGTGATTTGTGAGGATCACACATTAACTTTATGGTCAGCACCTCTGACTTACAAACCTCATTTTTACAAGTTGTTTGTATAGAAGACAAATCAACATCATTGATAACGTCATCAAAACCACTACATATTGACTAAATGCATGTCTTATTAGTTCATCGTGTCGTCAGGGTAATTTAGATGACGAACACAAAACAGCACAATGCAGACAATGTTGTTGTAGGACAGCAAGATGGATGTGTGTGTTTGTGTGTGTGTCTCAGCGAGTGTGTGTTTGTGTGAGTCTGTTTACAGACTGCATGTGTTTACATTCCGGGGAGCCGGTCCAAGCTTCAGAGACTGCAGTAAATGAATGAAAGGAAATGCTTTATTCTGCTCGGTAATGGAAAAACACTCCACGAACTCAGCTGTGGTGAAAATGAAGCGGTCTTCTGCCAGCTCGCACCAAGATGGCACAATGTTCCCCGATGGCGTAAGAGGAGATCCTGGGAAAGGCTGGGAAACTCTTACTAATCCAGCTAAATGTCTCCTGTGTTCTGACTCCACAGGCGGTGTTTTAAGGCATAATTACAGCTAACAGGGAACATTCTCAAAACGGTGTTGAAAGGTTTCCTCAAAGATATGAACGTAAAAATTGACTACACATGACTTTCTTCCAGTAATGTTAATAGACCCTTAAATGTTAGCAACAAAAATATAGTTTAAGGCCCGTTCACACCAAGCACAATAACAATAAAGATATAATTCTAAAAATCATTCTCAATATTAAAGAATAGCAGAGTCCATACTACAACTATAACGGTGAAGGCATAGAGAAACAATATTGTTGGAATCATTTTCATTAAGATTTTTTTCCAGCTGATGAATGATACAAACATTGACAGCCAATCAGAATCCATCCTGCTATAATGAGCTCGAGAATTTAAAGCAGCAGATGCACGTGAGATTAGAATAAACAGACAATATCATCTGGTGGTGTGGACGCTAATGTTGTTATCTTTATAGTTATTGTTCTTGTTGTGAATGGGGCTATATGCATTGCTCATGGAACATTTATTCCTAAAACATTTTAGTTGGACATTCCTCTGATGTTTTTTTAAATGTTACTACTTGTTTCGGAATGTTCAGAGATCATTCAAAAGTAACATGAAGAAACGGAATGTTTCCTTAATGTTCGCAAAACGATGGACAAACGTTTTTAAAACAAAAACTAGATGTTTTGAATTACATTCTGGAATAACGTTTTTTTATAACTTAATGGGAACATTAGCAAAACATTCATTGTAAGCTGGGATAAGCTTCAAAGTTTTTCGTAAATGAGCCTGTTAAAAAAAGCAACAATCCAAGATGGCATATGAAATAAGTGAAATTTGCTATTGTTCATGTATGCATTTTATTGTCCGATGGTTCATTTATTCACATATTGGAGGACTTTATGATTTTATCTTTTTTGCATGTCTTATTGTGTATGATCCAAAAAATTCCTGATGCACGAAATCAAGTGCAGACTGTTTCACTCAGAAATATGAAATGTCTGAAAGGACTGATACCTGTTGATGCACATTGATTCATACTCTCACCTCTCAGGTTCTTTCAGGTCAAAGAAAGTCATGTGACTCTTTTCCAGCCAAATGTTTGCACTCTGTGATCCGCTCCGTTTGTCTGGATGCAGTGCTTCACCTCTGATGGAAGCTTTCACACATGGACTCTTTTCTTGTCTGGGTTTTGGCATTGCTCGTCGTTGTCTGTCGGATGAGCCTCAAGGGCTGTGAGATAGCGATCGGTGATTTTGTCAAAGATAGAGTTCTTCACACACTTGGAGATTGTCAAAGGAAAGCCAGACTTTTGTTGCCTGAGCATGCATTAAACATCAAAGGTATGATGGAGTGATAAATGCTGCCAGTTTATGTTATTAGTATGATGCTACGCCTTATGAATGAACTGAAGAGACCACAGGAAATTTGTGATAGAACAATGGCATGCAACTGTACAATACTAAAAATATAGACATTTTATTTAAATTCCGATTGCTTATTAATATACATTTTTGTTTGTTTGTGCATCTTGTGCATTTTATTTTATTTGTGCATCTAAGACTTTAATGCATATCCTAAATGCCACTGTAATGCAGCATGCAAACTATGCAAATTTTAAAAGTGACTATTTTACCCATTAATTACATGCTAATTATTTAATGCCAAATTCCATTTGAATCAATTCTTGGGTCCGTTTGGATGCTATTTTAGAAAGCAGCTGCCTATAGGCAGTATTTAAATAGGGTAAACGAATAAATCTAGTGTTGATTAATGAGTTGTATACATTAGTCTAAAGCGTGTATTTGTTCTAGAATGGTGGTACACAAATTTACATTATTAAAAAATAGTGACTATTTAATTGCTCTTGTTAACTTTCAATCACTATACAATTTTAATATAGATTTATGCATCTTAGTCTTTTATGCATAGCATAAATTCTTCTACAATGTTTCAGAAAACTATGATGATTTTAACCAAAATATGGCCTTATGAATATCTCAGTGATTCATTTTGCACTAAAGGAGAGGTCATCTTGCTGGAAAAAACTCAATGGCACTTAGATGGCCTTCAGAATCCAAGAACAACTGTTCGACAACAAGACATCACCTTTATTAACTCTCTGATAACTTCAGCTGTCCTTGAAGCTATTGCAGTTACTTTTTAAGAAAAACATCAACAATTCATTAAGTTCATCTGAGGCACACTTTGATGATTTTGCAAGTCATTTTTGAGACCCTCACAATTTATGTTTGGACTATATCAAAAAGTTGACTTCCTTAAGACCTCCTGAAATTAAAATTGGTGGTAATTTTGCCTTTGAGGTCATTTTTATGCTAGAGCACTCTTGCAAAAAAAAAAAAAAAAAAAAAAAAAAATGCAACTTTTAGCAAATATGCACATGTAAAATTGATGATATGACTTGTTCACTGGACCTGGACTGAATATCAATAGCAAGTACTGTTCCAACAGATTTAATGTGGAATTAATACAGTTAATGAAAACTAAACCATAAAAACATTTTCGTTACTGAGGAAAAATAAAACAGAAATAAAAAGATTTTATTTCAGCTAGTTACCAATTCCACATTGTTAGTTTTCATTTAGTTTAACTTGATGTAAAAAAAACACCTAAAACTTGAAATGCAATAGAAATATAAACTGTAGACATGATTTAAAAAATAAAAAATGACAAAAAAAAAAAAAAAAAATAAAAATTAAAACTAAAAATATAAAAAAAAAAAAAAATGCAAAAAAAAACAAATGCAAAAAAAAAATAAAATCTAAAATTTCAAGTTAAACCAAAAAAACTAAAAACGAAAAATAACCCATTACTTGAAATAAAATAAATGTTAAATGAAGTAAAATAAAATATAAATAAAAATAATTTTATTTCAGCCAAGTCCACATTCCTTATTTTCATTTAGTTTAACTTGATGTAAGAAAAATAACTAAAACTAATACTGAATTGGTATAAAAAAAAAAAAAATTTAAATGACAAAATGAAATAAAATTACTAAAACTACAAAAACAAAAAAAAAAAAATAAGAATAAATAAATATTAAACACTAGCTCAAATAAAATATTTTTAAAAAGCAATTCAAAAGTACACACACACAAAAAAAAAAAATTGCAATTAAAACAAAGACTTCAAAATTTCACATTTAATTCAGTGTTACTTGCTATTTCTTTGTAATTTATTAAATTCAGTAGCTGTTTTAAAGTGAAAATGGTTTTCAAAGTTGAAAACAAGTTAAAACTGGATTTTGACTAGAAGTCGCTTAACAAATTGAGCTCTGCCTGGAACAGTCTGAGTTATTCCAAACCGGGTCATTGGCACTGGGTGCAGTTTTATGAGGTGCTGAAAAGACGACAACCTTCAGCAGGTCCTCTGCCAACCCTGAATCTCCACCCGACCGACTCGTCTGTTAGCAGACTACTTTCATTCTGACAGTGTTTGTCTGAGAGAAACCCTTGATCACAACCCGTACTGGAGCTTTGCTTGTTGGTGATTGAAGGTTATGAACCGTCATGTCAGCATCACGTCATTTGTGCTTTGCATAAACACTTCAACATGATCTCTTTACATCATTTCACCATTTTCCCGTTTGTTTATTTTCTACTTATGTTCAATATTCACACATGCTCTAGACTAGTCTTAGACGACTAAACAAATCCTGCGGGCAAATTTTGGGTAATTCCGCATGATCTAACTGTATTGTCCCTACATGGGCACAACCTCTTTGGGTTACTGTTGCAAACTCAGACAGGCTTTGTTAAACATCTCAAAGGAATGAACTGGAGATTGATGTGATTTTCAGTAAAATGTGCTCATAAAGTGATAGATTTTGGGCTGGAATGAACTGTGACATTGCAAATCATTTTTATTTCCCTTTTTTTTCCTCATTTGAACATGTTTACAACTACAGTATATCTGATGCACACTGGGAAAAAATAAATGTGGAAACAATGTTTGTGAAATTTACTAGCAATCAATAACTACAAAGAAATGGCAAATAACACATTGAATTAAACATTCTGAAGTAAAATAAATAAATAAATAAAACAATTGAAAAAGTATTTTCTTGTAAAATGTACCCAAAAATCTTTATTTATAGCTAATAACTTAAAATTTTTTATAGTAAATTTCAAAAATAATTATAAAGAAATGACAAGTTGTGAATGTGAATTTTTAATTTATTACAAACACAAAACACCATTAAATTAATTAATTGATTGATTGATCAATTGATTTGTTTGTTTTGATTTATTTGTCTTATTTTATTTTTCAAATGTTTGATTTATTTTATTTTTTAAATCTTTTAGTCTTGATTTATTTGTGATTTGGAAATCTGTTATTATCTTTTGATTATTTTGGTTAGTATGTGTGTAAGGTTAATATTTGGGGGAGTTTTTAGATATTATTGTTTTTTAATGCTTGTAAAAATGGGTTGTAGGTGCTACGTTTTGTGTTTAAATATGTTTACTATATATTAAAGCTATTTTACTATTTTATTATATTGGTAAACCTCTCCCAATGATCCTTTGTTATTTTACATCTTCAGTTGGTTTAACAGTTGCTAACTTTTTTGCATGACACATTTTTGCAAATTAATTTAAGTGAGTTTCAGAAAATATGGCAAACAGTTGCTAACACAGTATTAACTTTAATGACTAAAAAAAAAAAAAATTTTCAAAAAAATTACCTAAAATGAAGAGATTTTGACAAACTTTCAGTTGTAATTTTAAGGACTTAAAAGAACAGACATTTTTCAAAAACATTTTCACTTGTCATCCACAGAGCAAAGAAGCTCATACAGGTTTGAAACAACATACATCATGACAGAATTGGGTGAACTGTCCCTTTAAGATGAGGCTTAAAGGTATAGTTCACCCAAAAATGAAAATTGTCATCATTTACTCACCCTCAAGTTTTTCCAAACCTTGAAGAGTTTCTTCCTTCTGTTGAACATAAAAGAAGATATTTTGAAAAATGTTGGTACGGAACAGCGACGGAACCAGGGACTGACTTCCGATAGTACATGGAAGTATGGATAAAAATGCTATGGAAGTCAATGGCTACCAGCAACTCTTTGATTACCAACATTCTTCAAAATATCTTCTTTTGAAGAAATAAACTCTTACAAGTTTGCAACAGCTTGAGAACAATGGAACAATGGACTTTGGAACAATTTTCATTTTTGGGTGTACTGTCCCTTTAAGGGAAGGGTCAACTGCACTGCAGTTTGTGCAGTTCGTAAACTCTGAGCTTTAAATGACCGTCGTTGTTGTTTGAAGACAGCCACCATCACTCAGCACTTACAGTAGCGCTCACTAAGGACGCCGGGCACAAATAGAAGCAGGCGATATTTCTTTTACAAGCTGTTCGGAGGGCAAACACTGGGTTCCTTCATTAGACGAAGGCGATCTGGGAAGAGACGGCGGGGGGAGGATGCTAAATTCTGCTCTAATGTTGACGTCTGCATTTCATCAACACCCTTTTTTCTTTCGTCCCGTCTGTGCGTCGCCTAATAGCCCATGAGATGAAGACTTTGTGCTGGCTTTGCATGTGACGGCCTGCCAGCTCTCACAGCCAACACCTCTCTCTCTCTCAGAAGCGATTAAACATCGCTAGGCCACATGCTAACGGATGTTTGGCCAGAAACGAGAGGTTGTCTCGCTGCTACTGTATCTGGCTTTCCACCAGCACGTTGGATTGCCTGCCAAACTTGTGTGGGCAACTTTAGAGCCACTTGCTGGAATAATATTGATTTAGTTGGTGGAACTACCTGAGAGTGAGTGTAAAGTGCTCGGGATACATTTGGATTTTGCTCTGCAAGATTTGGATCGCTTCTTCTGAATACGTTACTGCATACATTAGTACAGTATTACTGGAAGATTTTTTAGCAGTTGTCGAGCAGGTTCATTGGTTTTGCTGCACCGTCTCCAGCCCATAGCACCCTCTGTTATATTATTTGTTTTGATTTATTTTCTTAGTTTTTAAATATATATGTTTTTATTTTATTTTATTTTATTTTATTTTATTTTATTTTATTTTATTTTATTTTATTTTATTTTATTTTATTTTATTTTATTTTTAATATGTATTTTTATTTTATCATTTATGTTGTTTTAAATGTATTTTTTTAAAGTTAAATTTTATTTTATATTTGTATTATTTTTTAACGATTGTATTGTATTTGATTTGATTTATTATATTGTATGCTGTTTATTTTATTTTATTATTTTGTTAGATTTTATTTTATTTAGAAAATATTTTATTTTACTTCATATATTTTTTTATTATTATGCTTTATTTTATTTTAAGATTTTTAATTTAATTAGATTTTTATTATATTTTAATATTTTATTATATTATTTAGTTTTTTTATATTTTATTTTATTTATATTTGTTTTTTAAGATGTAGCAATGCTCTTGCAACCATTTACAACACACTAACATTGTGTTGGCGGTTTTGCACAGGCAAAATGTCTTTATAAAATCTATAAATTATTTTTTATTTTAAACAATTTTATTAAGTTGCTTACTGAAAATGATATTTTTGTGAACAGAAAATATATTATAAATTATTCATAAATTTTTGCATTTAAATATGTGCCATTTGCATTAATCTTTCCTCCCTTCTGAGATTATTTCTGTCCGGGGTGAGTTTTTTTTAGGAGTAAAGCGGGGCCTGGACAAACACTGAGGGTCTTACTGAGAGCAAACATCGTCCTGTGTTTGAACTGCACACCTTCAACACGCTGACCAACTCTCCGTTTGTCCACTCGACTAAATATACTGAGCAGTGCTGACCCGATCATTAATCAGTGAGGAAACGCTCCTCTCATGTCTGAGCCAGATGAGCACAACATCCAGAAAAAAATGACATACACAAACCACGCTTTCAAGAAATGCTTGAAACTCCAAGGCGTCAAGGTTTGGCTCGGCTGCATGACCTTGTTGCCCTCGCTAGTAAATGCCGTTACTACACCTACACCGTTTTCCATTCACAAACATCATTCTGATAATTGGATTGAAATCAGCATGTACAGTATGCAGCTAATATAGTAGCTCAAACAGTCAAGCATACAGTTAGCAAAGCAGAGGTCATGGGTTCAATTCCCAGGGAATACATCTGCACATGCATAAATAAAGCAATATTTTGTTGCATTAGCAATTGTTTTACCAGTGTCCAGTTTTTTTGCAGGCTATTAAATGTATGAAATGGATTTTTCCTTCTGAAATATAGCAAAATATAGTGCATTTATATAGTTATATGGACCGTTTTTATTATACATTGATTATAATACATGTTTTTTTTTATTATTATTATTATTATTTTGTGGGTGTTTGCGTGTTTGCGTGTGTGTGTGTGTGTGTGTGTGTGTGTGTGTGTGTGTGTGTGTGTGTGTGTGTGTGTGTGTGTGTGGTAATTTGCAAACCCCATACACTAATTATATATATGTAAGTTACTAATAAATAATAAGAGTATAATGGTATATACAGATACCATATATACACATTTAACAGCCTAATTTTTTATGAACTGAAACAAAAATAAAATGTTAGATGAAAAACTTTCATAATTTTTTTGTTAATCTTGTGATTTAACATAATATTATTATTATTTTGAATTAGCTTTTATTTTGTTTTTGTTGTTGTTTGTTTTTCATCTAATATTTTATTTTTGTTTCAGTTCATGAAAATTAGGCTGTTAAACATGTGAAAAATTACTTATAATAAATTATAATTAATATAAAAATAATAAATGTAATAAGTTTTTTTTTTTTTTAATTTTAGTTTTAGTTATTTTAGTTCTTCAGCTAATTTCAAGTAATTCAACACTTCCATTTTTCTTTTTCTTTTCTTTTTTTAAGTTTTTCATCTAATATTTATATTAAATTTTATTTCCGCTTTGTCAATTAATGGAAACCACTGTAGGCTCTTCAGTGTGTGAAAAATAACAGTGCTATTTATGTACTATTTGTTATATTATTTATATACTATTATATTAATATTTTGAATTAGCTTTCATTTTTATATTTTTCATTTTTTGTTTTTATTTTATTTTTCAACTTAAACTTATTTTAATTCAGTTAATTGGCAAGGCAACATTTATTTTTTTCTAAGTTTTCTATCTAATATTTATATTTTATTTTATTTTATTTCAGCTTTATTTCGGTATTTTCAGTAGGAAACTAGGCTCTTAAACTTGTGAAAAATAAGTGTTATTTTAATATTAAAGTTTTTAATTGCCCTTATTTTATATTTCAATTTAACATTAGAAATTTATAAATATTTGCATAAGTTACGCTTTTACAAACCATACAATTCAAAACTTCTAAACCATCTTATAATCATGATATTAATTCTCAATGTTTCAGCTCAAAACCAAGGCTCTTAAATGTGTGAAATGGAATTTTTTCTTCAGTCTCTAATATTACAGATCATGATTTCAGGATAATTCAGGATAACATGCTAGTGTACTACTTTTATGGTTTTCGCCATATAAAGATATGGAAGAAACAGAATGAGTAGTATGCTAGTTTGCTATTTCACATCCAGCCACCATGTGTTCTTGTGACGTCTTCAGCCAATCAGCATCAGCTTTGTCGTGACATCATGCAGCGCCAGAGTGATCAGTCACATGGTATGTACAGCTCAGGTGATTGGCTCATGAAAGCTGAGAAACTGCTATTGAGAACGGTAACACATAGAAATGAGCTCTTGAGTCGAATCCTCAGATGCGTTGCTAGTGGAAACAGACTCTCATAAACAGAGAGTTGAGTTACATAGAAAGATTACAGCAGCCGTGAATACTTTATTGGGGATTCTTAAAGGTTTATGTTTCTAAGTCAACAGGGAGGAAAGTATTCATGAAGTCACTTTCATGCTAGCCAAAGTAATAAAGACATTTTAGCACATAAATCTCTGGAGCACATAAATCTCTCTGAAGTGTGGGGAGATAATGTGGATCTTCACAACATTTGACATGTTTGGAAGTTTTTGACACTGAGTTTGGTTTTCTTGTGATGGAGTAGCTGAATTTGAACACACATAAAAAAATCAACAAATATTATTCAAACAAGTTCGGCTTCAGTTTGAGCTCTTTAAAGTGATGGTTCAGCCCAAAAAAGAAAATTCTGCCATCATTTATTCTGCATGAATTTTAATTCTGTGCAGTACAAAAAAAAAGTTTATTTAAGCATCTTCTGATTGATTTGTTCGAGGAAGAGACCAAAATGCAACTAGACCTTTGAGTCAGTAAACAGATAGGTCTGATTCATTAAATCACTAAGATGTGAACTACATTAACTGATTCTTTTACAAGATCAAACTCAAGGGAATGGCTCATTTTTATATCTGACTTATGATTCAGCAACTTCTCATTAACTCCCATGAATGAAGGATGTGAAGATTTTCCAGAGAAAAAATGACTTAATTTTTGCTCTGATAGTATTGAAGGATTGAAATATATAAGAGATATATATGGACCATTTTATGAATAATTAATGTGCTTTTCTTTAATTTGCAAATCCCATTTGCTCTAATTTTCTTAAAAAAAAAAAAAAAAAAAAAAAAAACCAATAGGCTTTTATGACATTTTTAGAGGTTTTTTTTTTTCTTTTTATAAAATGGTCCTATTTTTTAGAATGGTCCTATTTTTTTTTTTTTTTTTTTTTTTTAAGTTTTAGTAATTTTAATACATATTTTCTTTCTGTTCGTGTTACAACATTTCTAATATTCATTTAAGTGTTAAAGATTTTCACCTGATATATAACTTATTTTATTTCAGCTCCATTTTAGTTAACGGAAACACTTTTTTATAGTTTTGGATTTAGTTACCAGTAACAACACTGATTTATTTCAGCTTTATTTCAATTAACAAAAACTATTTTTTTTTATAGTTTTAGGCTACATTTAGATGACAAAAATATACTAAAAAAGGAAAAGTTTTTCCTTTTCATTTTTGCAAAAGTTTTGCATACAGACGCCAAAATTTTCAAAATGATCCTCGTTCACATGGATTTGCAAAAATGTCTGAAACTGCTGTATTATGTCAGGCCAGTAGTTGGCGATGTCACTTAGTATAGAAACACTATGCACCTGCACACATGACTATAGACTGAACACGTAATTCTCATGCGCATGACGAAACCATTTTCACAAATTTGCGTTTTCAGGCCCCCAAAACATCGTTGTCATGTAAATGAAGGGCCAAAATTAATAAAAGGTTTCCATTTTAGTTGAAAATGGTGTTGCCTCCTTAGTTAACAGTAACAACACTGCTTTAAAAATTGGAGGAAAGAAAAAAAGTCTTACATACAACATGAAAGAAGGCAAACTTTTCATTTTTGGGTGAAATATCTCTTTAAAAATCTTTGCAGCCTATATTTTCAGTGCAGTTATTTTTCTCTCGTTTTAATCTCAGCCTCAGTTTTGTTTCCAGTATGAAACTCACAAAAGAAAGAACAAAACAGACAGAAAAATAGTTTGGCATCTCCTAAAATATGCCTCCCTCCCTCTCTTCTCTTCCAGAGCACCGCGGAAGGTTCTCTAAACTCATAGACAGATTAACAGTGGCATGTTTATTTTCTCTGTAAAACAGCATTTAGATTTACAACCACCCGAGCGCTTTGGGCTCATTGTGATTGATTTAGCAGTAATAAAGAGTCTGTTTCACTCATTTTATTACATGAGAAATAGTTTTCTTTCTTCTGGGACTGAATGGAGAGGCTGATTGATTTTGCTGTGCGAGCGTGATTGCTAATTGGTCTTTTTGGTTCTGCTGTGCGATCCGTGATTTTGGGTAATGGATCTGATTGGCTCTGTTGTAGATATGCGATTGTGGTCAATGAATCTGATTGATTGCGACTGACTAGAGTTTTCACAGGGTTCAGGGTTTTGCTCCTGCTGGTAGACTAACTAGACCAAGCTAACCAGACCGTAATCTCATTAGTTCTGTTGTATTAAAAGGCTAATTAATAGAACTGTCTGTATTGCATTAGCACGATTACGACTAAACAATCTGATTGGTTGTGTTGTGTGGTTATGGGATTGTGGGTAATTGGTTTGCATGTGGAATATGTTTGCAATTTGTCTTTGAAATCATTTAGGAGTTTCCAGTCTTCCTCCATTAAACGAATGACTTCTCATTTTCCAGCTATGGTAGGGTTGAATTGATCTGACCTTTGTGTTAAAGCCTGTTTTCTCATTTACAAAAGTGTAAAGACTTGTTGTTCATTCACAATGAACTTTAGCCATGGCTAAATTAACATTCCCCAATAAAAGAGCTTTTATTGGTGTTCATTTTATATCAAACTAAGCAGTATTGTAAAACTGCAAGCGTTTTTTCCATTTTTTAAGTGCATTGTAAGATCTGATCCTATATCACTCCATCTCTTCATTTGAATAGTTCTCCGAAAAATGAAACAGTAGACTCATGCACTTTTCCAAGCATGCATTTTCCAATGAACTGACTGAATTTTTTTTTTTTTTTTTTTTTTTTTTCATTCTGCAAAACTTGTATTTGCATTAGTGTTGAGATGCAAATACATGGTGTGTCCAAGCGGCTTGCCATATTTGATGTTGCTGATGCCAAATGGCATTGATACTTGCATGCATCGTTACTAAGCTGGACTGAAAAAATTACATTTTTGTGCTTTGAATGACTTGAATTTCAGTCTCTTTATCACACAAACATATTGAAGCCCATTTCTGCCACTATATATATATATATATATATATATATTTTGCCATTAAGTTATAAATTAAGAAATACAAAATATAAACCTGCAACTTCTACTAAAAAAAATCAGAATGATATAAACTCTCAATTGCGAGTTATATAGTCAGAATTGCAGGATATAAACTTGCAACTGCTAGAAATAAAATCAGATTTATGAGATATAAACTTGCAATTCTGACTTTTTTCTCACAATTGTGAGTTTATATCTCGTGATTCTGACTTCTTTCTCAGAATTGTGAGATATAAACGTGCAGTTACCAGTTATGAAGTCCAATTCTGAAGAAAATAAAAAACTTTTTCTTACAATTGCGAGCTTATATCACACAATTCTGATTCTTGCAATTCTGACTTCATAACTCCCAATTGTGAGTTATATCTCGTAATTCTTGGAAAAAACACCAGAATTGCAAGATGAAAACTTGAAATCAGATTTGAGAGATCGGAAGTCGAAATTACCTTTTTAAATTTTTATTCAGTGGCGGAAGCTTTCTACAAAGCTTCCATATGGACTAAAAATTTGAAATATTGTGCTTAAGTCACATAGACAACTTTGATGGTTTATTTAGAAGCTTGTGGGCATTGTGATCAGTCATAGCATGTAAAAAACTGTATGAAGATACATCTGAATTCCTCTTTTTGTTTTGTGTGGAAGTTAGAAAGCCATTTGAAAAAACTTGAGGCTGAGTAAAGGAAGACAGAAATTAAATTTTTGGGTCTTCGTGACTGGGCATCTGGACAAATGGGATTCTCACTTCAAATGTTGTTGAATGCATCATTTTCCTTTCTTTCACTGGCCTCAGCGTGAGATCTGATGAATGGTGTATTTTATAGTATTAGGGCTCTTAAGGAAAAGGACAAATTCAACTTGTTTTCTGCGCAGCGGGGAGACACTTCAGTAATGAACAAGCACTCTGGGTGCCATACTGAACTCTTCAAAGCTTTGTACTGTAAACAGCACGTGAGTAATTTAGTGACTAATGCCACCATAATGAACGTCCACCATTTTCCTGCAGCATCAGCAGAGAGATTCCCGCATTTGTAATGAAAACGTGAAGGACGTCTGTGGATTCTGGAGTGAAAACTAAGGTATCATCTTGATTAGATGTTGGTTCAAGTGTTGGCTGACAAGCCTTCAAGTGAAACGGTTGTTGTTTCTTACCAGCAGCTTTGAGGTGACTCTGTGGAAACTGGCTCGGGATTGTTGGAGCTCTAACCCTGTAATAATCTTTAGTCTCCTGCTTTGATGGGCATCTGTTCCCCACAGCAGTGAGACAGAACTGTACTGTGATGACAGATTTGACTGTTCAAACTGTGTGGAATCACTTTTTTTATTATTATTTAAACAGTTTTGTACTTATTTTGATTTTGCACAACACATCCTCATGTTCAACACATAACTGCCAAAGAGCTATCAGAATTTACTGCATAATTTGATTTATGGCTGGGCGGTTTGACTCGGGCCTGTAAGAAACCACTTAATACCCACTCAGAACACATAACAACCCTGATACCACTCAGAACACCTTAGCAACTGCATATCAATGCCCTGGAAACCACTCAGAATACCTTAACAACTGCATAACAATGCCCTGGCAAATGCTTAAAACAGCTTAGCAATTGCATAACAATGACCAAGTGCATGTAAGTAAGTGCATGGGAACACTCTGGCAACCAACAAAAACTCAACCACTCTGAACACCTTAGCAACTGCATAGCAGTGCCAAGGCAACCACTCTACGCATCTTAGCAACTGCATAGCAACTCCAACCACCTGCCAACCACTCAAAACACCTTTGAGGTGCCCTGGAAGTAATTTAAAACAACTTAGCAACTGTATAGCAACACCCTGGGAACTATCCAGAACACCTTGGCAACCCCTCAAAACACCTTAGAAACAACTGCATAACCATGCCCTGGCAGTCACCCAGAAAATCCTTAACAACTGCATAGCAACAGCCTGGAAACCACTCAAAACACTTTAGCAAATGCAAAGTAACTCCTTGTCAACCATCCAAAATTGCATGGTCTGGTAACCACATAGCCTACAAACCAACACAAATGCAAAAAAACACCCTACATAGCAACATCCCGGCAACCACTCAAAACAAACAACCAACCACACAACAAAAAACACCCAAACACCCAAAAAAACCACCCAAAACAACATAAAAACCCTTAGAAACTTTATAGCATCACCTGACCAACCACCCAAAACACCTTAACATTTGCATAGCAACACCCTGGCAACCACTCTAAACACCTTAGCAACTGCATAGTAACACCCTGGCAACCATTCAAAGCATCTCAAAAAACTTCATAGCAACACCCTGGCAATTACTCCAAGCATCTTAGCAACTGCACAGCAACAACTGGCATACCACCCAAAACACCTTGCAACCATTCAAAACACACCCTCAAAACAACCAAAAAAAATATCATCAAGCACACCAACATCACCCTAGCATCATGCTGTCAAATTAAACATTAAAACCTCAAACACATTTAACACCACATGATGGACTTCAAACTAGATTCTTTTACTTCCTGAACACGAAGAGTATTAAAAGATGTTCTTTTGTTAGAGTAACCAGGACAACCTCACTGACCTTTATCAGGACAGAATGTGTTTTTGTTGTCAGGCTAAGGCAATACGCAGCAGCAGCAGCTGCAGTAGCAGTTCGACTGTAGGAAATGCCAGAGCGCTGCTGAAGGAGTTTGTCTTCGGTCCCAGAGGTCACAGCAAAATGAGATGCTGAAGGCCTCACAATCACGTCTAAACTGGGATCAGTTCTGCCTGTTTGTCATCTCTCCTCCTCTGACCAGGTTTTCAGTGGAATTGTGAAATGAATTTGCTCTGCCATGCTGGATCAGCAGCTTTTCGCTTGACTGTTTCTATTTACTCGCCCGAGGAGAAAACATCGGTTTTTCTCCAAATAGCGACTTGAAGCCTCTTGATTTCCTTTCTCTCAGCAGATGTGGACGAGTGCGCCGAGGCCCTGGACAACTGCAGTATGGATGCCATCTGTCAGAACACCCTCAAGTCATACAAATGCATCTGCAAATCAGGATATAAAGGCGACGGGAAGCACTGTGAAGGTGAGCAACGCTTACTTAAAGATGAAGATGCAAAAACATGCAGAACAAATGAGGTCAGAATACAAGCACTTGATTCTGTATATTTAGAAGCAGTGTTGGGTGTAATGCATTCCCAAGTAAATTAATTACTTTTCTCTTGAAAAAGTAAGGGATGACCCTTAATTTGTCTGTAATTTAATTACAGTTACTTCTTATGTAATTGCATTAAACACTGTAGACTATAGAACAATTCTAAATAAAACCAGTGAATCTAGCATCAGAATTTAAGGTCTAATGCTAAATTCGTGGTTGGAAATTAACAAAGGCTTGAACAAAAATGCCCCACAAATTTAAGATAAAGGGGCAAAAATTGCCCCTGCATAATCTTTTATGGCTGTCGCGATGAAAATGAAATGTGGAATTACATTTAGATCAGCGTCTATTTCATCAGATTGCTTTTTTTATGCGTTGTTTTTTACACCGTTGAGCCTTTTAACCAATCACACACGTTTCTGTTGAGCTTGTGAACGCAATTTCCAATCAGAGGTGTTTAGATTAGTCAGCGATAAAAAAGTGTCCTTGTGAATTCTCATCATAAACAATGATGTGCAGAAAAGATGCAAGTATTAAGAGATTCCCGGTAATTTTGTAGCTTCAGTGATTATGACAGGAGTTTTTGCATAACTTGCGCTAGACTAGCCATGTTTGTCTGTGTAAGTAATTGGTTAAATTTAAGTATTTGGCATTAAATACAGTACAGATACAAATATCTTAATAAAAAAAAAAAACATGTCATCCAAGATGCTAATATCTTTCTGTCTTCAGTGAGGAAAAAAAAAAAAAAAAAAAAGGTTTCTGAGGAAACCATACCAGGATTTTTCGCCATATAATGGACTTCGATGGGAACCAATGGGTTGAAGGTCCAAACTGCACGACAAGCATTTGTGGTTAAAAAGTATATAAATTTTTTTTTTTCTTTGTTAGAAAATGACTGATTATTTCACTAGATAAGACTCTTATTCCTTGGCTGGGATCGTGTAGAGCTTTTTGAAACTGCAATTTGGACCTTCAGCCTGTTGATCCCCATTGAAGTCCATTATATGGAGAAAAATCCTGGAATGTTTTTCTCGCGACTGAAGACAGAAAGACATGAACATCTTGGATGACATGGGGATGAGTAAATTACCAGGAAATTTTTATTCCAGAAGTGAACTAATCCTTTAAATCAAGATACATTTACTTGAGAAGAATTTCTGAAATATGTAGCAAAATCAAGTGTTTACGCTTAAAACAAGAAAAAAATATATGCCAATGGCGTGAGATAAATGAACTTAATTTAAAAGGTAAAACAAGTTTATTTTTCTTACATCTTTAAATTTTTTGCGGCATTAAAATGCAAAAACCAGCAACATTATAAACAAGCAATACACATAATAAAATGAAATACAATTTCCAAGCTGTGTTTAGGATCAAACTGCATAAGAGAATATATATTTAATTTGGCTGTCAATTTAAGAAGTTAGTGCACTTAAGTATTAAATATAATGCAAAAAATTATATATATACATACTTCAGACAGATAGTTTAACTCAGCCGTAGGTTTTGTTTTCCACAATAATGAATTATCTTAAATATTAACTTGAATTTAATGGCATATCATGTAATTAATTAGATTTTTATATATTAATTGAAAGGACTCATTTTGGATTAAATCTATGTATCTTACCCCACTGGCAAACTGTTTCTTTATTTTCAAGCCCAAATCTCGCCAAACTTGAGGTTTAAACCATGTGAAAACAGTTTGCCAGTCGGGAAAGAAAAATAAACATGATTCAGATCTTAATATCTTATGCTTCTCAAATATATTTATCTTGTTTGAGCATGGTCAGATATATTTTCTTGGAAACCAGACAGAATTACTGATTAAGAAGCGGTTGTTTTTGCCATGTAGTCTATAATTAGATCACTCTGGTTAATACTGTGTGTGTGTGTGTGTGTGTGTGTGTGTGTGTGTGTGTGTGTGTGTGTGTGTGTGTGTGTGTGTGTGTGTGTGTGTGTGTGTGTGTGTGTGTGTGTGTGTGTGTTCAGACACTTCAAGGTGTTCTTCTCCATGTCTTATTTCTGCAGTTCCTTGGCTTCATTTTCAGATTTCCCTGAGGGAAGGGAAATAGATGTTCAAATGCAAAATTAAAAAGATGACAGACTCAATTCTTTGCCCTTTGGACGTGAAATAGAGCATGCAATTTCTTACATGTTACCGATAACTTGGACTTGGCCTTGTAATTACAACACAATCCCAATCACATCAGTGCAGGGCCAGCAATTATTATTTTCTGTTTCTATTTCAGGAATTTATTTCAAGGGGCATTTTCTACCTTCATATGGGCATTTTTTATTATTACACCATTAAATGTATCTTCATTGTCTTTTATGTCAAATATTTAATTTTAATGCATTACTTCAATCAATCAAAATACTCTAAACTGTTACCTATAAAAAAAAATCAACAACAGCCATCTTTACACAAGGAACTGAAGCATCTTATATGCCATTATGTGTATTTACACAGACTGTTTAATGCTGCTCAGAGGTGGCAGCATTAAAATTATCATATAATCTCAACTTAACTAACCATAATTAGTTTATTCAATAAATGCTTTTATCAGTAATTGCTGAATGAGTAATGTGATATATGCTCCACTAGTAAATCTTCTACTTAACATTAATCTTGTGCAAAACAAAAACTAACTAAATAAAATAAATAAAAATAAATAAATAAATAATTATATATAACTTAATTTGGCAAAGCATACTAGTAAATAGAAATCCCAGCCCATTTTTAGTTAAATTTAAGTTTGTCTAAATAAAAAGAAACCAAATCCATTAAACTCAAACAGTGAACCATTTCAAATGAAAATGTGTCAGTTTCATGAACTCAAAAAAAAAGAAAAGAAAAATTAAATATTTTTTTTATATTTTATAAACACTTTTTATAAAATTTCAAATTAAATTAAAACTTTTTCAATTTTAATTAAAATTTTATATACACTTTTCATTTAATTTTCATTTTCACTTCAATTGCCGTAATAGACTTACGGGGCATTCTTTGCTCCTCAGTCTTAAATTTGAGGAGCATTTTGTTGCTTTTAGACAGCTCATTCATCTATGTCAGTGGTTCTCAGCACACAGTAACAGTACAAAGATATGGTCGTATCTTGTTTTTTCATGGCCATTTGCATTTAGGGGAAGTTTTTGCAGCTCAATTGTGTTTGGAGAGGTGAATGCTGCTTTTGGACCCACTTAGCCAACGTGATCCTTTCTGGATACAAACATCCTAAGCCCAGGCTAAACACTGGAAAGTGAACGAGTTCTGGAATGTTTGCACTGTGTTAAAACGGCACTCCTGACTGAACCGGGATCAGTCGCGTAAAGCCCTTGATATGGTGTGGAAACACAAATGTGCGCTGGGGAGATATGAGCATCGCTGTTCAAATATACTTCACCACGTGCAAAAAGACAAGCAGCAGAACCGGATCCTAATCCTCTGAAAGCAATTGCAAAACTCTTGATAGCTATTTGCTACAAATAACGTGGGCTTGGGGTAAATAACAGGCCTGAGCCTTGAGAGAGCAGCGTTCGCCTGTTTGGATGGTCACACTTCTTAACTAGCTTAACCAGCAAGGGCTTTGTGTCTTTATATCTATTTATATTTAGGCACAATTTATAGATCTCCAAAATAATTTCAGACATTTAGACATAAAGCTTTAGATCAAAAGGTTTTTTAAGATCATGAGGAACATACATTCAGCCAAATTTGTGTGAAAATGTAACTGGTGTATATGTAAAGTAAAATTTCAAAATACAAACTAACAATAATTATAAAATAATATTAACTTATTGCTTTTAGCTTATTTGGAGTTTGTTTCAATTGTCATGGGTGTGATCAATGAATTTTGCACAAATGGAAATGCATGAAAATGACAATATACAATTTATCACAGATAGATAGATAGATAGATAGATAGATAGATAGATAGATAGATAGATAGATAGATAGATAGATAGATAGATAGATAGATAGATAGATAGATAGATAGATAGATGTTTTAGAATATTATATTATATTTTAATTGAATATTTTAAGATCACAATTTCTTGATTTAGGTCATTATTACTTCCTTTTAGCTTATTTGCAGCTTGTTTTAATTATCTTGTGGTGTGACTATTTTACACATGTTCAATGTGAAAATGCACATAAATATTATTCAAGATGTATGTATTATTTTATAATACTATTAGGACTGTCAATTGATGGAAATGTTTAATCAAATTAATTACTAGATATGGCAATTAATCAATTGAATTAATCGCACATCAAATTTGGCTGATAAATCACCCCCAAATAAATCTTTTTTTCTTTTTAGAAAAGAAAGTTTTTATTTTCTGATTATTTACTATCCCTTTAATGAATATGATTTTTGTTTGTTTTTATTTTCTGATTATTTTAATATGTAAATAGATTTTTTTTTTCAAGAAATGATACTCTAAGAAACTAAAACTGTCTTAATAAATGTCTTAAGTCATTCATTCATTCATTCAGTTTGTTCAAATGGCTGATTCATTCAAGAATGACGTAAATGGCTCTCTTTATGAATGGGCCATTGAATCATTGCTTCACATGATTCATTTAAAATGTGGATTCATTCAGAAATTGTGTCTTGCTCGGAGACACACAACTGTCCTGCTGTGGCTTTAATCATTTTTGGCAAAACTGAGCAAAGAACAGACAAAACTGTGTCTAAAATATAACCCAATATTAAGGTCTTATTTACTGAACTGTATAAAATACATATCACATTTGCCCTGTGTGCTGTTTGGGACAAGAACAGCACTTGTGTGATACTCGTGTGATATTGCTGAACTATATTATATGATATAAATGTGAGACAAAAACTCATACGGGGCATTTTTCCCCCAGTCTCTTGAATTTTAGGGGCATGTAACTGCATTTTATTGGCTCCATCACGCAGTGAGTTGTTGCCCTGCCTAACATTCATCACCAATCAACAGTATAGGTGTACTGGAGTTGAAGCAGCGCTGCGCAGACTGAACGTTGTATGACATCAAAGTACCACGAGAGCTATAGAGAGCAGACGGTTTGAGTAAAATACACCTATAATGAAATATAAGGTGGGGCAGGGGCGGGCCTGGTACGTTAATTGTGTAAAAAATTTTAACACGTTATTTTTTCCCATAATTAATTAATTAAATCAACGCGTTAAATTGACGGACCTAAATATTAATTTCAGAAGGTGTGAAAATTTTGTGATTTTGCATCACACTTTGCCGTGTGAAAATGAACCGCACCAAGAATAAAAAGAAACATCATAATTTTAATCCCTGTTTTGGAACACAACTATCAATCTATAGGTGTGAAAGCACCCTAATTTGTCGTTTTATATGTAGTATATTTCTGATGGATGCTGTTGTCAACCCTAAACCAACCTTAATCATAAATTGTTGGTCTTTTCAGCAAGGCCTATCCATGCAGACAGTTCTAGATGTTTTCAGGTTTATTTTGCATTGTTCAATATATATGTACACAGTAAACTCCATCATCTTAATATCGTCTTAATAGGCTATTTATTATGTCTTTTGGATGCAGAATGAACACATCTCAGCCTGAAAGGAATGACCCGTAAACAATATGACCATTATGAATAGTGCAAAACGCTTTTTTTCCTCCACTTCTCGAAATTGCCTGTGCTGTAGATCGTTCGGCCTCATATGGAGATGCATTAGCCGAGGTGAAATAGCTTGTAATTCGAAGTAAAGAAGCTGCAGAACAAAAAAAATACAAAAGCAAAAGTGCAAAGACTTTGTACTGTGTTGGAGGTGGGATAAAAAGCATTCAGGAATAAAGACAAATAAAGTGTTGTACTCCAGACAGCGAGCATTTCTCTCCATACTCATTGAGCCCAGACAACTACAAAGCAGAGCAAAGGAGTCTGGGTAATTAGTGCTCAATTGGGCATCAAATGATAGGGGATGGCCTGCATCCCCCTCCACAGACATACACTTGTCTCTCTGGGTTGTAGATGTTTATTCAGCTGCTCTTGCCATCCAAACATAAGGCATAATTCACTATAATCACCACAGTTACCGGCACACAGAAGCTCATATTGAGCAAAATAAATTAATTAGGATCAAATAAACAAACCTGTTTTGTTGCTGTACCTTTAAGACTTATGTAAATGACCTGCATGTCCATGTGAATGCTGATTAGGTGTTAATATGTAAAAGTGGGAGGTCATATGTTAATGAGCTCTTGGTTGTGTTTATAACTGACCATTTCTACTTAAGTTGGTTTTCGTAAATGTTCTGCTTGAACAGAGGTGAAATCTTTACACTGTGAATATTTACTTTTCATATATTATATAACATTTATTATATACATTTTAAATTAATGGAATGTGAAATATTTTATTATATATAATTTTATAATATTTATACAACAGTTCTTTTTGCTTCTCGAATCTGATTGGCTAAGAGCTTTTTCTAGAGGTGTGATATTCATGACATTGGAACTCCAACCATTTCACCATTTGTATCACTCCACTTGCAGTATTTCTCACTAGTGATGGGAACCGGTTCTTTTCCGTGAACTGGTTCTTTCGGAGAGTTCGTTTCAGTGAACTGGTTAAAAAAAAAATGGTTCAGTGGTTCTTTTGCGTCTTCACGTAATGATGTCAATTCTATCATCCTGGCAAATGAAAATACATTCAAACACAGTCAAATAAAGTAATTTGTAATCATAACCATCGTCATCATCTTGGATAAGTTTCTTACATTTACGTTTTGCAAAACTGGCACTGATGTGCAAACACGGATGTCAGATATGAAAATAAAGAAAGTGAAGTCTTCATCATCCGTACAAAAATCCAGCTCATAAAGCTTAAAATATAACATGCATACACAATACTAAATAGTAAAATTTATTTACAAGTTTTGGCAGAACAGTTATTGCATGTTCATCATGTTAAAATGTTGTTTAATAGAACTATTTGCACTTTCCAGTAAGTCTGATTTGTTAAACTATCATCATAAACTCATCAAATTCACCCCCTCATTCATGTCCTCGGTTTACTCATGCTCATAGTATATTAATATCAGCACTACATCAGTTTTAACTTCACGCATGCTCAGTATCTCCAGTTGATTGGTTCTGAGTTTGTTGAAGTGTCCGAAATGTCGAACGTGTCTGAAAGGAACAGTTCTCGGTTCAGTGTAGTGGTGATTCAAGAACTGTTGACTCGAGAACCGCACGCATGCTCAGCGGTTCTCTCAGTCTGCACAGCATGTTTCAGTGCTGTTGGAGTTAGAGGAGTAACATATACTCCGGGATATTGGTTTATTTAGAGTCGCAGGGACTGTAAGGCATGTCTGAAAGTGAGAAATTTTAGAATATTGTGGATCAGTGCTGACTCAAGATGCCAACTGTTTTGAACGAGAATGTACTTGTTTAGACTTCAAATATGCGGTTTGTTAATAAAGATAACGTCTATCTGAAAATTTGCTTCAACGTTTTTGGAGATGTGAAATCCAGGGCGTCAGCGACTTTTCAGCGCTCATGAACCCGCAGAGAGCAGCCTCACCTCGGCCAGATCTTCTGGAATTTGCCGCTGTCTCCAATGTCTCTACAGTGGTTAAACATGAGAAATGGTGTGTGTGTTCGTGATAGTGATTTTAGTGACATTGTTATGCCATTAGATGGCGACCAAGAGACAGATTTTTGAGTGAGTCTGCAGTAAAGACTTTTATATTGAAAGAGACTGAAACAGGGTTGTAAACAAGTTCTTTTTACTTTCAACAACATTCAGATGCAGGTAATCACACTCGCTCAGTCCATCTCTCTCCTAATACTCTACATAATACAGTGAGCTTTTAATACAGTGATACAATAAGTTTTCAATGGAGCAGCTCAACATTCCTTCATTTCTAGTTCTAAAGTTACGTTTTTGAAATAGTAACGGATCTTGAGTTCAGCAGTTAGAAATTTGAATCTGTGGAGGAATGAAGAAGTTCTGCACTAAAAAGAGTTTTTAAGGGTTTTTTTGTTGTCTCTCTTTTTATTAACATACTTGTTCCTTCGAACTGTTGTATAAATGCAATATCACACTCATAGCCATGCGATATGAGAGTATATTGGCACCATGTGATTGCATGCGGCCTTGTGCTGCTAATTGTGTGATATTGCTCATATATATATATGTTTATATATAATGTTTGTGTGTGTATGTAAGTATTATATGTTTACGTATTTTTATGATTGATAAAATGTAATATTTGTACATGGAATATATATGAAAATATTAAACATTACTAAATGTTAAAATGTTATTATTAAATTTATTTAAATTTATATAATTGTCTGATTATAATTGTATCTATTAATATCAGTTGGTAAGATTTTGTTAATATCTGCTTGCCAAGGCTGAATTTACTGATCAAAAATCAGTAATATTATAAAATATTTTTGTAATTTAAAATAACTGTTATCTATTTGAATATATTTTAAAATGTAATTTATTTCTGTGATCAAAGCTGAATTTTCAGCATCATTACTCCAGTCTTCAGTGTCACATGATCCTTCAGAAACCATTCTAATATGATGATTTGCTGCTCAAGAAACATTTCTGATTATTATCAGTGTTAAAAAGAGTTGTGCTGCTTCATATTTTTGTGGAAACTGTTAGACATTAGATCTTTTTGCTGAAAAGAAGGTTAAAAAAATAACAGCATTTATTTGAAATATAAATCTTTTGTAATATTGTAAATGTCTTTACTGTCACTTTTGATCAAGTATGAAGAAGACCCCAACATTTTTGGCGTCAAAAGAGCCATGATTTTCTGTGATATAATCTGTTTAACATTTAATGTGATCGTTCTTGCAGATATCGATGAGTGTGCCAGTGAATATAATGGAGGATGTGTCCACGAGTGCATCAATATCCCGGGAAACTACAGATGCACGTGTTACGACGGCTTTCGTTTGGCCCATGATGGACACAACTGCCTGGGTAAGCCATGGTTTCTTTACATTTGGGACAAAGTTGCACAAAACAAAACCTGCTAGTGTGTCAGTGTGTGTGTGTGTGTGTGTGATGATCTGCGTCCTCTCAGGACTTCATCCCACTCAAGACAAACAAACATGATTGCTGGAACCCAACGTATATGGTTGATATTCAGGCATCACGACCGCGACTGTGGCCCAAAACGCTGTCACTCTATCCTCTGTGTCAAAATGAAGCGGTTTACGTGGTTAACCCATAGAAGAGAGCGATAAATCCGTCAGATTTGGGCTGGGACTGCTGAGCACACAGTTCTGTGGTATTAATTGTATTTTCAGACTGTGTGAGCTCACGTTTTTGACGTTCGGTGGCTCGTATGCCCAGTCGTTCCAGGTCAGTTAAATCAATCTGAGGGGAATGTGTGTGTGTATGGGTGCATTTGTGTGGGAGATTTACATCGGGTTGCAGTCTTATACTGACCTCGATGCTTTAACTCAAACCAGATGTCCGGCACTTCAAACAATCAGCACAATGAAGATGTGAAATTGCTGCTTTGCTGTGATCGGTGGGTTTTCACTGAGTGTTTGTGTGGGTTGTACTCACAACGCGTGGTGCCAAACACTGTTATTTCACCCCATCGTGGACATTTAAAGGTCCCGTCTGCAATTTGTAGAAACACATTTTTCTCTGGCGGAGTTTGAAGCAATCTTATAAATATCTAAACAAAATTAAATCAAAATGCTGAATTTTAGAACCAACTCTCATTAGATTTGAAAGTTTGATTCAAATTTAAATGGAATTTATCACATCACATGGAATATTGCATTGGAACAGTTTACAGTTAAAAAAAAATCAGAACAACAGAGTAAATTTTGTTAGACCAACACATGTTGTGGCAAACCATAAATTAATTTTGTAATTTTTCTTTTTCTTTTTATTCTCAAAACACAAAAAGTCCAAATGAGTGATATAATTATTTATGTTTTGTCTCAAAATGTGATTTGGAAATAAATTTTCCATGATTTATTAAATAATTTTCTCAATGAAAAAAATTATAATTCATGAACAAAAACATTTTATAACATGATATTGATGTACCATTTTTGTGGTAATGCGATGTCTGATTTTAAAATGGGTTTTAAAGGATGAATTTTGAGATTTTAAGTTTTCAGTTGATATATCATTTCTGATTATTTCTAAAGAGTGACAGAGAAAAAGGCAACGAAGAAGACTTTTTTTTTTAACAAGGTCAGAACTCCTGTTATGATGTAGGTTTTTGAGGGTGCACTCTTGTCATAAATTAATCTATTACTTTTCCTACATAATTTTTAACAAAAAAACATTGGTAAAATATCTATTTAGGAGTCTTAGACCTTTCCAACGATATATAGTTTGTCAAGATTAGATAAGGATCTAGTGAAGTAAACGTACGCGTCCTGTATACGGGACGGGGTGACAGTTAACAAGTTAAGATAACTTTTATTAAAAAAAATAAAAATAAAAATCACATATTTGAAAAAAAATAAAAAATATACAAAAGAAAAATTAGATATAACATAGAACAAAAAAGAACATCACATATGTTTTTTAAAAAAAAATCTTTTGCAGTTTTTTTATAATGTCGCTATCCTAAAATGAAAACAATCTGCAAAGTTGTTAATCAAAAAAGTGCATGATAAATAAAGATATTGTCTCTCAAAAGAGAGAGTCGGTTCTGACTTGTCTTAACAAGTCGTTATACAGGTGCATCTCAATAAATTAGAATGTCATGGAAAAGTTAATTTATTTCAGTAATTCAACTCAAATTGGGAAACTCGTGTACTAAATAAATTCAATGCACACAGACTGAAGTCGTTTAAGTCTTTGGTTCTTTTAATTGTGATGTTTTTGGCTCACATTTAACAAAAACCCACCAATTCACTATCTCAAAAAATTAAAATATGGTGACATGCCAATCAATTAATCAACTCAAAACACCTGCAAAGGTTTCCTGAGCCTTCAAAATGGTCTCTCAGTTTGATTCAGTAGGCTACACAATCATGGGGAAGACTGCTGATCTGACAGTTGTCCAGAAGACGATCACTGACACCCTTCACAAGGAGGGTAAGCCACAAACATTCATTGCCAAAGAAGCTGGCTGTTCACAGAGTGCTGTATCCAAGCATGTTAACAGAAAGTTGATTGGAAGGAAAAAGTGTGGAAGAAAAAGATGCACAACCAACCGAGAGAACCGCAGCCATATGAGGATTGTCAAGCAAAATAAAGTATTTGAGTGAACTTCACAAGGAATGGACTGAGGCTGGGGTCAAGGCATCAAGAGCCACCACACACAGATGTGTCAAGGGATTTGGCTACAGTTGTCGTATTCCTCTTTTTAAGCCACTCCTGAACCACAGACAACGTCAGAGGCGTCTTACCTGGGCTAAGGAGAAGAAGAAATGGACTGTTGCCCAGTGGTCTAAAGTCCTCTTTTCAGATGAGATCAAGTTTTGTGTTTAATTTGGAAACCAAGGTCCTAGAGTCTGGAGGAAGGGTGGAGAAGCTCATAGCCCAAGTTGCTTGAAGTCCAGTGTTAAGTTTCCACAGTCTGTGATGATTTGGGGTGCAATGTCATCTGCTGGTGTTGGTCCATTGTGTTTTTTGAAAACCAAAGTCACTGCGCATCATTTACCATGAAATTTTTGGAGCACTTCATGCTTCTTTTCTGCTGACCAGCTTTTTGAAGATGCTGATTTAATTTTCCAGCAGGATTTGGCACCTGTCCACACTGCCAAAAGCACCAAAAGTTGGTTAAATGACCATGATGTTGGTGTGCTTGACTGGCCAGCAAACTCTCCAGACCTGAACCCCAGAGAGAATCTATGAGGTATTGTCAAGAGGAAAATGAGAAACAAGAGACAAAAGAAATGCAGATGAGCTGAAGGCCACTGTCAAAGAAACCTGGGCTTCCATACCACCTCAGCAGTGCCACAAACTGATCACCTCCATGCCACGCCGAATTGAGGCAGTAATTAAAGCAAAAGGAGCCTCTACCAAGTATTGAGTACATGTACAGTAAATGAACATACTTTCCAGAAGGGAAATATATATATGCGTAAACATACTGTATATATATATATATATATATATATATATATATATATATATATATATATATATGCATAATAGAAATATTAAATATACTATTATAAATATATTATTATACATTTTAATTTGGGATAAAATATTTTCACCATATTTATTAGTTTCTTTTTTGCCAATATTCTATTATTTTCTGTATTGCATTTGTATTTGTATTTTCGCTAATTAGTATTGAAAATATTGAAAATCCCAAGTTATATTTGGGATAAAATATTTTAATATTTTATATTAGAAAATATATAGTTTTTTATATGTCCTGACAATACCATATATGTTTGGTATATGATAACATGATTTTCTGGTATTCAATATTGAAAATATAAATGTTGCATACTCAGATAGCTCTGAATTGCTCTTGCTTCATTTCGTCACACACACGAACGCTTTGTTCCAATCCATTTAGTGTGAGTCTCATGTTTTGTTGTGGATGATTTGTGTAGCTGTATGGATGAGCTGTACCCGTGTACGAGCCTCTGATTGTCTCTATCTGCCCACCGGCAGCCGCTTTTGATATCCGAGTGTGTCTGTTGTCTCCCTTCACTAACTCATTTGTAACTCTGCGTTCTGTTCTTCACAAATGAACGCTTCACACAGATGAACTGTGGCTAAAATAAACAACCCACTTCTGGAGGATCTTTAATCTATCGACTCCCAGTCTCTTTCTTCCCAAGGTTTCTTTAGGATACTAAGTAACTTTTGCTCCAAGGTTAGTGTGTGTTGCTTTTAGAAGGATGGAAAGTCAAAAATCTTGTAATCTGTGCAGAAAAGACAACTTTGTGTGGAATCTGCTTTACTCCGGGGGGTTTGGATCTGTTTAATCTTATTTTTTCTTGCCTTCAGAGTTCATAGGCAGATTGGAAATGCCATTTGAACTTGCACATTGCTCACATTTCTAATTATTATTCAATAAAGCAATTGTATGGTACTCTATGTACTTGAATTGAGCGTTTCTCTTGGTTTCTCCCGGTAACGGAGTGATGTTATGAGGAATGCTGATGAAAGAAGACAATGTTGATTTTCGTCTGTTTATTTCATGCAATCAATGTGCAGGTTGCGTCTGTAAGGGGCGTCTAACATTGATTTTGAGAGAGATTCGTTCACAGATGCATCTTTGAGAAACTGTGAGAAATGGCCTGCTGATTGCGGCGCTTGTATTGATGTTCCTCGTCCTCCTGTTTTTCTTCTTCTCCACAATTTTCATCAATTAATTCAGCTCGAACAGCCCTCCATTCAAGCCTTTTGTAAATCATTTCAGCCTTTGTTCTGCCTTCTGTATTTTGTGGTACTTTTTTAAAATAAATATTATGATTAAAGTTTGAAAGTCACCCACTCATTTTTTTTTTTTATGTTCAGCATTAAAAATGTAACAATTATCAGTGACAACAGTATTATATTGGCATATTGAATTGAATTATTTTCATCTATTTTACTAACAACCAAAAATTATTATTTTTTTTTTCAATATATCAGTTATTAATTTTGTATTTATTTTTATATTAATGTATTAATATTTTTTTTCTGTAATTATAATTTATTATTTTTTTATGAATATTCATTATTAATTTAGTATTGATTTAGTATTATTAAAATGTATTAAATATTTTAGTTTATTTGTTAATTTAAATGCATTTATGGGGTAAACAATGGGATAAAAATTCTAAATTCATCATCAAATTAAAACTGCATAATATTTAATTGAAATTGTTCTTTTCATATATTGAACTATTTAAACACTGTACACTGAAAAAGGGGCACAAAAATACATTTAAAGTGACTTTTATGATGCCAGTTTATTTTCACTTTAAAACCTAATCACTTCAACATAAATTATTATAATAAAAATAACAAAAATATATTTTTAATTATATATATATATATATATATCTATATATATATATATATATATATATATATATATATATATATATATATATATATATATATATATATATTATATATATATATATATGCATAGATAAATATTTGCTAAAATAAAATACTCCTAATTAAATAGAAAGCCTTAAATATACAAAGTAATAAAAAAATTACTAATGTACAATGGATAAAAACAGTTTGAGTGATTGATCGTCTTGAACATTCAATGAGGCACAGAGGAAGGAAAGAGTGAGAAAAAAGGAAGAAGTAGAGAACCGGAAGGAGGAATAAGAGAAGGAGAGAGAGAGAGAGGTAATTCTTCAACAATGAGGAATACTCGCAGGAGATTTTTTAAAGAAATGTTTTAAGTGCAAATAGCATGAGCTCTGCTCCGGGTTTCACGAGAATCCTTTTCCTTTTCCAAATATTTGCTTTGGACGCGGGCCGCGATCTGCACTTAACACATGCCGCTAACGCCGTCCGCTGACCAGCACAGCTTCACCAAACTCAAAGGCGGCAGGAAATCATGGGTTTGTTTGGGTTTGAAGCACATGTAAAGATACTAATGCAAGCTCTGTGCAAACAGACAGCTGTTATGGATGTTGCCATATGTTAAATGCTTTCCAAATGCTTAGGGGCAACAGATACATTAGTAGTAAATGTAGATGCTTTTGATGGTCAGTTTCACTCATTGTGATCTAAAATCTGTCAATATGCATTACAATTTATAATGCAATACAAGTGCAACGCATTTCAATCTCAGCATTGCTAAATTGTTGTAAAATTGTCATCTGTTTTCTTTTGTGTCAACTAATGATATTGTAGAGTGCCTTAAGAATAACAGATAAGATTAACAGTTAATAACTGATCTGATTTCCTTGATTTTTACTGCTACAATAAAAAAAAAATCATATTAATACAATGCCTTTTCTTTACATACAGTACTTGCATGTTCTACGTTCCTGGCCTTTCTAATTCTGATACATTCTGTAACCACACCCACATGACTTCTGATTGGTTCAGAATCCTACACTATGCATATTAAATAAGCTATATTTTCTTCTTCTTCATTATATAAATATACATTTATTTATTGCATAAACAATGCAGGATGGAGTACAAGCCATTTGGAAAGCTATTCTTTCATTCTTTCTTTTTCATAATGTTTAATAACAAATAATTAGGACTGACAATTGACATATTTGGTCAAATTAATTATGTTTAAATAATACAAATTAAACATTAAACATATATTAATAAAAATTAAGCATATTGTTTGTTTAATCAAATTTGTATTTATTTATGTATTGATTTATTTAGTATTTATTATTATTATTACTTTATTGCTTTGAGTTCAGTTAATGTATTTGATATATATGATACACACACGCACAGAGATAGATAGATAGATAGATAGATAGATAGATAGATAGATAGATAGATAGATAGATAGATAGATAGATAGATAGATAGATAGATAGATAGATAGATAGATAGATAGATAGATAGATAGATAGATAGATAGATAGACAGATAGAATATATTTTACAAAAATATTTAATAATAAATCATTAGGACAGACAGTTGAAATTTTCGATAAAATTAATTATATATGTTCTTTAATTAATCTAATAATTTATATAATTTGTCTTTATAATGATTTGTAATTATTTTGTATTTATTATTAATTTGTATAAATTTTATTATTATTATAATTGATTTGACTTGTAATTAATCTAATTAATGATTTGTAATCATTTTTATTTATAATTTATTTGTATCAATTTTATTATTATTAATATTATTGATTTAATATTATTCAATGTGTTTATTCACAAGATATATATATTTAATTTTTTTTTTTTTTTTTTTTTTTTGGCCTTTCTAATTCTGTGACATCTGATGTGATCATGGTTCCTGCGATAATCCTGCAACACGCATAATAAGCATCCAGTATGTTCAGATTAACTATGATATTGTTTGTATTCATACAGCAATTTTACTTTCAGAAATTTAAGAATTTAACTCCATTAACCTCAATTTCCCAATTATCCAAATATGAGATTGTGTGTGTTCTTTGTTTGTGTGTGTGTGTGTGTGTGTGTGAGTGTGTGTGTGTGTGTGTATGTGTGTGTGTGTGTGAGTCAGAGTGTGTGAATGTGTGTGTGAGTGTGTGTGTGTGTGTGTGTGTGTGTGTGTGTGTGTGTTTCTGAAAAAAAGTTAGATTCCCCCTCAGTTGGGCTGAAAATGGCCTAGATTGGAAACTCTATCCCAAGGCCTCAGTGCATTGGACAAATAGACAGAAAATTAGTTTCGCATGAGGGTTTATTAAGCGTGAGCTTGTGTATACAGCAGCCTGACACTGATGCAACGTATCTGAGAGAGAGATCAGGTTGCAGTCTCATCCTCAGAGAGGCAGACGACACACAGAAATGTCTCGAATGAGAACAAACACTCACACATCTGTCAGTATGATGGGTTGTGCCCTCATAGGACACAGCTGAGTTTTAGTAGTAAGTGGGTTAAATTCAACGCAACACCTGCTGTCACTGATACTAAAGCCTCTCATCACGTGTTAGACAGAGTGAGTGCAGTCTAGTCGACTCAAACCTTCATCAGCTGCCATTTATGTTACATAAAGTATGTTTAAATCTGGACCATTTTGCATGCATGCCACTTTTACCCCACGTCCAAGTTTGTCCAAGTTCTGTTAAAACTGAGGTTTCTGTTCATTTTTTTATTTTTCAGACCAAATTATCAGCCTATGTTTAAAAGGACATTTTTTTGGCAATAGATCAAATGAGTAATTTTATATTGTATAATGTTTTATTGATTTATTTGTTTATTTATTTGTTGTTAATTTTATATGAATTCATTATTATTATTTTTTGTTAATTTATTATTATTATTATTATTTGTTAGCAGTAATATTAATAGTATTATTATTGCGTTTATTTAAATGTAAAATATATTCAATAAATATAATTAAACATAAACCAATTCAAAAATTATAACTACTATTTACAATTATAAAATATAAAACTGCTATTTATTTATCTAGTATTTATAATTATTTTAATTTAAAAACTAAATTATTATTTTTTTATTTAATTTAAATATTTATTTATTTAAAAGCAAACTTACTAAAAAAATTTTTTTAGTTTAAGTATTTATTTATTTAAATGTAAGCTTATTTACGATAACAAGTTAATTTAAAAATAACTTCAAAAATTTACAAAATAAATAAATATTCATTTAATTAAAAAAAACAATTAAATTTATCAACAAAATAAAGAATAATCCTCTATCAAATAGAACATCATTCGATTAAATAAAATACAATAATGTATTGCTGTATATATAATATAATATAATATTTATATTTCTGGCACACAATGTTGAGCATACAGCTATACATTTTAAAATAGTTGTTCTTTAATAAATTACCTTTGGGTGTAACAAAGGTATTTTAATTAAAATGTTTATTTAGAAAAAAAATTGCGAAACATTGAAGTTAGAGTTGCAAGATGTAAAGTCAGAATTGTGAGACGTAAAGGCAATTGCGAGACAAAAAGTCAGAATTGTGAGAAGATTTATAATATCTGTGTATGTCTGTGTCTCCGTCAGATGTTGACGAGTGCGCGGAAGGAAACGGCGGATGCCAGCAGATCTGTGTTAACATGATGGGGAGCTACGAGTGTCGGTGCCGCGACGGATTTCTTCTGTCTGACAACCAGCACACCTGCATCCAGAGACCCAAAGGTGACACATGATCACAACAGTCACATGCTAACATGATAACACTCTCATGCAATGTAATGAGCTCATGTGACAACCAGTGAGATTTTAACATTATTTATATACTATTTATTAATATTTTGAGTCAACTTTTATTTTTATGTGTTTAGTTTTAGTTTTAATTAAGTTTTAGTACATTTGTTATATACGTTTTTCCTCTTTCATCATAAATATTTATATTTTTTAAAAATAAAAATCAATATATTTCAACATTAAATAAAATCAAAACTGTAAAAAAAATTATTTATAAACAAAATTAAATCAAAGTTGTAAAAATAATTTTTAATTTAATATATGTAGTTAACTGGATGAACACTCATATGCAATGTGATTGGGTCATATGACAACCAGTGATATTTTAGTATTATTTTTATATTATTATGCTATATATTATGAGTTTACTTTTATTTTTATATGTAATTTTTTTTTATTGTAGTTAGATTTTTCTCATTTTTATTAGAAATATTGTTATATATATTTTTTTTGTAAATGTATTTTAGTATTTAGATGTATTTTATTTCAGTTATTAAAAACATTTTGGTTATTAAAAAAATATGAGAAAATAATATATATATATATATATAATATATATATATATATATATATATATATATATATATAATATATATATATATATATATAATATTATTTGATTGGAATATTAAAAGTTAAGATCAAAATTGTGAAAAAACTATTTAATTACAATAAATAAATAACTGGATACCACTCATATTCATATTCATATTAAAACAAAATATATTATATCATTATCATAAATAATTTTACTTTTTTATTTTTTTTTTCTGTTATTTTATTTCAGTTAGTGGTCAAAGCAACATTTCTCATTCTCATTTCAAGATTAATTTTCTTTTTCGTTTTTTTTTTCTTTTTTCTCTTTCTCAAATGCCGAAAACATTTTTAATAGTTTTAGTTTTAGGTAACAATAACAACACTGCTGATGACAATGTGGCATGCTATTCTTTCACTTGCTATATTTTTGAAACAGTAATAATCTGTATACAGTATGTACTGTGTATTATTCAGTAAATACTACGCATGTATTTCAGTCTGAACGCAGACGTTATTTCTGTGCCGTTTATGTTGTGATTTAAGAGCTGTTCTCTTCAAAGCCCAACCTCAGGAGATGCTTTTGGCCGCTGAACTCGTCAGTGTTTGTGTTTCATAAGCACACTGTTATTTGAGTGTGGATCGTATGTTTCAAACGCTGCCCCTCTGATTCAAGCCCTTTATTGTCTCTACTCTGTTGTTTTTTTTTCCCTGTTGGAAAGAGTTTGATAAATACTGTCATTAATCCCTCATATTTCATGTTAATATTAGTTTTATTGCTGCCAGATTAAAACCTCTTGGACGGAGCGTTTCAGGCAGCATAAATCCACAAGCGTACACTTCTGTTGTGATCAGCTGTGGATCTGTTTGTCACAGTTATAGTTGCAGCACAGTGTGCTTCAGATATCTGCGCTTTAAGCAGAGATGAAGTTGGACAAGCTGACAGCGAGAGTGACGTAACTCATCGTCCCGTGCGATGAGGCACTGACGGATAGCATGTATGGACGATGAGAATCACATGAGAATGAGAGGAACTGGGTGTCATTATTTGGCAATATCTGATTATTTCATGATTGGGTCTCTTCTTCAATGCAAGACTTTTAATGAATTAAATCATTAAAATGTAAAATGAAAATCAAATTATTGAGTATTAATTTTTTTTATTATATATATATATATATATATATATATATATATATATAATTTGCAATATTAATAGCAAAACTAAACTGTTTTGTCTTTTAATATTTTTTTATATATTTGTATAATATTGATAAAAATACATTAATACATTGATCTCCTTTAATTGTTTTAAAGGAAATAAACCACATTAATAGTTTATTAATCACTCTTTGTCCTTGACTGTTTTTATTTCCTGATATTATTGTATTTTTTTGTTATTATAGTATTTATTTATATTTTGAGTAGACTTTTTAAAATGTTAAATATTATAATTTTTTTTCATATATAGCTTTTTATTTTTATTTTAGTTATGTAATAATTTTGCTTTCAACATTTGTATTATAAAAAAATATATATATATTTATATTAGATTTTATTTTATTTCAGTTTTATTTATATATATTTTTGTGTTGTTTTTTTTTTCACTTAGGTTTTTTTTTTATTCGTAGCAAAATAAAGACTTTGACTGGTAGTTAAAATTTCTAATGCATAAATATTTATTTTAATTTAAAAAAATAAAATAATTTAAAACGTTTTTTAATGGTTTACCATTTGATGTCACCATTAACCAACATTAGAGAATCATGAGTATGCAAATATGTTGTTAATTATTATATTATTGAATATTAATATTACTGAAATATTAACTTTTTAATATTACTTTATCTGAATATAATTTTGTAAAATCAGTTGTTAGCTAAATTGTGACTGTTTGTCATTGTTCTGCTAGTTACTTTAAAGGTGCTGTTTGTAAGATTATGACTCTACTAAAGCATAAAAATACTATAATATGTTTGCAGATATTTAAGAAACATGCTAAGTTAACATACTTGTTTATCTGAAAAACAATGCTACAGTCAGTTATTCTCCTTTGAAAATGTGTGTTCCGGGCCAAAATGTCGATCTTTGTTTTGGTTTGTGAAACCCGCCCACTGCCAGTTTACCCAATTGTATTTCGGCACCCCGGGTTGCCAGTTGGCAGAAAACACAGCATATTTAATTTCATTCATCGTCAACTGCACTCGTTCTTGTTGGTGTCGTCAATCTGGCAACCTGCGCCTGCGTCAAGTCTGAGGAGGAGGGGCCGGGTGAAAAAAACCCTCTCTAATATTTTGAATGTGGATTGCAATACCTAGTTCAACCACTCGGTGTCAATCCTACATACAGCACCTTTAATTTCTAGTTTAAACAATTCAAAAATGTTTTCATAAATTCATAAATGCTTTAACCTCAAGGAGTTCCACAAGGAAATGCATTGATGTAAATCCATGTCTAGTTTCTCCCGCGTGCTTGTTATGTCAGTGATCTTTGTGCTTTGCTGCGCAGATGAAATCCAGACGTTTTGTTGCCTGTTTGTTTTGACTCAGTTGATACCTGCGCTGCACGGTGATGTCTGGTTGTCCTCACAAACACTTTCTTAAATAAGCGCTAAAGTCTCTCAGATGGGTGCAGAGCCAGTGGAGAATGAAACGGAGGAAATGAAGGCAGTTCGCCGCCCGAGGCTGAGCACTCATTTCATGGGAAGTACTTTCGAATCAAACAGATGAACGCTGACTGGGTGAAGCTGGAGAAAAGTGTTTCTGCTGCGTCTCTGATGCAGGATTGGGGTCGTGTGTGTCACGGACAGCAGGGAAAATGTGTCCTGCAGCTTTTGTTGTGGTTGTCAAAGGTTGTGAGTCCAATCAAGCACTACAGCGTAAACTCATCTGACGCTCTGGAGGATCTGAACTCTACCTTCGGCCTCAAATCTCGCTCAATAATCCACTGCAAACTCAGAAAATCCTCGTTTTCTGTGAAAATCACACAGTGCAGAAGTAAAATGCTCGTTAATTCCCATCGATTTTTGATTTGTCGGAAATTTTTCTCGAAGCTTAGTGACTTTTTCCTCATTTAGGTTTGTGAATAGAATTACAAAGTGAACTGATGTGTTATGTCAGTTTCTACAGGGCACATTTGGATTCGCATTTGTGCATTTGCCTGACTTTTATCCAAAGCATCCACTATGTTGATGACATGCATTTTTAATAGTTTTATAATTTTGTGCATGTTAATTTCACTGGGAAGTGAACCCATAATAATAAATAATGTTTCTTTCATTATGTTTTAACTATTAACCAGCATTAGAAAATGATAACATGCAAATATGTTGTTAAATTATTGAAACATTAATATTATTGAATATTAATATTGAAGAAATATTAACCTTTTAACATTACAATTACTTAATATTAATAATAATTTAATATTTGTATAATATTCAATAAATTATACCTATTTTATTTGGTAATTTAAAAAAATAAAATTTATGCAATTTAGCAAATTTTATGTAATAAAATTATAAAAATAATAATAATAATAATAAAAACTTAACTGGTTTTAAAGTAAATCAATCATTTTAATGTTAATTTTACTTAACATTATAATTAATATTAATTAAGATTAAGATTTGAATATATGTATGATATTAATAAAAGATTTTCAAAAGATAACAATCACATTGACTATTAGTGATAGTTTGTTTTTGATTAGCTACTTTTGTTGCTTGTTCAAATTCTTAATACATAAATGTTTCTTTAATTCAAACATTTGTATTAATTAATAACAATAATAATAATGACCACCACTAGGGAGCTATGAACATGCAAATGTGTTGTTAAATTATTAAAATATTAGTACTGTTGAATAATAATATTATTGGAATATTTTTTAATTATTATTTAATTATTTAATGTATTATATATTTATATAATATAAAATAATATTATAAAAATATAATTAATTACTTAATGATATTAACCTTTTTAATATTTCTAATTCAATATGAATAAAAAACTACCAATTAAATATAAACATTTTAATATTTAGTAATATTAATATTTAAAAACTACATAATTCCTGCATAAATGTTTCGAAATTAATAGAATAGAATATTTTTAATTGTGAGAATATAAATGTTTGATAATATGTTCTGTTATTCATTCATTCATTTGCTTGTTTTTTGTAATGTGTGAGAAGTATTAATGTTTTAATCTGATTCTGTGATTTTTAGGTTGAACTAGAGTTCAGTTCTGAGGGTGTAGTGTGTGTAGAGTAATTACTAGCACTGCAGAGTTTCACACACTCTGATGGGTTTAGTTAGTAATGCATCACAGACCCGGTTACGAGTCTCACTGCAGTTCCCGTTTTTCCCACTTTCTCACACCTGCACAGTACAAAAAGCTTTTAAAGTTCATGAGTGTCAGCCCATGTGTTTTGTGTTGCAGTGGTCTGGCAAATGATTACTTAGTAATAAAAAAACTGCTTCCTTCGTCTTAAAGTGTGGTGCATGAGTATGAACACACACACACACACACACACACACACGCATTTCTGGAGTGTGTTGTTAAGTGGATGCGTCTTCATCATTGCAGGAATGTAAAGAAATTTAGAGACATTTTGTGCTCATTTTGTGCTTTTTGATGATTTCATGTTGATGTTAAGTCACATAATCACCTGCTGATTAAAACGTCTGTGTGTTTGCAATATGAAACAGCAACTGTGGCATATTTAACTTCTGTAATGCAATGTTTTTTGAGTAAAGTAGTAGTTATACAGTATTAAAATCTGGCATAATTTGTTCTGCATGGTTTGAACTACACAGATAATCCTTCCAATCATGTGTCTTGTTGAGGAGAGGTGTACTTTCACTTTTATTAGCAATATGATTTATGATTTCACTTAGTGGACACTGAAGCTGACGGACTTGCTTTGAAGAAGGGATGCAGTCCATAAACTAAGTACATTATGATAAACCTTTCTTGCCCTGGGACATTTAATACAAAATCAACTATTATTCTTTTTGAATTAATTTTGAAATCCATTTGAGGTGATTTAAAAATTTTTGTGATAATAATTATAATATTTTATATATATATATATATATTGTCACTATTATATATATATATATATGTCCATATCCTTTATATATATACGTGTGTGTGTGTGTGTGTGTGTGTGTGTGTGTGTGGTGTGTGTGTGTGTGTGTGTGTGTGAAACAAATTATTATACGTATTTTCAAATCAATATAAAAAAATTTAAAGTTATAGTTACAGGTTTTAGTAATATAATGTACATACTATTAATAATTTGTATAGTTATTTATTAATATTTTGCATATTAGCCATTTTCAGCTTTAATAATAATATTTGAATTCATATTTACTTCATTATTATTATTTATAATAATAATAATAATAATAATAATAATAATAAAATCATCAAATAAGTTTTAGTTATGATTTTGGTTTCCAACAATAATGAAAACAAGATAAGCAAGATAAAATGTGCCACTTTCTGTTTCATAGTTTAGTAGTTTTAAGTAAGTAGTGAAAGTGCTGTGTTTATTATTTATAAACTTTTTTTTTATTGATTTATTTTTTATATTTATTTATAAATCGATGAGTAATCATGGTAAATAACTGGAATCTCACTATTGACAAAAAAAATAAATCATGATTTTTGGCATAATCAAACATTTCTGATATGCATGTTCGACTTTTTTGCACGTTGCCAATTTTCCAGCGTTTCCGAGGAAAAACACGTCTAATCTGGTCATTCCGATCGCAAAGTATTCCAGCGACGCGGGCTGGAGTTCACATCATTACGAAACCATGCGAGGATTGTTTCTGGAGCACATTCTGTACATAAAAATAAATGCATAATTGCTAGGCATCAAAGGTGCTTGTCAAATGTAATTATAGAATTTCCAGGATTCCGTGCTAAAGGCCTGCAATGACCTGAACCTCAGTCCAGCCGCTGGAAATCTAAGACTATTTAAGTTTACCTCCATCCCTGAGGTGTCAAACATCAGAGTCTTACCCTCATCAGACTGAAAAAGCCTTTGGGCTGGAAAGAGGAGGAAAGCCTGAAATGCTTTTGATTAAATGCAATTCTATAACGGAGCGTAATCAAACCGAAATGCAAATGAAATATCTGTTTTCTTCTGTTCTATACTTCTGGCCTTGTAGAATCAGATCTGCTGGTGTATTTGTTGAACAAACATAATTAAGGGTGGATAAGTGGTTTTCTGCTGTCCGGATAGATTACACTCATCCGAATGTTGTTTCTGGGTTTGGTTTCTGTGGACTTGCTTGTGGACAGCAACCATGCAGTAACCGCCGCTTTGTTTTGACTCGTTGCCGTTTATATCAACTTGTTACATTTTTTAAAGGGCTGTTATAATTGTTTAATTGTCCCTATATCTTAAATCCTTGGTTCATGTGCAGATTTTGACCTTTACACCTTTTCCAGCGGATTACAGTGACTGTCATCAGATCAGACGTGCGCTTTCAAGAGTTTTCCAAATGAACATGTTTAGGAAATAAGTTAGATAATTTGTCATTTAGCATAAAACAGGTTCTGCATTTACGGAAGTTCTGTGTCTAAATAGAGATTAAAACCTTTATTTGTGTGATTATTATTATTATTATTATTATTATTATTATTATTATTATTATTATTATTATTATTATTATTATTATATTTGTTTACTTTTTTAGTAATTTTTTTAGTCATTTTATTCCATTATTTTATTTAAAAACTATTATTAATCATGTAATATTGTTATTGGTTAAATAGTAATAATAATAATAATTTTTCATCAAAAATAAAATGCATCTAAATTAAGTTTAAAACCCATATCTGTGTGTGTGTGTGTGTGTGTGGGTGTGTGTGTGTGAGTGTGGGTGTGTGTGTGTGTGTGTGTGTGTGTGTGTGTGTGTGTGTGTGTGTGTGTGTGTGTGGTGTTCTTGTTGCTGTATTTTTTTAGTAATTTCTTGTAATATTTATTTATTTTATTTTTACTTCATTAGTTTATTTTACAAATGTTTATTTTAATTATGAATATAATATAATATAATATAATATAATATAATATAATATAATATAATATAATAATATAATATAATATAATATATATAATAAGAAACAGACACACACACACACACACACATACATATAGTTAAAATATTATTTAAACAAAGACATTACAAATAAAATATTATTCCAAAAACAAATCACACAAATTAACAGTTTTATATTTCTTTTTTTAAATAATTTTAATAATAAGATCGAAAGGTTGATCTTGGCATGCAGTCAACATTACAATTTTTTTATGTAAATACTGTTAAATGAGCACTTTAATATTGATTATGAGATCTTATATTAGATAGTAATTTATATAACATGTTTATTAGTTTTTTATTACCCATTGTGCTCTGTTCTTGGGAATCGCAGTAGACTGGCCTTAATATGGCAGGTGTTTTACAGTATTCACTCCATAAATTACATTTGATATGCTTCAGGAGCCAGTGTTGGGCTTTAATTGTTCACAGGTAGCAGTATTTACTTCATGTGTTAACCAGTGAACGGAGGCTGCAGCGGCAATATGTTATCTTTATTTGCTCTTTTCTTTGCGTTCTAGCTGCATAAAAGATCAATCAGGACATACAAAATATTCTGTGCCGTTGAACGTACTTTGATATGGCCTTTTATGTTTGTTTGGAAACAACTCTGTATTACACAATGCACACAAAACGCTCCACTGGTTTGCTGTTTGGCTTGTGGAAAAAAGCATGTCAGTAAAAGAAGTCTGTATGGTTCATGGAACGTGAGAAGAGAGTGTTTACACATCAGCCAACAACCAATCAGTGCGGCTTTTCACTGCGGCAAACCTTCCAGAAAGGTGCTAAAAACATGAAGATTACTCTGTCAGATAGCCACAGATCCTTGTTATTGTTGGCAAAACAATCTGAGACCCGGATCTGAGATTCCTGAAGAGATCACTTTGATATCACTGTGATGGTTTTGCCTTTCTTTGTATGAAAAAAATATGCCTCCTGGTAATATATTGCAGAGTTTCCAAAGAGAAGAACAGAGCTGCTCTGAGATCAGTTAAAGGAAAAGCCATCATTGGATCAGGTATAAAATATTTTGGCTAATATGATTAGATTTTTAACTACCAATCAGCTCCATTTATTATACTACAGTGTTTAAATCCATTCACTAGATTTCCTTCCAAATTTTGCGATTCTGCATCATTTGCCATGTAATTTGCAAAAAAAAAAAAAAAAGTATAAAGATATTGATATAATGATGAAGAAGCATGCATGAAAGAGAAAATAATGTGCAGGATGTGCTCAATGTTGTAAAGAGTTACTAAAGGGATCCCTGTTTTTATGTTAAATAGTTTAGCAATTTCTTCACTTGCTCAGCAATGGATGCTCTGCAGTGAATGGGTGCCGTCAAACAGCTAATAAAAATTATCATAATAATCCACAAGTAATCCACACCCCTCCAGTACATAAATTAACATCAAGACGTTTTAACTTCAAACTGTTGATTACGACTAAACTATGAGTCCATAATCCAAAATAACGCTTCCTCCAGTAAAACAAAAAAGTCTATCTCCTGTTGTTTTGACTTGTAAACGGTGCTTGATCTCTCACATGATTCAGAGGAGACGACTTTTTCACTGCATTTTTTTGTTAGTTTTTATTCTGTCATGTATGACTTTTGGACATCTAATATGGTAACAAATTTCTGTAAAATTCTACAAATTACTGCTTCAAAATCAGTGATTCTGATAGAAAAAAAGAAAGAAAAAAAAGAACTTTTTATGCAGAAAATGTGAACAAAAATAGTGCAGATACTGTCCAGGCCTGAGTCATTTATCTTTTGAATCATTTCCAGTAACTGAACAGAACAGAGTCAGTCTTGAGATATTTGTTTCAGGTCTTTGACACATTACTGTTTAAATCCATTCTGTAGACTTCCCTCCCATTTTATTCAGAAAATGGGAACAAAAAGTTGTGCAGATTACGTCTGGATCTTATAACGACATAAAAATGCCCCCGAATCACTGAATCAGTGATCATTTGAATAATTCTCACTAACTGAACAGTAAAGAGTCGATCATATTTTTCAGCCTTAAGTTCAGTGTACTTCCACTCAACCAAAGTAATGTTAAAATTGGCAATTCAACAGTTAAACTTTGATGTGTCGTTTAATTATCTGATGCACTCTCTTTAAGTCTTATAATTACAGTAATTCAATCATGATGTAAGATGCATTATTTTAGAGTATTTAATGTTCTATAGTGAACCATGAAAATCCTTTGGAGCGTGTGCATTATAATCGTTTGATCTGGGAAAATTGAATTAAATGTTGTTTTAGTGCTCCACCGCTAAATCCTCTTCATTTCGTCTCAAACTTACATCTCTGGCCGTCTTTCAATAAAGTGTCTTGGTGTGTATAGATGTGTTTAACAGGCTTGTATTTGTTTTAACAGGCCGGGCGTGATAGTGCAGACCCTAATCGCCCACTTTTTTATTCCCTTTAAATGGCTTTCCCATCGTTTTTCCAATCGCTTGTGTTAATTTCTCCCTATTTCTGATCATTCAGCTCCATTTTTTTAAGTTGGGAGTCTCGGGAGAGATTAGAATAACGCTCGTAATGATAAAAACGGCAGGAATTTGTCAGGGAGTTTCAGGCCGGCCTCAGAGGGTGGGCTACACCTCGGCCTGGAAAAAAGGCTCATTGTATCAGCACTTGAGCATTTCACTGCTCTTTTGGGTCCGTTTCTTAGCCCGAACCTGACCCGGCCGTGATGAATGGGTCTGCAGTCCTGAGTAGAGAGGCTCTCTAGTCGACCCTCGGTAAGTGATATGATTCGCTCTCTCTGGACTGTTTTTGAACTTGAATATGATTTACGTCTCATTTTTTGAGGTTAGCATCAAGTGAATTGCACATTTTATAAATCTTGTTCCAAAGCTTCTTTCTCAGTTTGCTCTGATTGCTCCCATAAAGGCCGTTTAAAAGACTTCTCAACACAAGCATTGTCAGTGTTGGGGAAGTTACTCTACTTGATCTTAAGTTAAAGTAGTTAAGTTACAGTCAAGCTACCCTTCTGAAAAAGAAGCTAGCGACACTACAAGTTACTACCAAAAAGTAGCAAGCTACATTGAAACTTTTTTTCACGACGTATATAACAAATGAATAAGGGTTAATGAGGAATGTTTTAAGTAAAATATTTGCTATTTAAAACAACAATGCTATACAATTATGATGTCAAATACTTAATTGAGAGTATATATTTTGCAATTGAAATTATTTGTCACAATTCTGACCTTTTTCTCAGAATTATGAGAAAAAACTGAAACCTTTTTTTTTATCCTGTGGCAGGATAAAACAGTTATGGTGCTTCATATTTTTGTGAAAATTGTGATTTTTGAAAGTTTGAGTCAAAAAGAATATAATTTATTTGAAAGAGAAACTTTTTGTTACATTATAAATGTCTTTGCTGTTACTTTTGATCAGTTTAATGCATGCTTGCCCAATTAAAATATTAATTTCTTGAAAAAATAAAATAAAATCATACTGACCCCAAACTTACTGAAATATTTGCCTGATCTCCATTTCAGTACTTATGCATAAAAATAGTACATTATCATTTTAAATAATTTGTGCATAACCGAAATAATATTAATGAGAGAAGCCTTTGCAATTTCATGGCATCACACTTCATTAACTTACTGTATGTGCAAATGATAGACATTGTCATACTCATCAAATAAAAAATGCATGCCATTTGAAATATCCCATAATTGACTGTGTTTTGAAAGGTTAGTAACAAAAAGTTGAAATTATTGAATTCTGTTCCCAGACAGCAAGCAGTTTCGGCCCAGATCCGGCCCACATCTGGCCCGCGTGAAATCGCATCTGGCTACAATTTAACCACTTAATACACTAGCCACAAAATAAACCTACAGCAACCTTAATCACACAAACACTTTTTTTGCCATTATTTAAAGGTGCAGTGAGCGATTTCCGAGAAACACTGTTGATATTTGAAATCACCAAAACAAACATGCCCCTACCCAAAAGGATCTTGATAGCCCCGCCCCCAAAGTCATGAACATGCTATACAACTCCAACAACTCCCCACAAAAAGAATTAAAAAAAACAAAACAGTTTAACACAATACTTTAATAGGATTGCAAAAAATAAAGCAGTTTTACAGAAGATTAGAGTTTTGTTCAATTAACTTAAAGCACTCCTTTTGATGTGTCCTTTTTAGGCAATGTTTTATGTAGTTTAATGTAGTTTTTTTAATTAAATCTAAAAATAAAAATGTCAAAATATTTAATGCATGATTTTTTATTTATTATACCATTACTAATTAGCTTAATTTGTAGTAGTTAGGTATTTAAATAATTAACCCTACTAGGCTGTTGGTGTCTGGGCTCATTTATGTATTTATTTAATTTTAAATGACATGAGACTTTGTGACTTCCTACACTTGCTATACTTCATAGTCAATTTATAATATAATATATTCTAATATATCATACTAGTTTTTAAAATATTATAATTTCACATTCTTTGCTAAATAGGAGTATGCAATAAACAGTACCAAGATGACATTTAGAACATTGCTGTTATTTTTCCATTTAATTTTTCATTGCTTTCATGAACAAATAATTTTATCTTGACATGTTTTTCCTGTAAAGTTTATTTCTTGAGGTTTGGCTGCATATATAAGTGACACCTTTCAGATAAATGTGATATAAGCTGTTTTCTCATATAACCTTGGATACAGATGCTTCCTCCAGCTCCCCAAGGCTCTTTCTGCTGCTTTCCCAGGGTCCCGCGGGTCTGTTGACACAGATGCGTCCTGGGGTCTGAAGTCAGTGGGGTGCTTTCATTCTCCTCTTAGTTCAAACACTGCTGAACATGATTCTGATCTGGGGTCAGGCAAAGAAATCAACGCTCACCCGGGTCTGGGCTGTTTCTCTGGTTCTTAACGACTGGTACTTTTCTCACTGAGCAGAACCAGACATTTAAACACTCTTAAACAGAGCTGTGAATCTTGTATGTGCTGCAAGCCAAACTTGTATGTATATTTTAATATACTGTAAGTTCACAGGTATGTTTGTGTACTGTATGTGTGTATATTTAGGTTCAGATTTGTGGGTAAACTGAAGGAAATCCCAAAGCTACTGTTCCTGAGAGTAACTTAAATGTTTCCTTACCGGAAGTGTCAAAAGTTAAAAAAAGTATTTTAAAATTAAAAATTTTGAATGAAGTCAATCAGAATGTATTTCATTTTTAATATGCATATTCTCTACTGTTCAAAAGTTTGGGGTCAGTAATATTTTTTTAGGAAAGAAATGAACTTAAATAAAACTTTTATTCATCAAGCTTGGATGTTTTCTTCTTTCTTCATATTTCCGCAGTGCGTTTTAATGGAACTAAAGACGTGCCCACCTGCATGGATAAAAATCATGGCTGTGCCCACATTTGCAGAGAGACGCCCAAAGGAAGCATCGCCTGTGAGTGCAGACCTGGATTTCAGCTCACCAAGAACAGCCGTGACTGTAAATGTGAGTCAAATCAATGTTTATCAGCAAGAGATATTACATACTCTCCATGGGAATAATAGAAGCATTTGAGGGATGCTTTTCCATGGTGCTTTTCAATGGATGGATGGATGGATGATTGGATACAAAAATGGATGGGTGGATGTACAGAATGGTGGATGGATGGATGGATGGATGGATGGATGGAGGATGGATGAATGGATGAATGGAAAGAATGATGGATGGATGATTGGATAGAACAATGGATGGATGGATGTACAGAATGATGGATGAATGAATGAATGAATGAATGAATGAATGAATGAATGAATGAATGATGGATGGTTGATGGATACAATGATGGATGATGGATGGATGGATGGATGGATGATGGATGGATGGATGAGGATGGATGGATGGATGGATGGATGGTTGAATGGATGGATGATGATGGATGGTTGAATGGATGATGGATGGATGGATGGGTGGATGGATGATAGAACGATGGATGGATGCATGGATGGATGGATCGATGGATGGATGTACGGATGGACAGTACGTTGGATGGATGGATGGATGGATGGATGGAAAGAATGATGGATGGATGATTGGATAGAACAATGGATGGATGGATGTACAGAATGATGGATGGATGGATGATGAATGAATGAATGAATGAATGAATGAATGAATGGATGGATGGATGGATGGATGGATGGATGGACAGAATGATGGATGGATGGATGGATGGATGGATGGGCAGATGGATGGATGGATGGGCAGATGGATGGATGGATGAATGGATCAGAATAATGATTGTATGAATGATTGAATGAATGAATATAAGGATGGATGGATGGATGGATGTACGGATGGACAGTACGTTGGATGGATGGATGGATGGATGGATGGATGGATGGACAGAATGATGGATGGATGGATGGATGGATGGATGGATGGATGAATGGATTGGCAGAATGATGGTTGGATGGATGGATGGATGGATCGATGGATGGATGGATGGATCGATGGATGGATGTACGGATGGACAGTACGTTGGATGGATGGATGGATGGATGGATGGATGGATGGATGGATGGAAAGAATGATGGATGGATGATTGGATAGAACAATGGATGGATAGATGCATGCAAGGATGGATGGACAGAATGATGGATGGATGGATGAATGAATGGATGGACAGAACGATGGATGGATGGATGGATGGATGGAAGGATATAATGATGGATAGATAAATGGATGTATGGATGGATGGATTAATGATTGGATTGACAGAACAATGGATGGATGGATGGAACGATGGATGGATCAACAGATGGACAGAATGATAGATAGATGGACAGAATGATAGATAGATTTAATTACAGCAATGAGAGCTTGGGAGAAAATGTGCTTGATTGATTGCCATATAAAATAATACATATGGATGGAACTGGTTAATGATCTCTAATCTCTCACGCTGTTGTTTCCGGTTTAGTGACGTGTAACTATGGTAACGGCGGCTGTCAGCACATCTGTGAGGAGATGGACCACGGGCCCAGATGTTCATGTCACATGAAGTTTGCGCTTCACTCGGATGGGAAGACCTGTGTAGGTGAGCTCTCTCTACACCACACCACTCCACCTGGCCAGCTGCTGCAAAGGAAAATGTAAAAACTAGATGACTAGGTTACTAGATGATAAAAAATAAGGGCGATCGGTGACGTCAACCAAAAGGAAAATAGTTTTAGATATTATTAAGTTTTGATGAAAGATTATGAAGATCATATACAAATAATGTGCACTAATACATTTTTTAAGGATTTATTTAGTACACAGGGTTGGTTTTGATTTCACATTGACGTCCTAGTGAACTCCAGACATTGTTAAAGCAAAAGCGTTGGGTTTAAGAGACTTCTGATGGAAACTCTGAATGTAATATTCTGTGAAGTCCAGAGTTTGGCTTGATTTTATGAGGTGGAACCAAACCTCAGAGTTTCACTCGACGGTCAGAACATACAGTGAGAAACGACTGTTCTGTGCATCTCTGGTGTTTTACAGTGAGCACATTGTCCTTTAGCTACGCGTCATTTACATTCATATGTTAGTGTTTCCATTAGTCTAGTCATGGAGGAGGATTTACAGGCGTCGGGCGAGCTCTGAACTGAAAGTTGAACGCAAAAAGACACTTACGCATGACATATGAACTTGATGTATTTGACCATATATCAAACTTAGGAAGTCAAGATCACTGAATGTGAAGAGTTATGTGCTTTCCTGCTCTAGTCATCTTTTTTTCTGTTTAACCTTGCTTGCTTGATTCTCTGAACACATTACCCTTCAACTTTACATGTTATTAAAAAACACTGATCGGTCATAATGCTGTTTAAAGCTGCAGTGTGTAATTTATGAGCCATTAGTATCACCAAACGAATTTGCAAAAATAAAGATGGTTTCTTTAAAGTGGTATCTGCATAGTAAGCACTATTTTAGTGCTTACTATGCCAAAAATGACACACAGCAGCTTTATGACCTGAATAATAAGTGTGTGTATGTGTGTGCCAATCACAGCTGTTCTGTGCACCTCTTTTGCCAATCACAGCTTTGCTTTGCATTACTACAACCAATCACAGCAGGCCTCTGTATTACTGAGCCGTGAGCAACCCACAGCAGACTTGTATCTGTTTAAGTCTGAATTACATGTGCTGCTAAATATTAATTTCTAAGAAAAAACAAAACAAATTTAATGATGATTAATTGGTATGTATTTTCAGTGCTGTCAATTGATTAATCGCGATTAATCACATCCAAAATAAAAGTTTTTGTTTACATAATATATGTGTGTATACTGTGTATATTTATTATGTATATATAAATACAAACACATACGGTGTATATTTTGAAAAATTTGTTTATACATCTCTATATTCATTTTCTTTTATTTAATATTATTAATAAATATATATAATATATAAACATAACATTTTTTTCTTAAATATATACATGTATGTGTCTGTATTTATATATGCAAAATAAACATACACAGTACACACAAAAACATAATTAAAAAAAAACTTTTAATCCTTTAAATGCCCGTTTAATTATAACTTTGCTGTCTCTTATTTTTAAATAATACACATTGTTTATAAATGTTTAAGATTTAAAAAATATTTTAATACACATTTTATATAAATATAAAAAATTAAAAAAACACTCTTTGGGGAGTTGTAATATTTATTTTTTATTTATTTATTAATATTTAGTTTTTCTCTCTCCCCTTCTCTTTTTTGGGGAGTTGTAATATGATCTGGATATTTGTTGTGAGAATCACCCATTTGTTTTTGTTTTTTATGCAAAAAAATAATATTTAAAACTTTGTCGTTCAGTCACTCTGAACTAAAATGCCAGTCAATGACAGAAACTGATTCTCATAAGAAAAAGACACTTTTTATCTTTTTTTTTTTTTGTATGGTGAAGCTGAAAACAGATCTTGGGAGCGTCGACCGTAATAGTTGGAAAAGTCGTAAAACAAATGGACCCGCAGACTTCAGGATGGCATTATGAATCCTTAAGTTAGCAACCGGCTTCACATCCGGCCAATCCAAACAGAAACAAACATAAACACGCTCTTGAAGAATATCAGGGACCTTGTTTCCCGAGCGAACGGCGGATAGTTTGGCTTCTGATGCATTTTTTTTTGCACGCCTCTTTTACTCTGGATCCAGCTCTTATGTCAAGGTCTCACTCAGACGCCCTATTATTACCCCTCTGTTCCCCCCGAAACCTGCCAGCAGCACCGCAAATGAGACGTCTGGCTTGTCTGACGGCCCCCGAAGACAAAACCAAGCGCTCTGCTGAGTAAAGCGCAGGCCGCAAAGGCCAGAGAGCTGCAGTGAATCTGTCAGGGTCACACATTTCCCCCCACAGGAATCCAGATCGAGCTGCTTGCCCAAGGCTGGGCTGCGGTCCCCGGGGCGCTCTCTCACAAGCTCTAATAGGCCAGAAAGCCACAATAAAACAAGCTGAACTTATTAATAAGCCCCTGTTGAGGGATGGACTGGAGTCACAGAGTAATTGATGTGGCCTACCCACAATCCCTGAGGAGATGGAAGATAAGAGAAGGTGAGAAGAGAGGCTGGATGGATGGATGTTTCTTCAGCAGCAGGCACTTTTATGTCCCGGAGGTTGAGTTTTAGAAAACAGTCATTTAAAACATGAAAGTCAGATTTAAACTTTCTGGGAAACTTTTTACTGCATGCCTTTATTATTATTATTATTTTTATTTTTTTTTTGCTACTTATTTGCAACCTATTAAATGCAATAGTAAAATATATGGTATTAAAAAAAGTATACTGTATGTCTATATACTTGAAGTATGTTGTTTTTGAATCTTTTCTGCTCACCAAGACTACATTTACTTGATCAAAAATACAATAAAAACAGCAAAATTGCAAAATATTATTACTATTTAAAATAGCTCTCTTATATTTCAATATATTTTGAAATATAATTTATTTCTCTGATGCAAAGCTGAATTGTCAGCATCATTACTGCACAGTCTTCCGTGTAAATCTCTTTACTGTGAAATCTCTTTACAAATGTCTTTAATTACTTGTAATCAGTTTAATTCTGAATAAAATGTTTTATTAACTTTAAATTTATTAACTTCATTCATTAAAAAAATTGTATACATGTATATACAATCTATAATAGTAATGATAATAGTTATTAAATTAAATATAAAAAATAATAATTATTATCATCAAATAATTATTAAATAATACTTTTAATTATAATATAATTAATAATACTATTAAAATATTAAATATTATTATTAAAAAGTATTATATTATAAATATATGTAAATAATATAAATATTGTTATGAATGAATAAATAAATATTGTTATAAATTTATTAGATTTGTTAAAATGTATTTTTAGATCTATTATAATTTTTATTATATTGTATTAGGAGTAAGAATTCAAAGAAAATAAAAATTCTTCCATGTTGGTAACTGTAAGTCGACAAAGTACTTCAACTGGTCAGAGTGTATATTAGAGAGTTTATTTTCTAAACGTCTGCACGGCCAAAACTGTCCAAGTTAAAGAAACATTTAGCACAAGCTTTCATTTTTAACTCTTTTTTAAGTCTTGCCATCTCACTGTGTTTTTCCCCCTTGCTTTGTTTACAGCATATTAAGAATAAAAGAGTTCAGAGGACCAGATGTAGCATGTGTTAAAGACTTTTTCAGATGCCATTGGAGTGATTTGGTCAGTGACTGGAGTCTGACCAACACTTGGAAGTGTAGAAGTAGGATTCGCCCTGACAGCAGAAATAGCTCAGCGTTTGCATCAATGAATCAGATCACCTGTATTTTTGTTAGTCAGACCTCATTAATGCAATAGGATCCTTATGAACTATTTAGCTCAGAATAGTTTCTAAGTGATCTCTGCTGATTTTTTAGCCGAACATCCTTTGATTCGCAGCTCTGCGCAATAGCTCTCGGACTTTAATCTCGCAATGGCACATTGGTAGAGTAAAATCAATCCATCTGATCTCACTGGGTGGCTTTTGTGTTCCTTGAGCTACTTCATCTATTCTCTTCCCCTCTCTCTTTATCCCCACTGACTGCTTTTCTCCAGTGGTGATGGATTTCAGTTGCTCTGATTACTTTTGCACTTTATATGGCTTTCATCATTCTCAATCTGTCACTGATGATTCGCTTTGACAAACGGGTTTGGTTTGAAACCGCACATTGAGCGGAAGGGATGACAATAAAACAAACACTATCACACATCTACAAGTATTGGCAAAAAATACCTGAAGAGAGCAATGCGTTAGCATTCCCATACATCTCAGTGGCAGTTTCAGTCGTACATGGTCCTATGTGGTGAAGAAATTGGATGCTGGTAAATACTATAATATAATGAAATATTTGAGGATTATATGTTATTTGTGCACAATTTTATTCAGTCAGGAAACACAATTACTTTTGAATGGTCGTCAGTGGATAATTATGCTCTTTGTAGCTAGATCATATCTGTATATTTTAATAATTTTCCAGTTTACAGTATGTGATTCTGAATGGCAATTCATTGATTTGGTTTGTTTTTACCAAACGCCACAATTCAAATACTTCTGAGATAATTGAACTGCACTCAAACGTTTGGAATCATTACGATTTTTAAATATATTTTTAAAGGAAATCTTTTGTGCTCACCAAGGTTGCATTTATTTATTTTAAAAAAAATACAGTAAAAACACTAATACTGTGAAAAGTTATTACAATTTCAAATAACTGTTTAACATTTTAATATATTTTAATGTGTAATTTATTGCAGTGATCTAAGCTGAATTTTTTCAGCATCATTACTCCAGTCTTCAGTGTCACATGATCCATCAGAAATCATTTGAATATGCTGATTTGCTGCTCAAGAAACATTTCCGATTCTTATCTATATATAATATGTTTTGTGGAAACAGTCGTATGTCTTCGATGCAAAGTTATGCTTTGAGCCTTTCTCTTTGCTGCAAGTAGTAAGTGCTGCTCACTTTCCAGTGGAATTCACTCTTAATATATCCAGACAGAATGTGAAAACGCTAACAGCTAACACCTAACCGCTAAGTGTTTTTCCACACGCGTCCAGGCATCTTCATGTGATCCTACAATCAAACGACATACCCAGGCCCTCCGCATAAGCCAGCGGATTTGCACGAACATTTCCGTAGAAGTAAGACACTTAGCAAACAAAAGCGTTGTGGAGATTCTTAGCCTGAGAGAGATGCTAATTGGAAACAGATGCTCACATCTGGCTGGTACACACAATCCCCAGGCATCATATTGTTTAAAACCATTTGTTTCATAAGCAGTTCAGTGTTGCACCTTTCGTTCTGCAGGCTTTGTTACTTGGTAGTTTTTTAAACTCAGAAGTCACAGCGCAGGTAAGTGATTGAAAGTCTTCAGTGAACTGCAGTGGGAATCATTGCCACAGTTTATCTCTGCATGACACCAATTCACGCCTTCTTACTCATTTCGAATGTTTACCCTGAAGGTTGTAGTCAAATTCACTCACACTAACCGGTCTGCATCTATCTGCTCAGTGTTGAGAGTGTTGTCTTGTCGATGCATGAGAAGACTAACACTCTGCCTTGTTGCTCTCTGTACGAAAGTGTACGAAACTGATTTAAAACTATGTTAAACACCATGTTGGACTGCTCAGGCTCACCTAGTTTAACAGTTTAAGGGGCTCTAAACCAGCTTAAACCAATTTCAATTAGTACACGACTTTGGGTTGGTTTAAGCTGGCCTTTTGACAGGGAGTTTATGAACTAAATTGCTCTTGTAGCCTCATAAAAGGGTCAGTTTGTGTACTAGGGCAACTAAAAACACGAATTTGACTGGCCAGGGTGTTTTATACAGTTTATAAAGTCAATCTTGGAAGACTAAGCAGTGTTTTTGTAATGTGTGTGTATGTGTATGCAGAGGAAAGAAGTACCCCACATCGGCCACTGCAGCCAGAGCTGTTACCCAATGGTAAATATGACCATTTCTCTAGCTTGATTCCTATTGGCTACTTCTTTCAATAGTGGGCGTGGTTATGCTGGAACTCTTACTAACCATTATTGCACCAATAGCACCAATTCTTGGCTTACATTAAAATGATTTACCCAAAGGTAAAGAAGTCAGTTTCTCTAGCTTGCTTCATATTGGCTACTTTATAAAATAGTGGATGTGATTATTCTGGAACTCTTAATAACCTTTATTGCACCGATTGCACTAATGCTTGGCTATTTTCCACGTTCTGGCAAGTCAGGAGATCACCACAATGCAATTTTCGCCCATTAAAATGGCTTACCCAATGGTAAATAAGTAAATGTTTTCTAGCTTGCTTCCTATTGGCTACTTCTTGCAATAGAGGGTGTGGTTATGCTGGAACTCTTACTAACCTTTATCGCACCAGTTCTTGGCAGATTTCTCCATTATGGCATGACAGGAGACCACCACTATGCCATTAACCCCCATTAAAATGGTTAACCAAAAATATAAAATATGAACATTTTTCTGGGTTGATTCCTATTGGCTTCTTTTCATAGTGGGTGTGGTTATGCTGGAACCCTTACTATTGCAACAGTTATTGGCCAGTATCTCCATTCTGGCAAGCCAGGAGATCACCACAATGCCATTTACTCCCATTAAAATGGTTTACCCAATGGTAAATAAGTCAAATTCTCTAGCTTGCTTCTTATTGGCTACTTCTTTCAATAGTGGGCGTGGTTATGCGTGAACTCTTACTATTTTTTATTGCACCAATTCCAACATTTGCACCAATTCTTGGCCAATTCTTCATTCTGGCAAGTCAGGAGACCACCACAATGCAATTTACCCCGATTAAAATGGTTTTCCTCTCGAACTGTATGAATGAAACCTTGCCTGCAACGTCCTGATTGGGGAACCACCCATTCTCTAATCAGAAAGTATGTCTAATGAGGGTTTAACAATGAAGTCGCTGCAGTCTCCTATGACTCTTTTTGTGATAAAGGGAAAATGGGTCTGATTTGGCCCAAACACTTTGACCTGGGATAAATTCTTGTAATGGAATTCAATTGAACTTGCTATAACACGTCCCCATACTTTGTTTTACAAACTGTATCACGCATGACTTGAAATTGTTAAAGCGTTTTGTTTTGGGTGCACACATTTGATTGCACAGGGCTCTGAGATCATAAAGGAAACTGATCGGTTCTGACAATAAATCTGCATGCTGGCTATCGGTGAAACGCACTTGTCTTGGGATTTCGTTTATTCGGCCTGAAATAAGCGCACAGCAAATACACCAAATCCCAAAGACAACCTTTGTCCCAGTACCAAAAACATGTCTCACGTTGTTTCTCTTTCCGTCAGCTCATGCAATTTTCTCGCCTTGGAAAGCATTGGTGTTTTTGAAAAATTAGCTTGTTTGCACGACAACCTTTTAACATCAGAGCAGATTTAATGGGGACCGATGTGTTTGGTCGAGGCTGAGAGAGACCTGTGCCAACAGCTGTCATATTTACCAAATAGCTCTACCTCTGGCGGCATGTTCCCAACTTGTTCCAACCCTTTCAGAAACTAATTGTGCCAACATTTACAATTCTGTGCAGATTCCTAGCTGAATGTTGGTGGATGGTTTTGTTTAAGTAAGGTGAAATGTCCAATTACAGTGATGGCGGTGCAAACATGCCAACAGAGTCTAAGGTTCACATGTATTATAGCACAAAATACACATGCAAATCAGATGGAGACTTTTTTTTTAACCGCTGTCTTTTTCTGTTAAAGTTTCAGTCAGAATTGCAGGAACGAGGGCAGGTGTGATGATCCGATCTCTTGGGAAGCCATTAGATGACCTAATTGCAATTAATTTAGAGTAGTCTAGAATTTTGCCTCGGTAGAAAATCTTTCTCCCTGAATTTTCCTTGGAGGTGGTTTTACATTAGCAACTGGCCTTCTGGGTACTAGTTAATGAGTGTGTTTTCCCACTCTTAACATTTAACTCCTCTCAAAGAGTGTGGTATAGAAAAGTTTATGGAGATAATGGTTGCATTAAGTGTTGGGATACGACCAAAGCCGAGTGAAAAGGGGTTTGAACAGGTCTCGGCATGCACAGGTGCCTCAAAAAACAGCTGCTGTTTTGTCTGTGTTGCCCGAGGACTGTATTAGATGCTTGATGTTTGAAGTGCATGTTTTAAGTCTGCAGAGAAGGTCTTAACATAGCTTATTTGTAGCCCTCTCCTCCGAGAGGAGACTGATATCTTTGGCAGCGGACATCATTCTGAAGCTACTGTTTAGCTGGAATGATAATTGTATCTCGATTAGGTCTACTTGGGTGCTAAAGCTGTAGTTTTATATTTTGTTAAGAGCATTTAAATGGTGCTTTACCCCGAAAAAAATTCCGATTTAACTTTACAACTTTCCCAACAACTTCTAAACCACTTCCTAATCCCCTCCAGTTTGTTAAAAATAAAAACAAAAATAAAAAAAGTAAAAAAAAAGTTATTGTAGACAGAGTTATTCTGTAGAGTTTTGTTAATATTTAGAGAATTCAATAATTTATATATATATTTACATTTTTAGTTTTTGGTTAAATTATTATAATTATTTTTTTATATATATATATTTTTAATATAAAATTTTTAAGACTATTAAAAAGTATATATATATATATATATATATATATATATATATATATATATATATATATGTTAAACTGGTTACAATGATTTGAGATATTCTCCACAACTAATTATGAGCTGTTTTAATGTTAATGAATCATTTTATGGTTAAACTGGTTACAATGATTTGAGATATTCTCCACAGCTTTGTCCAGTATTTTTTATGTATTTAATATATTTTTTAGAACATTGAAATGTAATTATGAGCTGTTTTAATGTTAATGAATCATTGTGAATATATTTTTTAGAACATTGAAATGTAATTATGAGCTGTTTTAATGTTAATGAATCGTTTCATGGTAAAACTGATTACAGTGATTTACTGCAGAAGATATTCTGTAGAACTTTGTCCAGCAAATATTTACTTGTCTTTTTATTACCTGTCTTTTTTATTGATTGATTGATTATTAAATTTTATATATATACATTTTACATTTTATATATATATATATATATATATATATATATATATATATATATATATATATATATATATATATATATATATATATATAAAAATTTTAATTTCAGAGTATTAACATGTAAGGACATGATATGCATGCAATTATAAGCTTTTTTAATGTTAATGAATAGTTTTATGGTAAAACTGATTACAGTTATTTACTATGAGTTATTCTGCAGAGCTTTATGCAGTAAATCTTTAGAGAATTTAATTTAATAATTTATTATTATTGTTGATATTGTTATTTTAGGTTAGTTTTATTTATTTTTTAAGTTTAGCAATTTTTTAGAATTAAATTAGAATCATAAATAATTGTAATATTTTTTGGAAATATTTTTACTTCATTCTTTTGAAAATTAAAGAGTAAGGTCATAAAGTGCATTAAATGAGCCTTTTAATACTAATGAATCATGTCATAGGTAAACTGATTAGAGTGATTTGCTATATCAGAGGATCAGCTGAATGTTGAACTGTTGCCGCTCAGGTTTGATGGTTAACTCTGCTCACTGCACGGATCATTAGCGTTTAGTGGAACGCGCGCCTCAGTAAGCTCACAGGTGTCTCCCAGTGAATCAGACACTGCTTATCATCTCCTCTATCAAAAGATTATATTTATATCCACTCATACATCTGAATCAAATCTTTTCAGATGACAGAATTTACCCACACAAAGGCGAGTGTTTTGTGTGCGAGTGTGTTCCAGCTCTCAGAGATGTCAAGCGTTATAATCAGAGATTGATGCAGTTGGTGAATCTCGAAGCGTTTCAGAGGCGTGTAGTGACACAGACCTGCACCCTGGCACACTCGCTCTCTCTGTCTCTTTTATAAAGTTGTTCTTCTGAATGCCAGCAGAGCTTTGTGGTGAACCCTTATTCATGACAGGTATTGTGCTTAGATTATTAAGGGAGCACTTTAAGGAAAGAAAACATTTTTATGTTGCTTTTTATTTATTCACATCACTATACGATAGATTAAAATAGTGTCTTTAAGTTGTTCATGTATTGTTGTTTGTATTGTCTACCCCAAACCCTATTAAATGAATAATAATAATAATAGTCTTTCTTTTCTCTTTCTTTCTTTCTTTCTTTCTTTCTTTCTTTCTTTCTTTCTTTCTTTCTTTCTTTCTCTTTCTTTCTTTTTCTTCTCTCTTTCTCTCTCTCTCTCTCTCTCTCTCTCTCTCTCTCTCTCTCTTTCTTTCTTTCTTTCTTTAATATCCTAAATCCTGAAAGTAACAATTTAAATTAATAATAATAGTAATTATTATTATTATTAATAATATTATTACTATTAATCTATTTATTTAAAAGTGTCACTATATAGATTAAAATGGTGTTTTCACTGTGTATGTATTATTAAAGTTTTTATGTAATACCCCAAACCCTGAAAGTAACAATTAAAATAAATGAAATAATAATAAAACAATTAAATAATAATAATTACAAACATTAATATATTAGATTAATGCTTTCTTTTTTTTAGTTTTTCATGTATTGTTGTTTTTATTGACTACCCCAAACCCTGAAAGTATCAAGTTAAATAAATACTATTTTAAATTGTTTTTTTTTTTGTTTTTTTTAATGGTGATTTGAGTGGGAGTGATGCAACAAAGTTGAACAAAGTTAAAAATTATTTTTTTTTGAGTGGGATGATGTGATTTGTTAAAAATTATGCGTGGGAATGAATCCACTGATGCACAGGGGTCAAAGTTGGAACAACTGTTAAAATTTCAGCTTTATGTGAATTTGTAATGTTGTAAAGTGTCTTTAAATGAATTGGTGTTTTGGAGCAGGGCTGGAACTGAAGTCTGCAGGACGGTAGCTCTCCAGGAGCAGGGTTAGAGATCCCTGCTTTAGCTGAACTGAACTCTAACCCTCCCATTACACAAGGTGTATAATACCAAAGTGTTCGACAGGCGTTTGCTGATCTCTTGCATGTGCTGCGTTCATGACTAAACTATTCAAAGCTGTTCAGACTGTGCAAGACATCCGGGATGTTCATGAGGTTTGATATCCACATATATGTCCAGCTGATCCTGTCCTGACTGCTGCTCTGTGTGTGTGTGTGTGTGTGTGTGTGTGTGTGTGTGTGCGTGTGCGTGCGGTGTGTGCGTGCGTGCGTGCGTGTGTGTGTGTGTGTGTTTTCAGAGACGTGTGCAGTTAATAACGGAGGCTGTGACAGCACGTGTCATGACGCCGTGGCTGGAGTTCGCTGCAGTTGCCCGGTGGGATTCACCCTTCAGCTGGACCGCAAGACCTGCAAAGGTACCATCACACAGAGATCATCCTCTCATCTCACAGACAGATCCAATCAGGAGCGACATGCATTCCTCGGTTCTAGTTAAAAGAGAAAATTATGCATGAGGTGATAAAATCCCAGTAGATTAAAAGCCAGTTTTTGAGGGGTCAACGAGAACAAACATTTCACATTGCTTTACAAAAATGTAGTTTAACATGAAAGAGATTAAAAATGGTTAGGTAGGCAGATGGATGGATAGATAGATAGACAGACAGACAGATTTTGTTGTTTTTTATATAAGATTTTATTAGGTTCCTCAATTTATGTACAGAATTTCATATCACATATTCACAGACAGACAGACAGATTTTGTTGTTTTTTATATAAGATTTTATTAGGTTCCTCAATTTATGTACAGAATTTCTTTTCTTTTTTTCTTTAAACAGTACTGAAATTGCTTTAAACGTTGCTCTTGATGTTGTAAGCCAGAAAAATGTCAGAAAAAGTGTATTTAATTCAAGACTACTTTTGAAGAAAGTAAAGAAGCATGAAAAATAGATGAGGGAACACAAAAGGGTTTAATGAAGAATAAAAGTGTTTCTGAAAGGGTGAAGAGCAACTGGAAGTGCAGACTTGCGGGTTCGTGCGGCCAAGACTGGGAGCCTGCGTCGCCTCTAGCACTCATAACGTTACGCTAACAAGAGCGATAAAAGAACATTGAGTTTTATTAGTTCTGCTGTAAAAGAAACAAAGAAAAACATCCCCAGACAGCACTGGCACGAGAAGACACGGATCCTCCTTCAGGCCCAGAGCGAGCGTTTCTTCTGCTCCTAATGCCGTTATTTTCTCCAGATGAAGCAGTCTTTCTGTGAGATGAACGCCTCATTTACTCAGATGATTCAGCCGTAATCAGAAACATCCAGTGCAGCTCAATCAAAGCCCATGGAGAGCAGGACAAGCTGATGATATATTGATCCCCGATTCCGAGAGAACAGGCCAGAGGAGACATGATCCTGAAATACTTCCTCCGGTCGGAGGCTGCACAAACGCTCTGAAGTCGCACATTCGCTCACTCCTTTCTCTTATTCTCTCCTCATTTCTTATCTCACTTCTCTTCTTTGATTCCTGTAGTCCAGACTCTAGAGATCGGAGCTAGCAACGCCAAGGTCATGGGTTCAGTTCCCAGGGAATGCAAAAACCGTATAAACCGAATGCAATAGAAGTTGCTTCGGATAAAAGCTTCTGCAAAATGTGTATTGTGTAGCTGTGCATCAATCTTTGATATAAATGTGTATAAAATGTAACTGTTTTATATTTTAGAAGAGTGGTTGAGAAAACCAGAAATGTTTAATATCGCAGATTTTATATTTAGACACAAATGTGTTGCTTCAGAAAATAAAGTGAGTTTCTCTGGTGAATTTTATGTTGGCTGAAAGGACACTTAAGACACTTAAAGCTCCTAGGATTCAAGCCGAGCCTACTTTTTACAAAATTACAAACAGTCTGATTATGTTTAATGAAGTCTGCAGTTGTGGTGAATTCTTAGGTGAAATGAATTAGGAGTAAAATGTGTTCAAACAGTAAGCTGATAGTTTAAGGCCAGGCAAATCTGTCATATTTACCCTCAGTCACCCCTCAATACCTTTTGATTATTTCACATGTGTCCTCTGCTGATGGTTTGAATCACTGTGAACTGAAGGGAACAGCTCTAACCCAGTGCATGTGTATCTCTCTCTCTCTCTCTCTCTCTCTCGGTACAGACATTGATGAATGCCGCATGAACAACGGTGGCTGTGACCATGTGTGCAGAAACACGGTTGGCAGCTTCGAATGCAGCTGCAAGAAAGGATACAAACTTCTGACCAACGAGAGGACGTGCCAAGGTAGACTAACCAATGAAAATCTCATGTCTTTATGTTAAAGCATAGACCTGTACAGAACATTGACTAATTAGGTGTATAGAATATGGATTTTTTTTGAAGGACGTTTAGATCTTTTTACTGGAAAACAAGGCAAAAATGCAATTGAGGTTCTGGTTTGCTGGATACTGTGGGCAGATTGTTTGTGATCCAGCCGGGTTTATCAGGTTAGTTTGGTCTGAAGAGGTCGGTGTTAATACAGGAGGAATCTAGGGGCGATACTGCTGAGATGTACGTCCATGATGGGTTTTGAATTGCTTGAATCACTTTGGAAAGGAAGGTACCATTAAGGGCAACATGTGCAGAGCAAATCCGTCATAATTCTGCACATTCCCGAAGGTTTCACGATTATAAAGCAGGAAATTACTGCAGACATTTATGCACTTTAGCATATAGGTTGAATCCAAACAGATTCTCAGAGCAGATCAGTCATTTTAAAACAGAATCTCACAAACAGCGTGAGTGATTGGGACTGAGTGGAACTGCGTCTTCTCCCACTCTCTCAAAATGCACAAATGGCCTCACATCCATAACGTCCACACTGAGTTTGCTTTACATGCAGTACAAGACTAGTGCATGTTTCAGACAGTTTGACAAAATTGTCACTGCACGTCATTTTAAGTCATGCCAATTTTAACATTCAAGCTGTTTTAACCCATAAAGTACTCGTGCACTCTCTAAGAGATGGTCTTCAATGCGCTCTCAGCCAAAGCGCGCACAGACGGCTCTCAAAAAGCTTGTGACTCTCGAGTCTCATTAATACATAAATGTGACCCTGGAGCACAAAACCAGTCGCTGGGGTATATTTGTAGCAATAGCCAAAAATACATTGTATGGGTCAAAATGATTGATTTTTCTTTTATGCCAAAAATCATTAGGATGTTAAGTAAAGATCATGTTCCATGAAGATATTTTGTAAATTTCCTACCGTAAATATATCTAAACCTAATTTTTGATTAGTAATATGCATTGCTAAGAACTTCATTTGGACAACTTTAAAGGCACTTTTCTCAGTATTTTGATTTTTTGCACCTTAAGATTCCAGATTCACAGCCAAATATTGTCATGTCATATAACAAACCATACATCAATGGAAAGCTTATTTTTTCAGTTTTCAGATGATGAATAAATCTCAATTTAGAAAAAATGACCCTTATGACTGGTTTTGTGGCCCAGGGTCACATATGATTAAAATCATTTCCTTATTGTCCGGCTATTGAAATTTTATTTATCCATGGCACATGCATTTTTATAAGTGAAGTTAAAAGTGAATCTAGTGTTCATCATTGCTGGTGCTATGTCATGAACCCTACCCCCACAGCAAACAGTCCCGAACCGAGGCTCCAAAACCCTCATATGAACCGAACCGTTGGTATCCCACCTCATAAACGCATGAACATACCTTCATAAACGCACACCTCCAGTTACTCACCTGTGTTTGAAATGCCAAGCCTGGAAATATTTCTGAAAACGATGGTTTGATGGCAGTCTATTCGGTTTCTCACCATAGAATCCTGTTGATATCAATACAGTGTCAGTTCAGCCGTGAATATTTTATATATAATAAAAGCATAATATTTTTATATACAATTAAATTTAATTCATATATAATTTTATATTTATATTTTTTATACATAACTATCTTATGTATATTTTATTTATAATAAAAACGTATTTTATTAAATATTTTGTGTGTGTTTGTGTGTATATATATATATATATATATATATATATATATATATATATATATATATGTGTATGTGTATGTGTATGTGTATGTGTGTGTGTGTAATTATATTTAATATATAAATATGACCAAGGACATTAAGTTTTTTCCCCCTCATATGTGCTGAGTGTGGGAACAGTCTGTGCTCAGCACTTTGGCTGCAGCGAGGGCATCTCCTCCTGTCTGCTAAAATGCCATAGCCATTGTTGTAAGGAATGTCAGAATGTCAAGTGATAAAATAATCCATGACCTTTTGCCCTCGTCTACAATAGACTCCAGACCTGGAGAAAACCGAATAGTCTGGCATTTGTTGTTGCTGGTTTATATTGGCAGTTTTCATTACTGTTATTTTTGCTCATACTTAGTTTTAGGAGTTTGTTCAAGTCAATTACCTTAAAAGGGACATCAGATGCCCATTTTCACAAGTTGGTATGATTCTTTATGGTCTTCTGTAACATACTTTGGTTAAAATTCCTCAGTGGTCGTGTAAAACAACACCCTTTTTACCTTGTTAAAAACAGTTCTGTTCACAGCAACCCGCTTCGGTGCATGTCTCTTTAAATGATAATGAGCTCTGCTCACCCCTCCCCTCTCCTCCGTGGAAGAGGAAAGGCGATTTGAAAATAATCATAAGAAATATAAAGTATGTGACTTGCTACTTATGGAGGTGCAGCTGGATCATGAACAGTGGGTGCTGATCCATCCTTGAGTTTGAACTTTTTAGCTACTTCGTTCAGAAAGCAGTCTGGAGTAAAATGATTTCCGCAGACATAAATTAATTTAGATGTATTCGGTGTGAGAGGTACCATCAAAAACAAAACTAATCCACTGCGTCCTCAGTGTCTCTGATGTCGGGAGAAAATGAAGACTCTTGTGTTCACTTTAACATCAAACTACAAAACACCTGCATTGCTTATGAGAGATTGCTGTCGCTACAGCTGCTCGAGGGTGGAGAAAACGGCTGAGGGCGGAGATATGCTAATACAGGACAGTCGGTCAGTGGTCATGGGCGGGGCCTGAGCAGTATGATGTCATACTGCTCAGAAAAGCTCAGTTGTAAAGCAGCTCTACAGAAGACAATAGTGTTATTACCCAACTTAATTCTCATCCAATAGTGTAAATGCTATCAAATGCATAATATTACTGAATATTTAGTATCTTAGTGTACATGTGACACTTTGTGCATGTACTCATATTAATAACTATAAAGCATTTGAGTTCTAAGACTCAAGGATTGATATTTGCACTGCAGTAATGTTTTATTTTCTTGTTTTCCAGTACAAATATCTAAACTTTTTAAAATCAAGATACATTTACTTGAGAAGCAAAATTGCATAAGATACTAAGTCTTATTTTCTGAAAAAATAAAATAAAATGATGTGCGTTTATACTTAAAGCAAGAAAAAATAGCAGTCAGTGGGATAAGAAAAATAAACTTAATTTAAAGAGAAAACAAGTTTATTATTATGCCATTGGTAGACATTTTAATAACACTTTATGTGAAGTCTTTATATACGATGCATTATAAAAGTAGTTTTAATGCATTAATAATGCCTTGTAATGCACCTTATAATGTATTGTATAATCTCATGAATAATTGTAACCACAGTGATAATACATTATAATACTTATCTATTCATTTAAGTATGATGCATTAAAACACATGACAAACAAACCTTCAAATATTATAATGCATTTTAACTTGTGTTACAATTATTTATGAAAAGACTTAATGCATTATAAAGGTATTAATAATGTACACTGTAATGCATTAAGCATAAAGGCTTTAAGTAAAGTGTTACAGACATTTTTTCTTGTTTTTTTAAGCATTAAAACAAGTCATTTTGCTTCTCATGAAAATCTGTTGATTTAAGAATGTTTAGAAGTTTGTAATAGAAAACGAGACAAAATCATTTTTGCATAGTGAAAGCTCTCAATGAATGGCAAAGCATGCATAAAAAACCCTTTTGGTGTGGGAAAATGTCCATTTGAAAAATATTCATTCCATCAGCCCTATAAATCAGACTGCATAGTCGTCTATGCTTATCCTTCATGAGGAAACGAGACGCTGGCGCTGAGTGAATGCTGAGGCTGAAACCTGTAAACAGAATATTTGCTCTATTTGTGTATTGACAGCCTCAGTGTTCCCCTGCTGTCATCAGCCCAGCGACGGGACGCGTCCTTCAACATCTCTCCAAAAGCCTGGAGACATTCCTGGCTCTCTTAAGAGCTTTCTGAGGTGTATTTAAGGGGAGCTGTTATCAGATCCCTAGTATTCTTGAGGCGGGAGTCGCTGATAAAGCCTGTATCTCTGCTCTTTAAACAGAGCAGCTGTCATTTCACTCTCACAGTGCCATTGTTTCAAGCTGTGAGATTAAGTAGGACCTTCAAGCCCAGGTCTATGAGGTGAAAAAGTCAGAATATCTCACTTGTTGTTTTGTTATGGGCCATTTACTTCACACTCGGGTTTAGGAGTTTTCAGCTCGTAACTCTCCAATCACATGAGACATGAGCTATTATTTCTCTAAGTGATCGGACTTACATTTTTCATCAGGCAGATGGTAAAACTGATGTAAAAATCCCACAGAATTGCATTGAAGGAAGGACCCAAGCCATATCTGAAGACCAGAATATTAAGGATCCGGGACTCTTTTCATTTAGACCTGAAAGAACCACAGAGCACCAACCTAGGACCCTAATAAAGGCCCTGAACACCCCAACAACCAAATCCAAGCAATTATCCAAGACATTTAATTATATTATTGATTTGATGCTACTGACACTATTGGATGAAAACAAAACTGGAACTAAACTGAGCTGAATAATGACACTGTTGTTTTCTGTAGAGCTGCTTTAAAGCTGAATCAAATTTGTTTCATAATTGATGAACTCTGCCACACTAGCAATGCTATTTAACTGAACTGAATCAACACTGAACTGAGCTGAAGAACAACACTATTGTATTCTGTAGAGCTGCTTATTTTATAATTTTGTAGAGCTACTGTATAATTGAATTAAGTTTGTTTCATTACTAACCACCTTTGCATTGACACTGATGAACTAAATTACTGTAAAACTGCTTTGAAATGATATGTAATGTATAAAGCGCTGCATAAATAAATATGACTTGACCCTAGCAACCGCATAGCAACACTATTGCAATCTCTTGGCATCTTGGCGATGGATTTGCACGGACAAGCACCACTCACTTTTTCCTCAGAAAATCTTGTTAATATTTGTAATATAAATAACCCCCTTGATTCAGCTGTTGCTGTCACTATTCCAAGTGACAGTGTTTTTTCCACGGTACCCACTTAGCACAGAGAACTCAAATGCACAATGAAACAATGAGAGAATGCAGCGCTGCACGTACACACACCTGCTGTCAGACCCGCATACTAACGCCCAGACACTCTAAAAATACACTTCAAGGCATCTTAGCAACACAGCCTGACCTTCAGAAAATACTTTTTTATATATTTAAAACCTGTTGTTTTAAATCGGAGGTAGTTGGTAAATAACATTTTATTCAGCAATCTCTTTTAGGTGCTGTAACTGGTCACAGTTACTTCTTTCCATTATTTCTAGTCACCTTTTGGTGACACTACCTGTCAAAATTCTGGACACATTTACTATAAGAAAAATGCTTAAAATAGTAAAACATGGCATGTTGCACTGACAGCCCCAAAAGTCCATGCATTGCAAAAAAAAATGTGTTGCTTCCCAGTATAAATATCTAAATATTCTTAAATCAAAATACATTTACTTGGAACCAAAATTACTTAAGATATTAGGTCAAAATAATATCACTTTATGCTTTAATCAAGAATATCTGCATATGTCAGGGATTGTGCTATTTGATTAATGGGGCCTAAAATGTCCCAAGAAAACATCGCCCACAGCACACCACTGCCGCCAGCCTGTGTCTGGCCCACAATGCATCCAGGTGTCATAGCCTCTGTTGGTAATCTGCATATCGGCCGCCGACAAGATGCCCCAGGAATCTTGATTCTTCAGACCAGGCCACTTTCTTCCAATGATCCACGGCCCAATCTCAACGATCTTTTCATGTGTTGCTGGCGATGACATGCAGTTAGTATGGGGACCCGGCTGGGTGGTCAGCTACACAGGCCAATACGCAGAAGACAGCGATGAACTGTTTGCTGTGACACATTGTCCTGGTCACCGCTGTTGTAGCTGATGGTGATTTGTCACACTGTGAACAATGCGTGACAGTCTCCGCTCCCCTCTGGCATCAGTGAGCTGCGGAATGACACGCGGCTGTGTTTTTCCATCCGTGCAACACTTTTGAAACATACTACAGCAGCATATGAACAACCCACAAGGTGTGCTATTTCCACCATCGAAGTTTCCAGACGCCATGCCATCACAGTTTGTCCATTATCAAACACTGATAAATCATCAGCTTTTCCCATTCTGACACCAAACACTCTACTGACTGAAAGCCAGTCCTCGGGTTGTTTATATACTGCTCAGTGAACTGCTACTGCGGCACCATTCAGTTCCCATGCGCTCATTGCTCTAGGCTTGGGATGGTCATAATGTAGTGACTCATCGGTGTATTTCCAATGCAGTCATTTTTAACCGCGGACAGTACAAGTGTGACTTTTTTATTTTCTTTTTTTTTCAGGACCATTTAACCTTTTTGAATCACGTCCATGATTTATTTTATTGTGTGTGTGTGTGTGTGTGTGTGTGTGTGTGTGTGTTTACTTAGCAAGTGCCAAAACCTTTACCAAGTTTTGTACCATTCTGATGAATAATAAAAAAAAACTAACAATTTTTCAGCCAAAAATGACTTAATATAACCAGAAGGTTAAGAATATATTTTTGCAGTCTGTTAGTTGTTTTCTTTTGCCTTCAGTTGCCTTTGGAAAAGAAATGAAATCTGGCTTTTTACACTAAATCCAGGCAGTGTTGAGTCTCATGGGAATCAGAGGAAGCATGTTGGGATATTCATTGTTGTCTCTGGAGTCTATAAAGTCCTTCAGTGTTATTCTCCTGCTGAGGCTTTGAAGAAACAGTGCAGACATCAGCAGGGTGATTTGTTAGATTGAACAAGAGTTTCTAGGGTGTGTATTGATTGTGTAAACTTAATTTATGGAGCTGTGCTTTCTCATGACTGAAATGATGAAGCTGCTTCTTGATGCCACACTTGGAGGTAACTTGAGGATGATGTGGCTTGTTGATAAGCTTGAGTTAACCTCACTCACATACAAACTGTAAAAAAAAAAAAAAAAAAAAAGGACTTGTCTACAGTAATGAGAATCAGTGTTGACAAACTAAAATTAATATAAAAAAAATGAAAAGGTACTGAAAAAATTTGGGGGTGAAATGAGCTGGACATTTTTTCACGAGATTCACCCAGACACAGATGAGGTGTACAGGGAACTTCTGCAGTAATGAGTGAGGTGGCAGTCAACAGAATCCACAGACTGACCCGAAACGGTCTTATGTTACGACACGTTCTGTAATATGACAGACGGGGGAGCGTTTAAGGCTTAATCATTTCCATATGTTCTGAGGAAATAAGGATGAGGGGTTTAAATACTTCAGCTCTAGCCAGGTAATGTGTGTTAATGAAGACCAGAGGGTTTATTAAAGGGATACTCCACCCCAAAATGAAAATTTTGTCATTAATCACTTACCCCCATATCGTTCCAAACCCGTAAAAACTCTGTTCATCTTCGGAACACAATTTAAGATCATTTGGATGAAAACCTGGAGGCTTGAGACTGTCCCATAGACTGCCAAATAAATAACAGTGTCAAGGTCCATAAAAGGTATGAAAGTCATCGTCAGAATACTCCATCTGACGGAAACACAAGAAAAAAAAAAAACGACTTTATTCAATAATTCCTTTGTCAACAGTCTCCTCTGTGTCTCTTCATACCTCCGTATGCTGTGTATGCTCTTTTGTGTCATCCGCACCACAAGGATGTGCTGTTTCTACATGTATTTAGCTTTGATTTGAAATAAAACAGCGCATCCTTGTGGCGCGGATGACACAGAAGAGCATACACAGCATACAGTGATATGGAGAGACACAGAGGAGACCGTTGACAAAGGAATTATTGAATAAAGTCGCTATTTTTGTTTTCTTTGTTTACAAAAAGTGTTCCCGTTGCTTCATATAACCCAGATTGCACGTCTGATGGCAGATGTAGTATTCTGACAACGACCTTCATACCTTTCCTGGACCTTGACACTGTTATTTATTTGGCAGACTATGGGACAGTCTCAAGCCTCCAGATTTTCATCCAAAATATCTTAAATTGTGTTCCGAAGATGAATGGAGCTTTTACGGGTTTGGAACGACATAGGGGTAAGTGGTTAATGACAAAATTTTCTTTTTGGGGGGGAGTATCCCTTTGAGACCGAATTGGTGATTCCACTGAAATGACTTGTGTCAGATGGAATGATTGGCGACACATGGTACTGTCGTAGCTACCAGTTTTCCACACTACAGTGTGAATTCAGTAATTATCATATGAATAAAAGTGCTTGTGTTTCCTGTTTTTGCAGATATAGACGAGTGTTCTTTCGACCGGGCGTGTGACCACACATGTGTGAACTCACCTGGAAGTTTCCAGTGCTACTGCCACAAAGGTCACGTCCTCTACGGTGTGGCTCACTGTGGAGGTAAGCCAAGGATTACAGGAGTTTTTTCAGCAAAGTTTCTGAGTTACAAGAACAATGTCCATTTCCTCTGCAGTAAAGAAACATCTGCCAGAAAACTCATGTAGGCAGACCCACTCTACTTGGTAGGACCTTTGGCAAATCCAATGAAAACTGAGACTTTCCTATATAAATGCTCTCCAGTTTCCTCTGGCAGCAATCGGGACCCTAAACAAATCTGTAAAGGTTATTCTGAGACACCTTATTTTGCAACCAAGCTATTTTCTTCGAATGTGCGAGACTTCCGATTCATTAGCCGCTATAGAAGCACGATAAAAATGTTTGCGCTACAAACCAATGTGTTTATGATTATGATAACAGTTTGCAATATAAAAAAATTACTAGAAGTGAATGACGGTGGAAGCCTTGCACATTAATGGCCATACGCTCAAACGTTAAGCACTTAACTAGTTAAAAAGCAAGTAGCCTAGATGTTTCAGGTATGTATGTGAAATAATGGGTACTTATTACTTTTGGATGTTCAGGAAGAAGGTCTTACGAAAGTCTTGTAACACTAGAATCAATTTCAGATAAACCCAGTGCTAAACCCATTATTTTTCTAACATGGTTATCTTGTTAGTCAAATGGTTTCTTCCTGTCTAAGTGGGCTGCTCTCAGCCAAAATACACTGCATCAGTGAAGCTTGTTTCAGGGCTGATTGAGCAGATGAGGAGCTGTTTAGTGATGTATGTGTCTTACTATTGTTGAGAGGACCAGAAATAATGAATGTATCTCTTTGACCGTGAGCACTTAGATAACACCCAGATTTATGGAGTTCTCTCTTTTGTTTCCAGAGAATGGTCATCGGTTTCCCATTGATGGCTTATCTGCCAGGAAATAGAAGCTACAGGCCCTGATATACTCAGAGCAATGTTCTTTTTTGTTCTTTGCTTAGGGATGAAAATAAGTTTGAAATACCTTTGCATTGGTATACTGTTAAAACTTCAAAATCTACTATAAAGCAGCTCTCCATGTGTTTACTTGCGGCTGACCTCGACGGACTAAACAGAAGAAATGAACCGGAGAAGATTTCCAGCGCACATCATCATCAGCATGGACCAATAGTAGTTTGATGGTGTTTACCATCCGGCGAACTGCTTTGAACTCCTCAAACTAACTTTTTTTTTTTTGGCTTGATTTTGTTTGAAATGATGCCACACCAATTCATTCTTCAATTTCTCTTGAAGTATATCAGGGCCTTAAAGCTGCAATAGGCCTTGGGTTAAAACTGATTATTGCAAAGTTTACAGTCACAGAACATGCAAACTCTTTGGTTTTGGTCTTTCTCCATTCAAGTAGATTGGAGCTAGACTTGCACGACTTGAAAACAGCTGCCTGAGGGAGTCATCAAGTGGACTGACTTGCCATAAAAAGGGACTCTGACCAAAGTCTGTAGCTAGAGGTTAACAGAAGTGCCAGTCTAACATTGGTTTTCTCTTCCCCCGTCCCCTTCCTCGCTCTTTAGATTAATGAAGGCTCGGGATCCAGACAGGGAAAGGAAATGTGAAAGTCAAAGGTTTAGCCTGGAGCCGGTTCAAATCTGATGGGGAACAAAAGAACGACAAAGAGAAGGAAAACCAGACTAGCCTAGCAAGCGAGCTCTGTATTCCTTAAAGAAACATAAAAAAATTCCTGCTCTCAGAAAATGAATTTGTTGAAACACTTTTTCTCTGTCTCTGTTTCCAATCCACTCAAACTATCTCTGTTTTGTCTATTGTTTGGCTTTTTTTTCTTTTTTTCTTCTTCTTGTTTTTTTCCCCCTCTGCTGGTTTTGTTCCAGTGTTGGGGAATAACTTTCTAAGGCCTGATGCTAACCTGTGTAATTAAATGCATGTTAGATTCACTCGTCACAATAGAAATATGGATAAAGTGTGGGTTGCTGTGTTTATAAGTTATCCAACTATTCTATGCATACAGTACATTTTCATTAGTTGAATGCCTGCATTTTTTTCTATATAGCCTTTTAATTGTCTGTTTTGTTTTATAGATATTGATGAGTGCAGCATTAATCGGGGCGGCTGTAAATTCGGGTGTGTGAACACTCTGGGCAGTTACGAGTGTACCTGCCCTCCTGGTTACAAACTGCACTGGAACAAGAAGGATTGCATTGGTATGTGGACAAGAGTGCCACCTAGAGGCCATTCGGATGCAACTAAAATCTGGTTCAAATGCAAATGCCAAAGACTGCTATAAGTTCTGTATTTTATAAATGAAAGATATGTAATAGAGATCCAATGTGATCTAAACACTTCTGATGCATATTTAAAAAAAAGACAAATTCAGTGTACTTGCTCGGAGTCAAACTTATCATTTCTGCGCAGAGACTGTGAAGTGTACGTCCAGTCTGGTGGCCCCCAAAGCCACCCTTACCTGCAGTAAGACGGGGAAGAAAGAGAGCTGCTCTCTCACTTGTGCATCCAAAGCACATTACCTATCAGGTAGAAATCAATACCTCCTAAAATACTTAATTTAACAAACTTGTCCATTCCACTCTGTGATCGATTTTCATTTTACGTTTCACAGAATCAGACAACAGCTATTCTGTCAGCTGTGGAATTCCCATCCTACGAGGTAAATCTCAGAGCAGATTAAACGCAAGCAGCATCCAAAGCTGCATAGGTAAGATCATACATACGTCCCAACACCTTCTTTATCTCATATGTAACTGATTCGTGGCAACTAATGGTGTGCACTTTCCACAAACAGGGTACACTTTGATGTCTAATTGTATTTCTTATTTTACCGTTATACGTATGTACCCATACAGGTAATCGCATTAAAGTAATCCCATTTTTAGTTGTGAGATATGTTACAGAAACCATTAAGCGTATTAACTATAAATGTATTAATAACTATAAGCCAACATTTGGCCCTAAACTAGCTAGCTCCTGCTGATTATCAGCTTAATTTAGACTCACGTTGCAACCCTGTTACCCATTTTGGCATAGTGTTTATTAATGTTTTAATCGAAGTTTTGGTATCATGGATGCCACATATTAACTAATAGAAAATAAAAGGATCATATATCATTTAATTTGATCTCCTGTGGTTAACAATAAACAGTTTCTTAATACTAAGCTCCTCAATTTTCACTGATCATTTGTTGAAAAAGAAAAAAAGACAAAATTTTAGGTCCAGTTTTTCTTTTGTACAGCTGCAGTCGATGAATCCGAGAAACATAATGACAGAGACATCGCAGCTGTCCAATTACATGATCACTTGATGTGCTCTGCAAATTTGAAACTTATTTACCATGCCTTATGTTTGTTTTGATGTCAGACTCGTTTCACATTAGGATGCCTGTCACGGCAAACTGTAATCTTAAATTGCTGTTCCTCATAAGTGTACAGAGTGAGCATAAAGCTAACATGAATCTGCTTTAAATGTTCACAAACGGCCCGGCTGGTTTTAATTTTCAATCAAGCATGTTGCATGTAGCGAGCCGGCAGCTGTGTATTAATGTAGTTAGCTAGTAGTTGTCAGCAAGGGCTTTATATGAATCATGTTGAGCTGCATGTCAAGGCCTCTTTGTTTGGTTGTAGAGACTCAGGCTCCTCCAGTGAAGCAGACGGTGTCCTTCCGGATCAAGAACGCCAAATGCTACCTGCACCCAAAGCATAAAGGGAGGGCAGAGGACAACGGCAGACAGATCGGGCCAGGTCAGAGGTCATAGGGGCCAGGAAATGAAGGGTACCATGTCATTTTGATGGTCCCTGCTGTGGAATAAGGTCGTAGTACTGTCTGTCGAGGGAGCTGCGTTCTCATTTTGCTACATAAACACTGATAATTGGGATAATAAGGGATAGTTCACCCAAAAACGATAATTATGTTATCATTTACAACTCACACTTACTGTATGTCATCCCAAACCAATTAGACTTTAGTTAATATTCAAAGTATTCCTAACATTTATAACAAAACTGTGGAGGTTTCATTACAGGTAACCGAAACTTAAAATATCCAGTAAAGTTGTAAAGGCATATGAATCAATCGGTTTAATCCAAGTCTTTGTGTGATCACTTTATATGATGAACAGACTGACCTTAAGCTTTTATTTACATCTAAACCATGATCTACACACATGCATACACAGTCGCTGGGGTATATTTGTAGCAATAGCCAAAAATATATTGTATAGGTCAAAATTATAGATTATTCTTTCATGCCAAAAAACATTAGGGACATTAAGTAAAGATCATGAATATATTTAGTAAATTTCCTACTGTAAGTATATCAAAAGTTAAACTTAAAACTAGTAATATGCATTGCTAAGAACTTCATTTGAACAACTTTAAAGGAGATTTTCTCAGTATTTAGAGACCCTCAGATTCCAGATTTTCAAATAGTTGTATCTCAGCCAAATATCGTCCCATCCTAACAAACCATACATCGATAGAAAGCGTATTTATTCAGCTTTCAGATAACTTATAAATCTCAATTTCGAAAATATTTAACTTTATGAGTGGTTTTGTGCTCCAGGGTCAGATTTGTGATTTGTTTATATGTGAATAAAGGCCTAAATTAAACCTGATATCAGATTGAGAGATCGTATTGTAACCAAAGGCTTATATAACATGGTCGTAAACAAAGTCTGGGTTTGGAACAACATGAGAGTGAGTAAATGATGTCAGTTTTCATTTTATGATAACTATCATACTGTATTTAAAACAGTTAAGGAGTTGACAATCCAATAATGTCACTCCAGAAATGTGAAACGGTGACAGCTAAATGCTCTTGTTGTGTGAATAATGACTTGATTTCCAGGTGGCCAACCGTGCAACAACTGCCTGGTCACGTTCGTTAACCTGAAGTGCGACTCGTCTAAGAAGGCCAAAGGTCGTCGAGCACGTAACCCATCAAGCAAAGAGGTGACGCGCATCACTCTGGAGCTGGAGGCTGAGGTCAAGCCAGGAGACGCCACCGGTGAGTCTGACATCCTCCACCTAAAATAAACCCTTCTTGTTCTCCTAACGTTCATCTCGTTCTCCTGCAGGGAACTGTAACATAATGTGTCAAAGGCAGCGCATGGAGCAGCAGATGAAGTCATACATTAAAGCCCTGAAAAAATCCATTAACCAGGAGCGCTTCCTCATCCGTGTGGCTGGGTTGGAGTACGAGGTGGCACAGAAGCTCCCACAAGCTGCACTGAGGCAGGAGAACTGTGGACCGGGCCGAGAAAAAGACAGCGGCCGCTGTGGTAAGAACACACCCTCCTCCACTGCAATTTTTGAAACAAAGTATCAGCTGTTAAAAATGAACAAGTGCATCTACTAGAGATAGAAACTCAAGATGGTCTGAGACAGCCACAGAACAATTGCCATTTAGATTATAAATGAGCTATTCTTGAATAAAAGTCTTTGGGGCTACAAGAAGGGACATTTTGTGAGATTGACACTGATACTGTTCACCCCTTTTTTTGGTGAAAAGGTGTTGTCGTTTGCTTTAATATTCCACAACAGTTTTCCCCAAGAAAATATAAATTTTACATAAAATATTTTAAATAAATTGTCCTGTGGCACATAGAAAAAATATTGCCAAAAGGCATTTGGCTTGGTCTCTGACTGCCTAAACTACTTAATTTTTTTTATGCAGAAGTTCTGTAAAATGAACAGAAGTTATGCCATTGCTATTTTTTGTTAGTGACGGTAACCTGAGATTGCTTGCAAACGTTTATAAAAAGGAATCAAAAAAAACTAAAAGCGATTAAAAAAAACTAAAGCAAAGATCAGATTTTTTTCAAGTCTTTGGTTATGAATAATAGCATTCTACATTGATCACTTTAAACTACAAAGTCAAATTTCAAAATCAAATGGCATGTCAAAAAACAAAAAAAGAAACGGCGCTTAGAACATCTGCCTCCTCACTGCTGCCCCCTGCTGGCTGCTCTCTCTCTTAGTCAGATGTCTGCCTGGGTCATACTACCACGGTGAGCAGGAACGCTGTGTCCAGTGTCCGCCTGGAACATTTCAGGAACGTGAAGGTCAGCTGGCCTGTGACCTTTGTCCTGGAGGAGACCGCCATGGCCCACTAGGGGCCCGCAACATCTCCTCATGTGCAGGTAACTAGACTTAATTAATGTGCCTTCTACTTGTAATAGATGTAAATGTGTCCTGCACTAGGCACTTATTCATTTTTCTTTTAAGAGTACATTTTTAACCATTCTTGGTCATTTTTGTCTGTGTGTAGGTCAATGTCCGCCAGGTTATTTCTCCAGCGACGGGTTCAAGCCCTGTCAGCCGTGCCCTCTGGGAGCATACCAACCCGACCCAGGACGAACTCTCTGTTTCCCCTGTGGAGGTGGGCTCGGTACCAAAAAAGAGGGGGCCAGCTCCTTTAATGACTGCGAGGTCAAAGGTAAGACATTTTGACGTGCTACGTCAAAATCCCTGATTAAAATGAACACATTTAAAAAAAAAAAAAAAAAAAATCATACTATTATAGTTTTTATTAATATTTCAAACGAGTTTTTATTTTACTCTTTTAATTTTAGTACTTTTGTTTCGTCATTTTTATTAGATTATTATTTCTATGTATTTTGTTACTTTTTATTTTTATTTACATTTTAGTTATTTAGTTTATCAAGTTAAATTAAATTGTTGCCTTGGCAACTATCGTAAATAAAGTTTTATAAAGTTTTTATACTTTATTTTAATTTAGTTAAAGTTTATCAAGTAATTGAAGATGTTTTATGGTTTTAGTTTACCATAATAGGCCTGATTGACAATTCATTTGGGGTGTGTTTGTGTGTAGACACCAATAATCGATGTTTGACTCACAAAACTGTTTTAAAGTACTTTCCTCAAGTGTAATATGGTTCAAATATTTAACAAAGGATTGATCAGACCACCTGAACTGGACAAATGAAGCCAACTCAGCCCATGTGATACTGGTGTCCTTGTGTGTGTAGTGTTGTGTTCTCCAGGTCACTATTATAACACCTCAGTTCATCGTTGCATCCGCTGTCCTCATGGAACCTACCAGGCTGAGTTCAGACAAAACTACTGCATCTCCTGTCCAGGAAACACCACCACAGACTTCGACGGGGCCATCAGTGTGTCTCAATGCAAGAGTGAGTCCGTTCATCCTCAAACACAAGTGTGGACTTCTTATGATGAGTCCCTTATGCTGATAAGAGTCTGTTGTTGATTGGAAATCTAGAAGTAAAAGCAACATCACATCAACAAATTGCATTTTGAGTGAAATGTGTTTTAGGTTTAAGGGATAGTTCACCCAAAAATGAAAATTTGATGTTTATCTGCTTACCCCCAGGACAACCAAGATCTAGGTGGTGTTGTTTCTTCAGTAGAACACAAATTATGATTTTTAACTTCAGTTGTTGCAGTCTCTCAGCCGTATAATGCTTGGCAATGGTAACAGAATCTATGAGAGTAAAAAAACATGCACAGAAAAACGAAATTAAACCCTGTGGCTCGAGACGATATATTGATGTGTAAAGACACAAAAAGATTGGTCTGTGCAAGAAACTGAACAGTATTTATATTGGTTTTTAAACTGTTAGAACTCTTGTGAACACGCTTCACAGCAGCAGGCGCCTGAGGCATCTTATTCTTCTTGCCTCATGGCGGATCGTAGACTTATAACTGCATTACCGCCACCTATCTCTCAAATGGACCATTGACACTCCTAACTATGGTAATGCACTTATAAGTCTGCGATCCACCATAAAGCAAGAAGAAGAAGATGATGCAGGCTGCTGTGAAGCGCGTTCACAAGAGTTCTAACAGTTCGGATATTGCGTGAATCAGAGGTAAAAAAAAAAACAACTAAACGATATAAATACTGTTCAGTTTCATGCACAGACCGATCGTTTTGTGTATTTACACATCAATGTATCGTCACAAGCCACAGGGTTTAATTTGGATTTGTCTGTGCATGTTTTTTTTACTTTCATAGATTTTGTTACCATTGCCAAGCATTATACGGCTGAGAGACTGCAACGACTGAAGTTAAAAATCATAATTTGTGTTCTACTGAAGAAACAACGCCACCTACATCTTGGATGCCTTGGGGGTAAGCAGATCAAATTTTCATTTTTGGGTGAACTATTCCTTTAAACCTGTATTTTGGCACTATGAATAAAATGCATTTTAAGGACAAAAATCCAGGTCCAGAAATGTTCTCAGTGAGGACTCTTCTTGTTTGTTTGTGGGTGCGTTCAGATCGGGAATGTGGGGGTGAAATAGGCGAGTTCATCGGATACATCGAGTCTCCCAACTATCCAGGAAACTACCCGGCCAACGTAGAGTGTATCTGGACGATCAACCCTCCACACAAACGCAAGATTCTGATCGTTGTTCCGGAGATCTTCCTCCCATCTGAGGACGAGTGCGGAGATGTCCTAGTAATGAGGAAGAATGGTAAGTTCTTGTTCTCTTCCAGGTATAACCTTTATATCAAGTGTCAAAAATGATTTCTTAAACTTAAAGTAACGTTAACATGCATATAGATTTGATATTTGTGTAATAAAGTATTGACTTACCAGGGTGTCTGCAGTCTCTACATGTTAGTGGTGATGGTTTGCTTCTATAAATAGTTTAGCTTTGATTTGAACACTATCATTTCGTTTTCTTAGGCTCAGCGACGTCTATCACCACTTATGAAACATGTCAGACGTATGAGAGACCGATTGCTTTTACCTCCCGGTCACGCCGCCTCTGGATCAACTTCAAATCCAATGATGTGAACAGTGCTCGCGGATTCCAGATTCCATACGTCACTTACGATGGTACAGCTTTGAGATCAACCCTAGTCTGTACACATTTAGTTTTGTATATATATATATAAAAAGAAAAATAATTCTAAACATTCTCAGGAGAAAGATGTATGTTGATCTTTGATAAGATATTTAACCGGTTTCTATTCATTCTTGACATTCATTGACACTAAAGTCTGTTTGATTTTCTTGTATTTAGAAGACTATGAGCAGCTGGTTGAAGACATTGTAAGAGATGGAAGACTTTATGCCTCTGAAAACCATCAAGAAATACTCAAGGTCAGTTTTGCATTTTTACTTATCTTGTTTTCCAAAATAAATATCTAAACATTCTTAAGATACATTAAAGGGATACTCCACCCCAAAATGAAAATTGTGTCATTAATAACTTACCCCCATGTCGTTCCAAACCATTTAAATCTCCGTTCGTCTTCGGAACACAATTTAAGATATTTTGGATGAAAACCAGGAGGCCTGTGACTGTCCTATAGACTGCTAAATAAATAGCAGTGTCAAGGTCCAGGAAAAAGTAAAGTCGTCGTCAGAATACTCCATCTGCCATCAGACATGCAATCTGGGTTATATGAAGCAATGGGAACACTTTTTGTAAGCGAAGAAAACAAAAATAACGACTTTATTCAATAATTCCTTTGTCAACAGTCTCCTCTGTGTCTCTCATTATCACCGTATGCTCTTCTGTATCATCCGCGCCACAAGGATGCGCTGTTTTATTTCAAATCAAAGCTAAATACACATAGAAACAGTGCATCCTTGTGGCGCGGATGACACAGGAGAGCATACACAGCATATGGTGATAATGAGAGACACAGAGGAGACAAAAAAAATTATTGAGTAAAGTCATTATGTTTGTTTTCTTCACTTACAAAAAGTGTTCCCATTGCTTCATATAACCAAGATTGCATGTCTGATGGCAGATGGAGTATTCTGATGATGACTTTCATACCTTTTACTGGACCTTGACACTGTTATTTATTTGGCAGTCTATGGGACAGTCTCAGGCCTCCAGGTTTTCATCCAAAATATCTTAAATTGTGTTCCGAAGAGGAACGGAGCTTTAACGGGTTTGGGACGACATGGGGGTAAGTGATTAATGACAAAATTTTAATTTTGGGGTGGAGTATCCCTTTAACCTGAGAAGTAAAATGACTTAAGATATGAGTTTTCTGTATCAAAAGCAAGTTTTTGCTTAAAACAAGAAAAACTATCTGCCAGTGAGTAAGAAAAATAAACAAGTTTATCCTTGAACTAAGTTTATTTTTCAGTCTCCACTGGCAGATGTATTGCTTGTTTTAAGCTCACTTAATTTCTATATATTTCTATATATAGGCTTTTTGCTTTTCAAGTTAAAGTACCTGCTGTTAAGAATGTTATACTGGAAAACAAGAAAAAAATACTGAGGAAGAAATTTTTTTTATTTTGCAGTGTAATGAAGTCTAACAGCAATGAACGCGTTAAAATCATTTTTATGCATTTTCCAAAACACCTCTTTTACTACATCTCTTTATCCAAAACCCGTAATTTGTGCTTTTTGCCTTAACTGTGTTCACGGTATAGAAAGATTGACCAGACATGATGACAATGAATTCCAGGTCTCATTCCATTTCTCTCCTTCTTGATTCTCACCAGGACAAAAAACTGATTAAAACTCTGTTCGATGTGCTGGCTCACCCAAACAATTACTACAAGTACTCAACTCGGGACTCCACAGAGATGCTCCCGCGTTCATTCATACGCCTCATCCACAGCAAAGTCTCCGCCTTCCTGCGTCCGTACAAATAGTCCAAAAGCTCTGTCCATCTCCAGTCACCTGGCCTCGAGTCAACGGGATCCTACACACATTTAAAGGAAATACACACACATTTTCAATGGTACACACACACACACACAATCACACTATGCAGATGTTTCAATTTACCTTTTTCTTTTTCTTATCAGTCATCTCCGAGGGGGAAAAAAAGCTTCTGTGTAGTCTACATGTAATGCAGTCGTATCAAGCCAAACTGAAGTGTTTCCTTTCTCTACATTCTGTGCTGTGTCTATGTTTTTTGTTTGGTCAGTCCTGAGGTTTGGTGAGCCGTTAAGAGTGGCGTGTGAGTTTAAACACGCCTGACTGTGTTGTACAGACAAAAGTAAGTTGTAGCATGTCAAAGAAAAGAAAATCTATTTGTCGAACTGGAGCTAGCTGTGATCGTGCTTAAAAAAAAATAGGCTTTTTTCTCAAGTTCCAGCTCTCGTAAACTCGTAGTTCTCAAAATAAATGTACAATCTTTTGTATATCTGTACTTTTAGTGTGCTCTTGGTAAGATCTAATTCATATCCAGCATTTCACAGTGTTAAAGCATTTTATATGAGCTCCTAGAGCATACATGTAATCTATAAATCATGCTGTTAATACAGTAATGTTTTATTAAGGTCTGCCTGTTCGGATTGTATTATTGTCAACCGCATAGTTTCATAATATTCAAATTAATTTAACAAGGCATAAGAGATATGTGGGTTATTGGAAAGGCTGGGTGATGAAAAGGTTGGTTGGTATTGTAAAAACAGTGGACTGTTAACACTCAGTTCTGTGAGGTTTTTTTTTTGTTTGTTTTTTTTGGCAGAACATGTAATTGCTGCTTCTTCAGAAACGTCACTTTAAGCCTTTGGTTTTTACCTAATGCGATTCAAAAAAATTCCCTATAGAGAAGAGCAGTCAAGAGGAAGAGTCTTTCACAGGTTGGAAGTAATGTTTTCATAATGCAGACACGAATCACTGATAAACGTAAACCACCGGTTGACGTGGATGGACTTGAGTAAAAAAAATGGCATCGCTCCAGATTTCAGAATGAAACGACGTTGAAGTGACCGATGAAGTGTTTCGAGTTTGTTTTGCACATTACATAAGGACCCAAAGAGAAGCAGCATTCGGGTTACAGGTGTTGGGTTTCAACGCAAGTGCCTGAAATGCAAAAGTGTCAGGATATAAACCTGTGGATGTCGACATTTATGAGTGTTTCCTGTATTAATTATGAACCCGTTCGTATTCCTCACAAATGTGTTTATAGGTAAAGCCCTTTACATAAAGTGAGAAAAGAACTAATCTTTGAGAAGGTTAAACCATACCCAATTTTGATATATAAACCCGAAAAGGACTGGTCAAAATGGTAGTTTACTGTTTTCTTTTTTTGTATGTTGTAAATATGAAATAAACCTAGACTAATTGGAGTCTGACAGATAAGTCCAAACAAGTCGTTTTCCCAACTTTACCTCTGCGCTATCCTCCAGGCCAAAGGCTGACACAAAAGAGGGTGCGTTCAATCTTTAAACATCAATCCCAGATTCATACGCTACACAAGTATGCAAACGCTTGGCCACTGTGTTGCAAGCACATGCTCCTGTTGTATATAAACATGCATTCTTGCGTTGCTGTATGGGGGCTATAGTTACTTTGCTATGTTTGCATTAAAATACATCAACTTTAACTTGCTCACTGGGATTCTCTTTGCCATCGCAGCAGCTCACCTAAAAAAAGACAAATTTTACCTTATAAGAAGATAGTACAATCTAATTCAAAAAAAAACACATGCACATGCACATTTCATAAAACAAAGATTCATTAAATAAAAATTTCTTCACTAAAAAATACTTCATTTTTACATACTTGCGTAGAATGTTTTGGGACTATTTCTGTGCTAAAAAAACAAAAAAACAAAAAGGATTTAGTGGTATTGACTTCACTGGCTCCACATGGGGTCAAATGCATTTTAATAGTTACCTTTGATCCAAACATCTTTGAATTAAAGTTTATCGGTCTACAGACACACAGTTGTCCCACCGCTTTGTTTTATGTAACGGACAGAAAATGTATCCCTGAAGACTATATTCATGATATCCAGAACTAAAGAGAACGAATGTGTGAGATGTTTGCAAGGGTTACTTTATGAAGCAGTTGTTGACATTTTAGGCATTTTGTACATTTGTCATCTATTACAAGGGTCACTAATATAATTGTTTAAATGTATAAATATGATAATATAGAGAAAAAAAAACAGCTTGGGTTGACCCAAGAAGTGAAATGTCAATACTGCCCCACTCAAGAAACCCTCAAGTTCAAGTCATCATCTACTACTAAACACGTCGAGTGCTGTGTTGCAGCACTGCAGGTGGATATCTCCTCAAAAAAAAAAGACATGGGTCATATGTGAAATAGCCACGATTGCCATGAAATGATACGTTTGTAGCAAAGTAGTCAATGTTTTGTTGAATGTTCACTAAAAGAAATGCAGAGTATTAGCTCTAACTAGTCAATGTCATTGGCAGTCTGTGAATGCTGCTTTATTTTTATATTTTCCCCTTTGTCTTTGCTCTACCAAACCCATTTCAAAGTTAAATGGTTTGATCAATCCATGTTGCTGTTTTATTTTTATTTTTCTGTTTTTTCCCATTTTTCTTTTTCAAAATGTCTTTTTTTATTTTTTTTTATTTTTTTAAGAGAAAATGACTTTGCCACAGTGTTTCATGGAATGGGAAATGGTATTTGCACTTGAAATTTGTTTATGCTCATGTAAAAATGTCTGGATTTTGTATTGTCTTTTTAAATGAAAAAAAAAAATAAAAAATACATCGGTGTTCCTAAAGTTGACTTTTCTGAGTTCTTTACATAGAAAAGAATATAGATGAAAAGATATAGAAAACAGATGACAAGCACAAGAAATAGGATTAAAAAGTATCCACAATGCTGTAAAGTACATAAATATTAAGTCAAATATTAAGTTCCTTCATTAGTTCAGAGTATTTTATTATTATTTTGGTGTTAATCGTTTTACCTAGATTTATATTCCCAGGAAAAATGACCAATATTTAACTCATTATTTGTCAAACTAATATTAAATATGATTTTAATTTATATCATTACAATTTGATTTGATGCTCAAGAAACATTTGTTGAAAACAGTTGTGCTGCTTCATATTTTGTGTGGAAATGAATGCATTTTATTTTTCAGGATTCTTAAATAGAACATTCAATAAACAGCATTTATTTGCATTTATCAAATATATTTATCACATTTATTATAGGGACTTTGCCTGTTATATGACAAAAGTTCAAGGGAAACTCAGTTTATGACCCCTTTAAGGCCATGCATTTCGCATTTTAAATCATGTAGTAACCAGCATCACCCTGAATACGCCAAGCCCCAGATCTTATTATTATATTTATTACTGAGCTGTATGATTCACGTGGGTCATGATTTTAGGCCTAAAAAAAAAAGTAATTTTTTTTTTAGATTAATCCGGAAGAATCCATGTGACATGTACTTACGTAAAAAGTAGCCAACATTTTTGCATACGTTACAATCCATAATAATGCATAATATGAGTATGTAATTAAATGTAATAGTAGTCTATGTAATTAAAATTAATTTCAGTTAATAAAAATAGTTAAAAATCACACATTATTTATTTGTCACATGTAGAGAATTTTTGTGGTGTGGATAATAGCAGGATTTTCCACCCAGCCGCCACCGCAAGTATATTTCAAACCTATGGGAAGCACTGTTATGCATGCACTGAAAAACAAAACTCCTGTACACCTCTCTACACTAAAGAAACTAGAAGTAAACACCCATATCCATACGTTTTCTCCAGAGAAAAGTGTTGTTGTGTTATTTTTACCCAAAATATGGAGTTGTGTGAGCATGAATCAGTACACACATAATGTAATGTCTGTTTCATTCATACTCGTCACCAGAGGGCGCCCTCGGGCAGAAACTCCACAAGTGAGACTCACAGAAGTAATAGAACTGAAGACGCTCCAGGAAACACCTTAGATGGACAAAGACATCCAGCTGTCACTGTAGCTCAATAAAATCCCGATAGAAACGTTTTACCTGATGAAATATCAATATAATAAATATAAGATTGCGACAAAATATGGTTTATCTATGTTCTTCAAGCCATCTTGGGTATTTTTATAGATATATTTATAATGCAGTGTTAATTTACTTAGCCTTTCATCACTGAATACTATAAAATAGCATGATTTCTGCCTCATTCTTTGATATGAAAACAGTTCTCAAAATAAAGTTATTTCAAACATTTGACTGATGCTGCTAAGTGAATTTGGACTTATTTTTTGTTTGACAACAATCACGCATGGCGTCCTACTGTGGTACATTTATTATATGTCTTTTTTTTTCTCTCTCGCATATGTCGCCCTGTACAGTCCTGGGAATGTCTCTAATTTCTCAGTAATGTTTACATTGCGTACTCCCTCCGTTACATCTATAACTTTAGCCATTCTTCTTGCTCCTGGCAGCTTCGTAGACTAGTCTACATCTGTGGTGCGTGATATAGCTAGGAAATAATAGACCATTTGTACTTCGCAAAAATTGTAATTAAATACTTATATAAAAATGTTTCTTTATTTTTTTAAATGGGATTGAAATACTGAAACAATAAAACGCTAAACAGCTTCCATTTTTATTGAGTTTAAGATAAAGCCACTGTTTGTGGGTAAAGCACAGTAACATACTTGATCACAGATGGAATATCCATACAGTAAAGATGCTGATTAAATTAAATAATTTTCTGGTCTCAATCTCATTTTTATTTTATTTCATTTTATTTATTTAATTATTTTTAACATGAAAACAAGCTATAAAAATATTATACTGCTGTAGTTTAACAGAAAATATATAAATATAAAATATTAATTAAAAAAAAAAAAAATCAGAGTGCTTCTTTTGCGACAGCAAATAGTCTGAGTAGATACTAAACAGCGTTCTGCTCATTTTAATGAAATACAGTGAGAAGAAATGTTTCATTATGACTTTGAGACACCTAGCTATATTGTGTCTTTCAGCTGAATATTTGTTTGTTTCATTGCTTCATGTACAGAGTTCTACACACATTTTGGAAGTTCTGGTTTCCATTTCCCGTCTATGCCACAGGTGACAAGACTCTCTCCTGAAAGCACTGAACCAGGATTACAGGCGATTGTCACTGTGTTCCCATATTTATAGACCGCCCTAAAACCCCTCATTCTTGATCCCCGTGGCACATGGGGGTTAGGACAGACAATGTCTGAAAAGCACAAAAAACACTCTCAAAACATCATCTTATTAATCACTTACAACAAAAAATTTAAAAAAAAAAAAAAATTAAAATTTTTGTGACTTCAAAATGACCACAGATGTATGTGTGTATATATATATATATATATATATATATATACATACAGGTCCTTCTCAAAAAAATTAGCATATTGTGAAAAAGTTCATTATTTTCCATAATGTAATGATAAAAATTTAAACTTTCATATATTTTAGATTCATTGCACACCAATTGAAATATTTCAGGTCTTTTTTATTGTTTTAATACTGATGATTTTGGCATACAGCTCATGAAAACCCAAAATTCCTATCTAAAAAAAATTAGCATATTTCATCCGACCAATTAAAGAAAAGTGTTTAATACAAAAAAAGTCAACCTTCAAATAATTATGTTCAGTTATGCACTCATACTTGGTCGGGAATCCTTTTGCAGAAATGACTGCTTCAATGCGGCGTGGCATGGAGGCAATCAGCCTGTGGCACTGCTGAGGTTCCCAGGATGCTTCGATATAAGCTCATCCAGAGTGTTGGGTCTTGCGTTCTCTCAACTTTCTCTTCACAATATCCCCACAGATTTCTCTACAGGTCAGGAGAGTTGGCAGGCCAATTGAGCACAGTAATACCATGGTCATTCCCAGTGGTTTTGGCACTGTGAGCAGGTGCCAGGTCATGCTGACAAAATCTTCATAATCTCCATAAAGCTTTTCAGCAGATGGAAGCATGACTCCCAAAATCTCCTGATAGCTAGCTGCATTGACCCTGCCCTTGATAAAACACAGTGGACCAACACCAGCAGCTGACATGGCACCCCAGACCATCACTGACTGTTGACACTGGATTCAGGCATTTTGGCATTTCCTTCTCCCCAGTATCTGGCACTTGATTTCCGAAAATGACATGCAAAATTTGCTTTCAGAAAAAAGTAACCACTGAGCAACAGTCCAGTGCTGCTTCTCTGTAGCCCAGGTCAGGCGCTTCTGCCGCTGTTTCTGGTTCAAAAGCACACGCCTGTGCACGGTGGCTCTGGATGTTTCTACTCCAGTCCACTGCTTCCGCAGGTCCCCCAAGGTCTGGAATCGGTATTATCCACAATATCAGGGTCCGGTCATCTTCTCGTGTGCAGCGTTTTTTGCCACACTTTTTCCTTCCCACAGACTTCCCCCACTGAGGTGCCTTGATACAGCACTCTGGGAACAGCCTATTCGTTCAGAAATTTCTTTCTGTGTCTTACCCTCTCGCTTGAGGGTGTCAATGATGGCCTTCTGGACAGCAGTCAGGTCGGCAGGTAAGTTTACCCATGATTGCGGTTTTGAGTAATGAACCAGGCTGGGAGTTTTAAAAGCCTCAGGAATCTTTTGCAGGTGTTTAGAGTTAATTAGTTGATTCAGATGATTAGGTTAATAGCTCGTTTAGAGAACCTTTTCATGATATGCTAATTTTTTGAGATAGGAATTTTGGGTTTTCATGAGCTGTATGCCAAAATCATCAGTATTAAAACAATAAAAGACCTGAATATTTCAATTGGTGTGCAATGAATCTAAAATATATGAAGTTTAATTTTTAATCATTACATTATGAAAAATAATGAACTTTTTCACAATATGCTAATTTTTGAGAAGGACCTGAATATATATATATATATATAATAATATATATATATATATAATACACACACACACACACACACATAAATAACTACATACCTATGTAAAAACAAAAATAATTTTATCTTCCAACACATTAAAAATAATATCTTCTATGTATTACATTTAAATGTAAATAAATAAATAAAAAGTAAATAAATAAACAGTGAATAAAGTACATATTTAAAAATATAAATAAATAAAATGTTAACAAATAAAATCTATAAAAGTTAAAAAAAATTACAAAGTAAATAAATAAATAAAAAATGAATAAATAAAATGTAAATGAAGCAAATAAATAAATCTGAATAAAAAGTAAATAAAAATGCAAAAAGTAGAGAAAATAAAAAGTAAATAACTGAATAAACAAAAAGAATGAAAAGGAAAAAATTAATAAATTCAATAACAGAAAAAACGGGGAAAAAATCAATATATAAAATCAATAAAAAGTCAATAAAAACAATAAAAAATCAAACAAGTAAATAAAATTTCTCTAAACAGTTACAAAATTATGGGCCCTTTATGAATATATGGCTACAAAATCAACATTGTGCACAGTAGAAACTGAGATTTAATTACCTTACCCTACCTGAAAAGCTAGAATATCTTAAAATACACAAGCGCAGTCATATGGTCAATACTCAATGATCATATGCACTCTTTATATGCGTACCTTTGCACTCAGGAGGAGGAGCGCTCCAGGTGCCGTTCTTGGTGCAGTAAATCTCTCTTGCACCAATCAGAGCTCCACTACGGCAGTGATAGGACACCACGTGACCGAAGGGAACATGGTCATATATGGGGTCAAGCATCTCAGCGCCATTGACCTCTTGAGGTGGAGGACAGTGCACAGCTGCAAAAAACACATATATCATCTATCTATGAGACCGATGTAGGGTGCAGTGTCCATGTACAGTAGGAAGCTGAATCCATAGGCATTTGGTTTGCAATACTGAAGCCAAGCGATACAACATAAAAAAAGTCTCAGAAAACAGTCATACGTTCACACACAGGGCTCCTTCCATCCCAGCCTCCATCCCGGCAGGTCCGCACTTTTGAGCCAGTTAGCTCATACCTAACAAGAGCAATAAAACAAAAAGATGAATGAATGTACGATAACTAGGGCTTCAATTTAACGCATTCATCTAATCAACTAGCTGAACATGCCTATACAAGTTGACTGGTGACAAACATGATGCGGGGTGCAGTTATATGCCCCTAAAATGTAAGATATTGGGGCAAAAATGCCCCTGTATGAGTTTTTGTATCTTATTTATATCATATGATATAGTTAAGCAACAAATGAAGTATCAGATGTGCTGTTCTTTACATCAGTTCAAAAAATAAAAACATAATATCAATAAATAATTCAGAAACAATATTTCATATTTTATACACAATATTGCCTGTTTTTTGCTCAGTCTTGCCTATGGAAATATTACCTATTAAACTACAGCAGAACTATTGTGGATTTCCAAGCAACACACAATTTCTGAAGGAATCTGCTTTTTGAATCGTGTGAATCAATGATTCAATGGCCTGTTCATAAAGAGAGCCATTTACTTCATCCTTGAATGAATCAGCCATTTGAACGAATCGAATGAATGAATGACTCAATGACATATTTATAAAGATTTTACCGCCACCTACTGGCAGTTTTAATTTCTTATTTACACTATCAATTCATTAAATAACATTTTGATAAAAATCTGAAAATAAAAAATCCATATTAATAGAAAAACTAATTAAAAGGATAGTTCGCCCAAAAATTAAAAAAGAATTTAACAGCCAAATTTGATGTGTCTCTGTCTAATATTTACAGTTTGATAAAAAATTGTAGTTGGACAATAAATGTGCCATGTGTAGAATTTTAAACCTACAAGTGTATTTTATGATAGCAGTAACTGAAAATTGTAATGGCTTAATCAAAATATAATGCAATTAATCTCTGCTTTTGTTTTTATTTTAATTTCTTTTCATTTTCAGTTTAGTGAATTCAACTTGGCTTTAAAAAGCATTATTTTTTTAGATTGTAATGTTAAAATGTAATGTAATTTTTGCCCCCTTTTTTGCGCATAATAGCCTGCAACTATACTTTTACTAAATTTCTTTAAAATAAATATAATATAAATATACAACAACTGGAAAAAATTGAAAAATAAATGAAAAAATAAATAAATAAATAAACAAATACATACATAGATTTTTAATTCAAATAGAAAAATGGCGAGATATATACTGTATATCGCAATTCAGCCAAAAAAATACTGAGATATGATTTTTTTTTTCATATTGCCCAGCCCTAAATATGACGCATATTGTCTCTGTTCTTAAACACTAGTGAGTTGTCTTGCTGTCTACTCACTCCTAAAAACAGGGGGGTTTCCGTAGAAGAACATTTTTGGTTCTCCAAACCAAACGACTCCAGTCCATCGATTAGTATCTTGTGAAGTGAAAAGCTGCATGTTTGCAAAAAACAAATCCATCACCCTAGTTTTTAACTCCATCTTGCTGTTTCCGGCTAAAATATGAGTCCTCTATCCATAATACTGCTTCTCTGAATCAGGAGAGAAATATGCACAGTCCAAAACAGCTCTAAACAAATATGTGGGTGGATTTTGAAGTGAGAGGACAACAGGAGATGGCCTTTTTCAATGGAGGAAGCATTATTATGGATTATGGATTCACATTTTAGCTGGAAGCAGCGGTTTGAAGTAAAAAAATTTAATTCTTGATGGATTTGTTTCAGCTTTTGTCTTCTCAAGGTGTTAACTGATGGACTGGAGTGCTGTGGATTATTGTGATGTTTCTATCTGCTGTTTGGACTCTCATTCTGACGGCACCCATTCACTGCAGAGCATCCATTAGTGAGCATGTAATGCAATGCTTCATTTCTCCAAATCTGATGAAGAAACCAACTCATCTACTGTATATCTAAAAACAGAGCTGGGAATGCAGGAGTATTATAACTGCTGCTGTATCTCACCCTTCATGACAGATGGCTGTAGCTGAATCTCCAAATAACACGCCTGTGTACTCGTACTGGCCATAGAAGATCTCTCCAGCAGATCCGCATTTCTTCCCTTTTGATATAAACAAATTGTTAGATTCTTCCAACACAGCATCAAAGTGAAGTGCCTTTAAACTTAAAACAAGACTAAATGTCTGCCATGTTTTAAGCAAAGTCACTTTAATTTTGATACATTTTTCAGAAAACAAGACATTTTGATTCTAAATTAAATGTGTCTTGATTTAAGAATGTTGAGATAATCTGAGGAAGAAATCCTCAGATGTTTTAATATAGAAAGTGGGAGCAAATGAAGCAATAAAAGTCCTCTGGCGTACTTTCACATCGGAGAGACCATTTTGTCCACCGGCCTTTAAGACAGTGTATACTGGCACTTCCTCTGGCCCGCACGTATCCTATACTGCATTTGTAGTGAATGCGAGCACCGGATGGATACTCTTTCAGTGTGAAGGATCTGTCTCTGGGGAAAGCATGAGGGATTGATGGAGCTGGACCACATTTACCTGTGAGAGAACCAGAATGCCATTAGTAGACATTTACTGTAGAATTCAGAATGGCATGCTACTATACAACCCATTTATATAAATTAGTGTGAAGTTTCCAGTGTGAAGAATGTAGTGGAAGCAATGATTTTTCCACTTTTTTTTTTTTAAATATAACAAATAACAAAAAAGATAAAAATTATTAAAATGAAATTATTTTCTGAATGTTTATGTTATAAAAATACATAATATAATTTTTAAATTATATATGAACAGATGATATATATGTGTATGTATGTGTGTGTGTGTGTGTGTGTGTGTGTGTGTGTGTGTGTGTGTGTGTGTGTGTGTGTGTGTGTGTGTGACCCTGGAGCACAAAAGCAGTCTTAAGTCTCTGGGGTATATTTGTAGCAATAGCCCAAAATACATTGTATGGGTCAAAATGATTGATTTTACTTTTATGCCAAAAATCATTAGGATATTAAGTAAAGATCATGTTCCATGAAGATATTTTGTAAATTTCCTACCGTAGATATATCAAAACTTAATTTTTGATTAGTAATATGCATTGCTAAGAACTTCATTTGGACAACTTTAAAGATGATTTTCTCAATATTTAGATTTTTTTGTACCCTCAGATTCTAGATTTTCAAATAGTTGTATCTCAGCCAAATATTGTCCTCCTAACAAACCATACATCAATAAAGATATTTATTTAGCTTCCAGATGATGTATAAATCTCAATTTTGAAAAATTGACACTTAAGACTGGTTTCATGGTACAGAGTCTCACACACACACACACATATATATATATATATATTTAAATTCTCAAAGTTATATTTAATTTCATTTAAATTGGTATATATATCAAAGTATCTATATATCGTATATATATATAGGCAAGGCCTTAAATGTAATGCACCCACCAGCTGAAATCCTTTTAGGGCGACACTTAGGCAAGGCCTGCCATTGGCCGTCTGGTCCACATGTGACCACTGGTGAGCCATTCAGATCAAATCCCTCATTACAAATCACATCCACAGTGTCACTGGTTTTGTACACCCTAGATCCAGGTTTTATCCTTCCATTTGCCACAGCAGGTGCTGGACAGGTGATCACTGAACATGAACAAGGGTACAAATGATTCTTATTGCTTTAAAAAACAATT